>NC_045595.1:12538816-12841847 GCF_009762305.2 Zalophus californianus | reverse complement strand
CCCATCTGGAAAATAAGATAATATTCTCCACCTTCCAGGAGAGGCCTGTTTTGGCGCGACTGTTCGCAGAGCTTTTCCTATTTTGGGCCATTTAGTTAATTTTCAGGGCTTTGTTCTTAAGATTAATGCTGCGGGAAGCTCCTTGTTTCTTTCCACTGGGTTCTGGAGTCTGGCTGCCTGGGTTTGCATCCTGGTCTCTTACTGGCTCAGGCACATGGCTTGGCTTTCCAGGGCTTAATTTCTGACTCTGTAAATGGCTTTTTGGCACTTGTCACAGGGTGGCTGTGAGGATGAAGTGGGATCCTGCCAGTTACTCAGGAGAGTGGGTTACAGTATTGGTGCGGCACTTGCAAAGGTCCTGTGGCAGAATGTGCTGACTGCAAAGGCCACAAGCCAGAATGCAGACATTGGAAGGGGGTGTGGTGCTGGGTAGATCCAGAGAGGCCAGATTCTTACCTCGTCAGGGGGCTTCAGAGATGAATAAGCCAGCCCCTGGTCTCAAGGAGCTCACAGGTCGGTGGGGGACCCATATACATAAAATGACAGTGTCATCATGGTGTGGGCAGGCGTAGGTGGAAGACCATGCAGGGAGCATCGTGACCCAGCCAGAGAGGCAGGGAGGCCAGAGGTGGGTCAGACAGCCTTTGGCCTTCACTGACGTTCTCCTCTCCTACAGGGCCTACTTGATTGCTGCACCCTCTGTCTTCCGCTCAGGAGTGGAGGAAGTCATCAGCGTGACCATCTTTAACTCCCCCCGGGAAGTCATGGTCCAGGCTCAGCTGGTGGCCCAGGGCGAGGAGGTGGCATGGAGCCAGGGAGCCATCCTGGGTAGGTCCCTGGGGTGGCTGACCAGGACTTCCTCGTCCTTGGCAAAGTGGCCTTCGGGGCTCAGGTGACATGGGCATTGCTTTGCTTCTCTCCCATCCCACCTCCCATCAGGGGAGGGAGAATAGACTGCTTTCCCCCCCACTTTTCAGATGGGGAGAGTGAGACCCAGGAGGGGCAGCCAACTGCCCCGTCTAGGAAACCAGAGTGAATTGTTCCTCGGCAGCCCAGGTTCTGGGGGTGCAGCTCTGGATGGAGTCGGGCATCCTTCTGGCTATCGGTGGGACCGGGGCCCAGAGGGACTCTCAGGACCGCTTCAGACCGCTGGCTGAGCTATTCTAGCGCCCCTGTGGTGTTAGATGTAGACTCCAGGCTTCCAGCCACACTCACTGAGTTGGACTCAGGCCCCCAGCCAGCCTCTGTCCGGCTGTACTTGGTAACTGCAGATAACAACAGCACAGGCCTCCTGGATACAGGTGGTGAGAGCAGGGAGCTGCCCAGGGCCTGTGGTCCAGCACGCAGAGTGTGATTTGGCCGCAGGAGACACAGAGGGTGATGTCGGGGCTCTCAGGCCAGCGAGACAGCGCCTGGCCCCGGGGAGAGGCTGGCCTGGAATGGAAACCAGGAGAGGGCTTGGGTGGGCAGGAGTGCAGGCAGTCCTGACTCCGTGGGCCACCCCAAAACCCACATCAGGTTGGCTTCAGCAACAGTGTTTATGGACTCTCATAACTAGGGAAGTCCACTGGCATCACAGGTCCTCTCCCAGCCCCACTTCCGAATGGGCCCGCGTCTCCCGGAAGCTGAGAGAGTGATGGGTTCCCCAGACCAGTGAGAATGTCCCAGCATTCTCTCTGATTGGCCGAACTTGGGTCATGTGCTCAATCGTGACCCAACTGATTGGCCCATTTTGGGTCATGTGCTCAACTCTGAACCAATCACTGTGACTGGGGGAGGGCCTGTGTAGATTTTCACAGAGCCCCAGGAGAGAGGGAGAGAGCCACGCCAAACCTCCTGAACGGGGAGCTGGGCAGGTGGCTCCCCCAAGGAAATTGGGGTTCTGCTAGTAAAAAATGGGGAATGGAGACTGGGAGGCAAAAACAGTAGATGCTAAATCAAATCTTAGAGGCTAGAAAGCCCGGACAGATGTCACAATGGTAAATGATTCAGCTTGGGTCAAGAGAGAGGTGATGGGAAAACAGATCTACTGGAGGGAGGTCCACTGGGGACCTCAGTCTCCTCTTCTTTCTCTCGACTCTTCTTCTTGTTCCACTCCCTGGGAGTTTTCTCTTTGCTCCCCTCACAGCTTACCTTGGACATGGGGCCAAGGGTTAAGTGTGCAGCCTGGCCAACTTTCCCCCTGAATAGCTCAGCTTTGTCCATCTCCTCTGGCCTTCAAGCTCTCTCCAGCTTGGAGGAAACCTCTCACTTTTCTCAATCCCAGCCCAGGCCAGACCAGTATGACCCAGTGTGTGTGTTTGTCCACAGACAACCCGCCCCCCCCGCCCCAGTTATAAAGCTGCAGCTCGGAGGCAGGCAAACCCAGCTCCCAATTTAACTGTTTTCATTTAATTTTTATTTTTTAGATAAAGGGACAATCAAACTCAAGGTAAGCTATGAATTTTTAACATCTTCATGAACCCTACCTTGGAAATAATTGATTGGAATGGAATAAGAGAAGTTTCGTGTGTGGTGAGAAAAATCATTAATGGTGATGTCAACAATGAATAATGAAGAAAAAATTGAGAAAAGGAGAAAACTCACCCGTAATCCCATCCCCCCATACTTTTCACTGTCTCGTGTTTCCCGGTAAATCCTCACCCACATAAAGACATTTCTTTCATAGTTGCAACTAAAGGGTAGACCTTCTCGTGCTCCCTGCTATTTTCAGTTAACGCACTGTGTAAACATACTTCCATGTGTTCAAATCTCTATAATTGTAATTTGCCTCCTATTGTTAACCACATCCTATTGCATCCTTTTATGTACAAATTTACTAACTCTCTCCACCTTGTACATGGTTAGATTTTTTAAAAGATTGTTTTCAGGGTTTGGATAACGTAATCCAAACATTGCGAGCATCTTTGTACATAAATATGTCTTAGCATTCTTTTTTAAAAAGATTTTATTTATTTATTTGAGAGAGGGAGAGAGAGTGTGCATGCATGTGTGTGCATATGTGGGCACGTGTGGGGGTGGGGGGCAGAGGGAGAGGGAGAAGCAGGCTCCCCGATGAGCAGGGAGCATGTTGTGGGGCTCGATCCTGGGACTCTGGGATCATGACCTGAGCTGAAGGCAGATGCTTCACTGACTGAGCCACCCAGGCGCCCCAGAGATGTCTTAGCATTCTGAATGCCTGCCTTAGGCTGAACACCCCGAAAGAAGAATGACCAGGTTAGGAACCAAGCCTCTTGCTTGGTCCTGCTTTGTCTTTGAAGACCCAGCAATGCCCCTGCACAGCACCACCTGTAGAATTACTCAGGTAATTCTCTGATGCAGGTTTTGTTTTGTTTTTTTTTTAAGATTTTCTTTATTTATTTGACAGAGAGAGGGAGAGAGACAGCGAGAGAGGGAACACAAGCAGGGGGAGTGGGAGAGGGAGAAGTGGGCTCCCCGCCGAGCAAGGAACCCGATGTGGGGCTTGATCCCAGGAGCCTGGGACCATGACCTGAGCTGAAGGCAGACGCGTAACGACTGAGCCATCCAGGCACCCCTCTGATGTGGGTTTTTAAACAGGAGTCCTTGGATTTCAAGAGGTTCACAACACTGAAATTATAGGCGTTTTCTGGGTTAGCTGTTCCTTAACTTTTATCAGACACTCAAAGGAATCCCGGAATGAATGGGCGACATCGAGAGTCATGCTGAATTATAGTGTGCCCTCCCCCAGTGATCAGTACAAAGTCCGAAGCCGTTCCTCTCCCCTGCAGGGTGTCCCTAGTGCCTGAGTGCTGTGGGACAGAGGCCTTCCTGCCTTACTGACGACGGTAGAAGCTTTTCTCTAAGGCAGCAGCTCCCACCCGGTGGGGATGTTTGCCCTCTCCCCCGACCCCGGCCCCAGGACATCGGGTAGTGTCTGGAGACCTTTTTGGTTGTCACAACTGGGGAGGGCACCTCCTGGGTGCTCAGCACCCCCACAGTGCTCAGGACAGCTCCATGATGTAGAAAGAGCCAGCCCCAGATGTCAATAGTTGGGAAGCCCTTGATAAGTCCCCTAGAGCTGCCCTTTGAGCAGGTTGGCTTTCTTGTGAATCAGAAAGCAGGGCCGCGCTGGACAGGGGTTAAGATTACGCACGATCCCTGCCCACTGCATCTCGGAAGGCACTCTTCACAGGATCGGTGCTGTGGATTTGTAGATGAGACCAGTGAAGGGCTGTATAAATCTAGGAGAGGGGGCCAGGGGATCTTCAGACTAGACTAGAGACTCTAAAAAAGGTCCTGGGATCTTTAGCTCTTACAATAGTTCCTGATGAGCAATTCTCAACTTGGGTGGGGGGGATTCTGGCTCCTCAGGGAACACTGACAGCGGCTGGAGACATTTCTGGTTGTCATAACTGGGGGGTGGGGTGGGAGGGGGAGGGAAGGGTCCTATGGCATCTGGTGGGCAGAGGCCAGGGATGCCGCTCAACACCCGGCAATGGCGAGGTGGCCTCCCCCTGCAAAGACTGATGCAGTCCAGGGGCACCTGGGTGGCTCAGTCGTTAAGCGTCTGCCTTCGGCTCAGGTCATGATCCCAGGGTCCTGGGATCGAGCCCCGCATCGGGCTCCCTGCTCGGCGGGAAGCCTGCTTCTCCCTCTCCCACTCCCCCTGCTTGTGTTCCCTCTCTCCCTGTCTCTCTCTCTCTGTCAAATGAATAAATAAAATCTTTAAAAAAAAAAAAAAAGACTGGTCCAGCCCTAAGTGTCATTGGTGCCAACGTTGAGAAACACTGTTGTTCGCAAAGCTCTGTGGTCTGCCCGCAGGTGCCCACGGGCCTCCGGGGCCAGGCCCTCCTGCAGGTGTGGGGCCGCAGCGGGCGGGCGGAGGAGGGCCCCTTCTTCCACAACCAGACCTCCGTGACTGTGGACGGCCGGGGCGCCTCCGTGTTCATCCAGACCGACAAGCCGGTGTACAAGCCCCGACACCAAGGTGCGCAGCTCGTGCAGCCTGGGGGAGGGGAGGGCCAGCCATGCCCAGAGCTGCCACACGGCTGTCTCCTTCCCTTCCAGTGCTCATAAGCATCTTCACTGTCACCCCGAACTTGAGGCCCGTCAGCCAGAAGGTGAGACCAGCTTCTAAAACCCTGTGCCTGGAACACACCGGCCCGGGACCACCTGGCCAGGGGTGCCGCCAGCGACGGGGCTTTCTCCCCTGTTCCTTCCAGTTTGGACCTCCGTTCTGGGTTTTGTCCTGGGGCTCCGAGTCCCCCTGTGGGACAGAGGGAGGCCAGAGCACGGCTGGGCGGGTGGTGCATGCTCAGAGGGCGGGGGGCCTGCAAGGGCTGTGCTCACTGCCTGTCTGTCTGTGTTGCAGCTGGAAGCCTACATTCTGGTGAGTGGTGTGCAACCCCCTCTGCTCTGACTCGGGGCCCGTTAGCCTGCTCTCTGTCTTCCCCGACCGACCGTCTGCTGCCGAGGTAGATGCTACCTGTCCCAGCACCTCACGAGGCTGGGACTGGGTCTATCCCCGGGCCCCGGATCTGCCCTGGGACAGGCCAAGCGCGTGTCTGTCTGTCTCTGTAGATTTGCACACGGCTCCCTAAAGGAGGAGCAGATCCGGCCCCTTTTGTCCCTGTGTCATCAGACCAGTCCCTTCTGTGCCCCGAGCTTTCATTTGCTCCCCGGTACATGACTGATCTGGGGGCCTGCCCTCCACACTTGTCCCACCCTAGAGAGAGGGCTCAGAGGGTGCACACACGTGCCGGGGACACGCCGGCTGCCCTGAGCTGACTATGGGTGTTTGTCCCCCGCAGGACCCCCGGGGCTCGAGGATGACGGAGTGGAGACACTTGGAGCCCTTCTGCTGCGGTGAACCTCTGCCCCTCCCCTTCCCTTTCTCCTTCTGCAGTTTTGGGGGCTGCACCTTTGGGTGGCAGATGCAATAAATCTTCCAGGAAGCTAGAATGTTCTCTGGATGCATCCCTTCCCTGCAGCACTGCACCCCACCCATGTTTCTCTGATCCCGGCATCCAGCTGGGGCTCCTGCATTTAGCTTGAGGCCTTTTGGGGAACATCAGGGTCTTGTTTGTCGGCACCCCCCCATCTTCCTCCCACTGCAGATCTTCCACCTCATCATCCCCTTGGGGGCTCCTGGACCCCGAGTGTCTCTATGAGTGCAGAGCCTCTAGGAGGCAGGTGGATTGTGGTGGTTTGTGCAATGTCACACTTCCGGTCCCCTCGTCTGGCCTTGAGCCCTCTTTCCAGTTCCGAGATGCTCAGGGAGGGCTGACAAGCAGGGACAGGGCTTCTGTGACTGTCCTTCCTTGAGTTCTGAGCCTGGGGCTGCAGGGGCTACGGCGCAGCCAAGGGCGGGACTCTCGGACTCTCTTGGTGACCCATCCCACCTTCTTGCCTGGCACTCAGCCTGCTTTCCTCTACTCCACCCTCCCCATCGGCCCCTTTCCCTCCCTCTCACTAACTCTCTGTCTTCCTACCAGCAGATATCTGCTGGGCACTGAAGTACATGCTGACAAAGGGTGAACTTTCTGCCCACTGGGGGAAACAGACATTAAACCACACGATAACATCTGCCATGATGTGCACTAGGAAGGAGAAGTACAAACTCAGGGAGGGCAAAACGGGGTTCTTGCTCAGCCCGGGGCAGCAGAGATAATCCTGGAAGGCTGCCTGGAGGAAAAGCCTTTCCAGCAACAAAGTGGAGAAGGAGCAGAGGTTAGCCGGGCAAAGTGAGGGAACGTGTTCCAGACAGAGGCCCAGCATGCAAGAGGCCTGGTGGATGGCAGGGAGAGTGAGGCTGGGCACAGGAAGGAGCCCCACATGTCAGGAGTACTGACACCAGAAGCAACAGTGAGACCGGGGGGCCTCTCGGGCTGCAGGGAGGTGTATGGACTTGATCTTCAGAACACGGAGGAAGGGAATGACTAGCCTCCCATTTAAAAAACTCCTTGCGATGCCTTCGGCTCAGGTAATGATCCCGGAGTCCCAGGATCGAGCCCTGCATCGGGCTCCCTGCTCAGCGGGAGGCCTGCTTCTCCCTCTCCCTCTGCTGCTCCCCCTGCTTGTGTTCCCCCTCTCGCTGTCTCTCTCTTCTCTCTCTCTCAAATAAATAAATTAAATCTTTAAAAAAAATAAAATAAAAAACTCCTTGCGATATGTGTAGACCAGGGGTTCTCAACTGGTGTGATTTTGCTCCCGTCCTGGGGGGATGTCTAGTAATGTTGGCCACCGGCTAATGAGGCCCCATAGAAAATGTATGTTGGTGACACACACCCCCAAACCTCCTCTGACTGTGAAAGGCTTTGAATATATGAGGAAAGAGCTTTTGCCGTCAGGTTTCTCAATTCCACAGTGACGGAGAGAAGCGGTGGGGACTGTTGTAGTCTCTGGGTTTTCTCCGGAGTCCCACTGAGCTGCTCTCACGGTGTCACTGTTGGGGACAGGCAGAGCAGGTCCCACTCGGGAGTGACAGATCCCAAGCAGTGTTTGGCGTCTGTGCTCATCCAGATTCCTCCATTGGAGGCTCGTGGAAAATCCCGACTCTCCTCCCAGCATGAAAACAGCTCCCATCGGGGTTCCAAGGAATGGACCTGAAGCCAAAGCTGCCTTCTCTGCCTGAGGCTGGTGGCATTTCGTGGGGGCCCATTTGCAGGGAAAGGGGTGCTCTGTATTGACGCCTGTTCAGAATCCGTGCTCACTTTGGGCCGCAGCTACCACCTGGTGGGTGGGTGGGGAGGGGGGATTCTGCCCCCAGGGGACCTTGGCATTATGTGGGAATATTTGGGGTTGCTGTGACTTGGGGGGAGGAGCTACTGTCATCGAGTGGGTGTAGGCCAGTGATGCTGCTCAATGTCCTGGGATGCACAGGGCAGCCCCCACCCATGGCATCGGGTCACGCCTGGCTGGCTCTGCACACACACTTGCCCCAGGATGACTGGTTGTCTCTCTGCACACAGGTGTGGCCAACATGACCTTCCCCCTGTCTGACCAGCCGGTCCTGGGAGAATGGTTCATTTTTGTCCAAGCACAAGGCCACGTGTACAACAAGTCCTTCGAAGTTCAGAAGTATGGTAAGCCGGAGAATCTTAGGATCTTGGGATTTCACATCTGGGTGAAACCACAGACCCGGGGAGGATGCCGATAAAGGGGGAGCACGGCGGCAGCCCCATTGGCTGCGGCTCAGTGCAGAGAGCTGGGCACTCTGTCATTTCCCTTTTAAAAGAATTGTCGTAAAAACACATGTAACAAAATTTGCCATTTTCCCTCTTTGTAATAGTACAGTTGTGCAGCATTAAGGACATTCGTGTTGTTGGTAGACATCACCACCCTCCATTTCCAGAACTTCTGCATCTTCCCGGACTGAAAGGCGGTCCCCATGAAACACTAACTCGCCGTCCCCTTCCCCAGCCCCTGGCCAGCCTGCCATCCTACTTCCTGTTTCTGTGACTCTGACTCGTCCAGGTGCTTTGTGGAAGTGGGACCTTACAGTATTTGTCCTTTTGCGTCTGGTGTATTTCACTTAGCATGATGTCCTCCAGGTTCATCCATGTCGTAGCCTGGGTCAGAATTCCCGTCCTTTTTATTTTTATTATTTTTTAAAGATTTTATTTATTTATTTGACCGAGAGGGAGAGCGCACAAGCAAGGGGAGCGGCAAGCAGAGGGAGAGGGAGAAGCAGGCTCCCCGAGGAGCAGGGAGCCTGATGCGGGGCTCGATCCCAGGACCCCGGGATCATGACCTGAGCCTAAGGCAGACGCTTAACTGACTGAGCCACCCAGGCGCCCCCTCCCCTTCCTTTTTAAGTCTGTTTCTTTTGGTTCTTCTGTTGTCATCCCGACCCTGTGCACAGATGGGGGAGCTGAGACGTTGAGATCCATTCAGGAAATTGCTCATGTTAACAGGAGCTGGGGAACGAACATGGCCCAGAGCCACTTACTCTGCTTCTGTGCTGAAATTCTCCCTTAACCTGGTCAAGGGTTTCTCCTTTCAAGAGGAAGGCCCTAGACGGAAAGGCTGTAGAGGGCAGGGCTGTTGGTTGCAAGCGGCAGAAGCCCAGTGCAACCTCTGGAAATTAAAGGAAAGGAATTTATGGCTTTGTGTCACAAGCTCGAAGGACCAGCTTCTTTGCGTTTCCTCCGAGCGGCTTCTGGGTGTCCGGGTGTCCGTCCCTCCTCCCCAAGTTGCCCAGGGTGACCAGATGGCTGGACGCTCCCAGGGCTGAGCCACTCATGCACCTCTGGGCTGGGCTGCACGCAGAGCTCATGGCCTAAAAGTGATGTGTTGTGGGCCTCTCGGAAGAAAAAATGTGTGTCCCCCCAAAATAGGAAATAGATGTGGGTCAGCAAAATCCCCAGAATGCTGCCTGCGCTCAACGAAGGGTGGGGGTGTGGATTCCTGTGGTGTTGGCCGCTCGGTGTCCCTGGGCTGCGGCTTTGCCGTTATCCCTCCCACAGCTCCAGGACTTTCTGAGGCCACCCCAGGGGTGGGAGCCGCCCCTCCCTCTCTCCGCTCTCTCCTTCCAGTGTTGCCGAAATTTGAGCTCCTTATTGACCCGCCCCAGTATATTCGGGACCTGGACACATGCGAGAAGGGCACTGTGCGGGCCAGGTGAGAAAGAGGTGGCCCTCATGGGCGAGCCCCTCCCCCTGTAGACACGCCCCTCTCCTGTAGACACGCCCCTTCCCGGGACACGCCCCCACGGGCATGCCCCTCCTCTCTCAGACACGCCCCTGGGCCGGGTAATTCCTTCTTCCAGCCGTTACTCCCCTCTTCCAGCGGTTATTCCTCTCCCCCTGGGAGGGCACCCCTCTCCCTTCCCTTCCAGTGTACCCCCCTTCCTTGCAAACAGCACCCACAGAGAATGGGCTGACCCGCAAGGGATTTCTTGAAGGAATTACCTGTCTCCTGACCAGGCTAATGACCAGCTCCAAAGTGAGGGTTGACCAGAGGGTGTCCGGGATGCTGTCCCTTTCTGGGGCCCTCCAGGGAGAGTCCTCCAAGACTTGTGTTCCCGCCCAGCTTTGCCACCTCCTAGAGCTTGTGGTTGAGACGGTTCTACTGCCCTCCGCTCCTCCAGCTGTGCGGGGTTTTGTTTGTTTGTTTGTTTGTTTTTATTGTTATATATATTTTTTCCTTTAAATCTTTTTTATTGTTACTGGTTTTTTGTTTTTTTAAGTAATCTCTACTGCTAACGTGGGGCTCGAACTCATGACCCTGAGATCAAGAGTGCCTCACTCTACTGACCAAACTAGCCACGTGCCCCTGCTACATGTGTTTTAAAATCCAAGGATGTTGTCAACTATACTTAAATAAAGTTTTAAAAAATAAAATAAAATCCAAGGATGTGTTGGGTACACACACCTTTTTTATAGTCTAGAAAATACTATCAAAATGCCTGGTGTTATTTTTTTATTCACTGTGATCTGCCGTCCTGCTCGTGGGCCCTGTAGGCAGGTGTTCCCTCTGCATAAGGCATGACAAACATACATTTAAGTTTTACCAGCATCTCTGAGAGGATAGTTTTATTCCCATTCTCTGGGAGAGGAAACTGAACAGTCTGATCCCTGGTTCAAAGTTGAATTCACAGGGCACTTAGGCCCAGGCTTCCCTGGTGCCCATGGTTGTTTGATCCTCTGTACTGTCCTGCTTCAACAAGTGGCAGGCCCAGTGGTTGTCTCACATACCCTCCGGCTCTTGGGTCCAGAGTTCCTGTCTGACCCTTGGTCTCTTTTTCTGTCAAATACAAGTCTTGGTGCAGAGGATTGCAGGCCCCTATTCTGGCCTATCTGTGCCGACTCTGGGCTGTGGGAAGGGCTGTAAGCACAGAATGTAGGATGGGGAAGCATCCCCGTATCGGCTGGCCACACCACGGGAGCTTGGCCTTCCTGAGACTGACCCCTCCCCCACCCCACTGCTCCACGTGAAATTAACCTTCTTTGTCTTTTTGTTCCAGGTATACCTTTGGGAAACCTGTCTCGGGAACCTTAACGATCAATATGACTGTAAATGGCGTGGGGTACTACAGCCAGGAGGTGGGGCGCCCCGTCCTCAGAACCACAAAGGTGAGGAGCAGGGACCCCATGCTGCTCATCCAATGGATCCCTTCCTGCAGGGCCTGCCCTTGGCTTCAGCTCCGTGATCATTTATTTTATTTTACTTTCTAAAACAGTTTACTGCGTCTTTTTTTTTTTTTTAAGACTTTTTATGTATTCATTTTGAGAGAGACAGTGAGAGCACAGCAGGGGAGAGGAGCAGAGGGAGAGGGAGAGGCAGGTTCCCCGCTGAGCAGGAAACCCAAGGTGGGGCTCGATCCCAGGACCCTGAGATCATGACCTGAGCCGAAGGCAGATGCTTAACGACTGAGCCACCCAGGCGCCCCATTCTAAAACAGTTTATATGGTGAGGACTTTCCCAATGATAAAATTCCTGATCATGGAGACTTTAGAAAATATCAAAAAAAGAAGAAATAAAGGTGATTTCTTCTCTGACAGACACAACCACTATTGATATGTTGATGTGTTTCCTCCCCGGATATTATGTGCAGAGTTTTTTTAAGAAATAGTTTTATTGAGATATAATTCACATACCGTACATATAGGGGCCATACATATAGAATGTAGGATTCGTGGCTTTTAGTATATTCAGAGTTGTGCAACAGCCACCACGGTCCAGATTTTGGATATGTCCAATCCTCCCCAAATCCCTCACGTCCTTTTGCAATTCATCTGTTTCCATCCCCAGCCCTGGGCAACCACCGATCGGCTTCCTGTCTCTATGAATTTGCCTGGTTTGGACTTTTGGTATACACGGAATCATACACCATATGGTCTTCCGCGTCCGGCTTCTTTCACTCGGCACCATGTTCTCAAGGTTCATCCACGTTGTAGCAGGTGTCCGAGTTGTGTTCCTTTTCATGGCTGAGTAATAGTCCATTGTATGGATGGACCACATTTCGTTTTTCTGTTTACCTGTCGATGGATATTTGAGTTTTTCCCACTTTTTGGCTATTATAGATAATGCTGCTCTGAACATTCGTATACAGGTTTGTGTGAGGCTGGACGTGTTCATTTCTCTTGGATGTGGCATTCCTGGGTTGTGTGGTGTGGAATTAAATAGACTGCCCACGTAAGAGTGAGCAAAGGCTATTTATTCGGAGCTTGCTGTAGCAAGGGAATCAGCTACCATCACCCCCAGTTGGCAGCTCGAAGCTTTATCATGGGAAAGAGGGAAGGCTTCAGGTGTGCCCCTGCTGGAGGCTGTAGGTGTGGGGAAGCTGTGGGCACCTAACTAGAAGGGGAGCATCCCGTAAGATTGGTTAGGGGTGCATATTTGGCTTTCTCATTTGGTTCTAAGAAGTAAAGGCAAAATGGGACATATGGTTGGCTCAGTAGGTAGAGCATGCGACTCTTGATCTTGGAGTCATGAGTTTGAGCCCCACCTTGGGGGTAGAGTTAATTAAAAAATTTTTTTTTCTTAAAAAGGCGTGCCTGGGGGTGCCTGGGTGGCACAGTCGGTTGGGCATCTGACTCTTGGTTTTGGCTCAGGTTGGGATCTTGTGGTTGTGGGATCTAGCCCCACGTCAGGCTCTGCACTCAGCTCAGAGTCTGCTTGAGAAGCTCTCTCCCTCTCCCTCTGCCCCTCCTGCTAGTGCACACATGCATTCTCTCTCTTTCTGAAATAAATAAACCTTTAATAAAATAAAATAAAAAAGGGGTGCTTGGCTGGCTCGGTCAGTAGAATAAGCGACTGTTCATCTTGGGCTCATGAGTTTGAGCTTCATGTTGGGTGTAAAGATGACTTAAATAAAAAATGAGTCTTAAAAAAAAAAAGAAGTAGGGACAAAAATCTTAGAAGTTCTCAATTATTAATCAAGTCCTGGCCATTTGGGGCTGGTTGTTATGGGGGTTTGTCTTTCTACTAGTTGCTAGACATGGGGGTCAGACTTCCTTCAAGGCTCATAGATAATGGGTTGGCCATTTTTCTATATGGTCCAGCCATGGTCTGTTTGTATATTCAGGGGTAACTAAGTTTAGCCATGTGAGAAACTCCCAGACTATTTTCCAAAGCAGCCGCATGACTTCACATTCCCATGTATGTAGAGTCTGGAGGTCCTCTGCCTCTCTGAGGCCTCCACCCCTGGACCCTTGTCATCCCTTCTGCTGGTTGTGTCCCTTGCCTTAATTCTCTGGTTTACTGAGTAATGTTGTACAAAGCTGTTTCTGGAAGTGGCTTGTTTACCAGGCCCCCAGCTGGGTCCTGAGATAGAGGTCAAATGGGGGTGTTCTGTGCCCCGGGAGCAGGAGCAGGCGTGAGTGCTCCAAAGCGGGGGTGACCGGGTTCAAATCCCTGCCCCGCTGTCTGCTGGAGGGTGATCATCTTACTCCCGGAGGCATGCTACATATCCAGCAAGGGATCCAGTGACCCACAGCGCAGCTTGGCCCTGTCACTGCGTGTTCCCCTGGGCCTCCAGCAGCTGGAGCATCCTGTGCTTCAGATGTGTTTTTGAGAGTCGTTCCTCGAAGCCACTCTAACGCCGAGTGAGCACCATTCTGTGCGCTTCCTGCCTCCAGATCCACGGCTCCCAGGACTTCGACATCTGTGTGAAGGACATGATCCCCGCCGATGTCCCCGAACACTTCCGGGGCACCGTCAGCATCTGGGCCACGGTGACCAGTGTGGATGGGAGCCAGCAGGTGGCATTTGACGCCTCCACCCCTGTCCAGAGGCAGCTGGTGGACATCCGCTACTCCAAGGATACCAGAAAGGAGTTCAAGCCGGGCCTGTCCTACATGGGGAAGGTAAGCACTGGGGACGGCGCCCAGCGGGGGCCATCCGAGGGCTCAGGCTCTGCACTGCCTCCACCCCAGCTCCTCTCGAGGACCACCATGAACCCAGGGCGGTGGCGCTGTGGGTCCGCAGTGGGGACGCTGCTGAAGACGGTGTCCTTTAATTGCACCGTGTAACCTTTGCTCTCAGGGGACCGAGGGCTGTATTGCTGATGTGGCAAGAGCTGCTACCCCACATGATCCCAGGGTCCTGGGATCGAGTCCCGCATGGGGCTCCCTGCTCAGCGGGGAGCCTGCTTCTCCCTCTGCCTCTCTCTCTTATGAATAAATAAATAAAATAAAATAAAAAAAGAGCTGGTACCCCAGGGTGAGGAACACTGGACATTTTGCTCCATCTAAAAGGGTGGTCTACTTTATTCAACACAGAGAGACATGCCTGTACCTACAGACCAAGACCTGGTATATCCAATTATTAAGTCAGTCTCTCTAAGGCAATGCATTTCTTATCTGGGTTGACTTTATTTCTGGAGGAACTAGCATCCAAGGGAATGCTCCCAAAGGCAGATCTCCTGCCCCTGAGACACACTGGTTCAGATCCCCTGGGGGAAAGTGGCATTTTGAATAGGCCCCCACATCCTACCCGCCCACCAGGGCGTTCTTAGACTCGGTCAGGTTTTACATGACCAGAAACCCAACATCCTTATCCTAATTGTACACTGGGCATTTGTGTTCTGCGGGGGCAAGGCCAGTGGTGCCCGATGTCACCCCAAAGGGAAGCTGGCTACACCCCTGACCCCAGCTCTGCCCACCACCCACATCCCCGGCCCCTCTTGCCTTCCGTGGTTAACTCACAGGATCCTGGTGGTCTGGCCTCACGCTGTGTCCTGCTACTTCCACTCCGTTCTGAGACCTCCTTCTTCTCTCTGCCCAGATCCCAGCCCCTACTGTCCGCACACAGAGCCACAACCTGTGTGCCCCTGGCTTTGAGGGTCCCAGCTTGTAGAGAAGCTAAAGCACAAGGAGCAGGGTCAGAATATGCATGAATAAGGGGCTTGGGCTGTCAGATCAACGAAGGGGAGCATTTCACGTACAGCTGAGAGATTATCCACCATCTGCATTAAAGAACGGAGCTCTCAGTGGGGATCATGTAGGCTGAAGCCCCCGTCACTCTGTCACCAAATATCTGCACGGGTGAGGGGCTACTCTAGGGTCCTTCAGGGCCCACGGACCATATTTCTTTCATACCATCCCTGACTTTTTATTTTATTTTATTTTATTTATTTGTCAGAGAGAGAGCACACAAGCAGGGAGAGCAGCAGGTAGAGTGAGAAGCAGGCTCCCCGCTGAACAAGGAGCCCAACGCAGGACTCGATCCCAGGACCCTGGGATCATGACCTGAGCCAAAAGCAGACGCTTAACCGACTGAGCCACCCAGGAGTCCCTCTTTTTTTTTTTTTTTTGAGATTTTATTTATTTATTTGTGGGGGTGGCAAGCACACTTGGCGCATGTGCACGTGCGGAGGGGAGGGGCAGAGGGAGAGAGAGAGAAGCAGACTCCCCACTGAGCACAGAGTCCAATGCGGGGCTCGATCCCACCATACTGGGATCATGACCTGAGCCGAAGGCAGATGCTTAACCCACTGAGTCCCAGGTGCCCCACCATCCCTGTCTTCTGAACCCCTTGTTCTGACTGCCTTTTCTACCCATCTGAATGAGGCCTGAGCATCACATGGAACTGTTTGTAGCATTGCCCATGCTGTTTCTACCCCAATGTGGCACAAGGCCAATGGCTAACACGTGGTGATTCCTACACTGTGATTTGAAAATGGAGACCGATGGGATGGAATTCAGAGTGCAGAAATAAATCCGCGCCCTGGATAGATACTGAGTCCCTGTATGCTCCCCTGACCGATTGCCTAGGATACCCCACTTCCAGTTAGCCACCTACAGCTTCTCCACACCAGTAGCCTCCAACTGGGACACACCTGAAGCCTTCCCTGTTTCTCGCTATAAGGATTTCTCACTTCACCCGCATTTGAGCCTCTGCCAAACACCAGTGATGGTGGCTGTGACTCCTTGCTACAGCAAGCTCTGAGTAAATAGCCTTTGCTCGTTTTTTTCAGGTGGTCTTCATTTAATTCCACACCATGTGGCCCAGGAGGTCCACTTCACCGTGCCGCACCGGGCTAACGGCCAGCACATGGTGACTCCTACCTTGTGACTTATTTGCCAGGTCCAAGGTCACGAAAGTCCTCCCACCCCTCCCCGCCATTGTCTAAGTGTTTCAAAGTTCTAGCTCTTAACTTTAGGTCTATGATCCATGTTTAACTTTTGTAGATGGTGTGAGGTAGGGGTTCACCTTCATTCTTTTGCGTGTGGGCATCCAGTCATCCCAGCCCCGTTTGTTGGAGACTGTTCTTTCCCCATTGGAGGTCTTAGTGCCCTTGTTGAAAACCAATTTGCCAGGGATGTGTGGGTTTATATCTGGACTCTCAGTTCTATCCCATTGATCACCATGTCTCTTCTGTGCCAGTACCATATTATCTTGATTATTGTAGCTTCTTAGTGAGTTTTGAAATTGGGACACGTGAGTTCTCCTTTGTTCCTCTTTTTCATGATTATTTTGGTTATTTGGAGGTCCTTGCAATTCCTTGTGAATTTTAGCATCAGCTTGTCAATTTCTGTGAAGAAGTTGGCCGGGATTCTGATGGGGGATTAGATCAGTTTGGGGAGTGGTGCTGCCCTGACTGTGTTGAATCTTTGGTGACCCCTTCCAGGTGGAGCTGTCCTACCCGGATGGCAGCCCAGCTGAGGGGGTGACGGTCCAGATCAGGGCTGAGCTGACACCGAAGGACAACATCTACACCATCGAATCTGTATCCCGGGGAGGGCTGGTGGGGTTTGAAATCCCCTTCATCCCCATGTCAGCCCAACACGTGTGGCTGGAGGTGGGTGAGTTGCTTGGATCCTTGTCATTGAGCCCTCAGACACCGCCTTGGTGCCTTCCTCAGTCCATGCGTGGGCACCAGCTCAGTGGACCTGTGGCCTACTGCTGCCCTGAGGGAGTTTACAGTCTTTGATGGGGAGTTTGGGGGATGGATAACCAGCCCATCCCAGGGCAAGATGGGAGGTCAAGGAGAGGTGAGGTCTTCTGGCTCTGTCATGCTAAAGGAGGCTGGCCCAAAGGGATTTCATCATGTGGACTCCTGACTTTGAAGAGGGTCATCCAGGCTGCTTCTGGGAGGGTGGAACAGCATGCAGAGGCCCAGAGGCCCTCGATCATCATGTAATTGGGTCCTGCAAGGCCCAGCCAGGCTGGAGCCCTTCAGGAAGATATGGAGGAGGGAGCTGGCGGGGTGCCCCTGACCTCACAGGGGTGCTTGGGGCTTACCCAGAAGGCAGCATCAGGGGGACAGAGTGATCTGATTTTGGATACCCAGCAGTTGCCCCAGTGACCATAACGGGAGGATACCTGGCGGTGGGGGCACAGGTGGGCAGACAGGAGGTGATGACAGAGAGGCCACTGAGCCTGGAGCTGTGAAGGTAGAATGAGCGGGACATGGGGTCCCATTGTCAGGGGAGGGAGGAGCAGGAGCGATAGAAGAGGGTGTCCCAGCAGCCACCCCACCCCGGGCTCTGTGATGGCCCCACGGGCGCTGGATGGCAGGGAAGGGGTGGGGGGCCGCCTAGAGTAAATGTGTAGGTGGGAGCCAAGGACCCTTGGGGTGACTGTGTCCTCTGTGGGGCGACATGTCCTTAAAGACTTTTAACCATCCAAGTTGCAAGCTCGAGGGTCTCCAGGCTACAGCCCTCCAGCTGGCTACAGATTCATTATTACAATTACAGCCTTTTTTTTTTTAATGATCAAAAGTCATTCCTTTATTTCCATTAGTCCCCTAGCAATTAAGTAGCAGCAAAGCCCCGAAATAATACAAATACCAGAATTAGCTGAAAAATTTTTCTGTCTCATAGATACATGTCTAAAAATGAGCTTTTCCCAAAAATGTCACTTTAATAGAAAGATATTCTGTTTCTGTTACTAAACACTGCTTAGGAAAAGGTCTTTAATTCTTTTAAACACAAAACTAATTATAAATATTAATTATTTTTTATTTTTTATTTTAGAGAGAGTGCATGAGCTGGGAGGGGTAGCAGAGGGAGAGGGACAAGCCAACTCCGTGCCGAGTGCAGAGCCCGATGTGGGGCTCAATCCCAGGACCCCGAGATCACGACCTGAGCCAAAATCAATTTGGACGCTTAATTGATGGTGCCACCCAGGCGCCCCTAATTATCTGTAACTGAGGCCTAATTGACACATCGCTCTATGTTCGTTTCTGGTGGACAACATGAGTCCATATTTGCACGTGTTGTGAAACAGTCACCACAGTAAGTGGTCAACAACGGGCGCCACACATCGTTACACATTTTTCTTTCCTTATGAGAAATTTGGAGATCTACTCTTAGCAACTTCCAAATATACAGTACCGTATTGTTAACTCTGGTCACCACGCTGAACATGCCATCCCCAGGCCTTATTTTTTAACTGGAGATTTGTATGTTTGGCAGTCACAGTTTCATTACAGCGATGTGGCAGATTAGGACCGGCAGAGAGCGAGGTAGGGGCGCCTGGGTGGCTCAGTCGGTTAAGCCTCTGCCTTCGGCTCAGGTCATGATCCCAGGGTCCTGGGATCGAGTCCCGTGTCAGGCTGCCTGCTCAGCGGGGAGTCTGCTTCTCCCTCTGCCGCTCCCCTCCCCCCCCCCCGCTTCTGCTGTCAAATAAATAAATAAAATCTTTAAAAAACAAAACAAAACAAAAAACCCAAAAAACAAAAAGAGTGAGGCAGCGGGAGAGACCTGGGGGGGCCCCCATTTGAAGCTTCTCGTGCTGTCCCTGTGGAGTCCCTGGGACACCCTACCTTTCTGGCTCGTGATGTGTGACGTGTGACAGGAGCCACAGAGAAGCACCAGCCAGGGGCGTGATATAGGCATGAATCATTGGCTGTGCAACTAAACTCCGGTTCTAGCCAGAGCTCCCTCCCCGGAGGTCCGGCTGGTAGCACGAATCTCGAAGCCCCAGCCGCTTGTCCCTGTCCTGAGTCAGCTCGGTAGCACGTGTTACCAGGACACACCGTGAATTAACAGAGACACGCTCGTCACTTGGGAGACCCCAGGGCTTTAGAGGCTACCTCCCAGAAACTGGGGACAAAATGGACCAACTTCTTTATTCTTGATCTCACAGAAGTCTTCGATCTGCACCTCTGGCCTCTCCCTTGTGTTGCCCTGTAGTCTTTCAGCAGCAAGTGAAGGGAACAGGCTCAAACTCCAAGGGAGCAAAAAGCAGTATTACCACCCCCGCAGGGCTTGGTGGGCATGGAGGGGAAGGACTTGAGCTCAGGGAGCCGCAGGGTCCAGAGCCCCGGGGATGCTGTCCAACACAGCCACTCTTTCTCCTGTCCACCTTCTCTGTGGTCACTTCCCAGGCCTCTTATCCCCTCTGAGAAGCCACCAGGGCCACTGGCAAGCCAGAGAGAGAGGGAGGGAGAGAAAGGGGGATGGGGAGGGCTTCCTAATATGCCTGTGATAAAACTATCTCTTGGTGGCCACACGAGTCACCTGCCTCTGCCTGAGCCACCCCCTTTCACCCTGTGACCAGTCTTGGCCACGTGCTTCCCGGAGCTGGGGAACAGTGCATTAAGGCACATTGGACCCCAGTCTCTGAGAACTGGGGAGAGGGGTCCCCAAAGGCAAATTGGAACATGAGAGGGTCTTGCTGCAGGCCAGGGTAGGCAGAGGAACCCCAAGACCCCCTTCCTCCACGAAGCACCCAGGCCTTGACCAAGTACCCTCTTTTCTTCAGACCAAGGTGGTAGCCCTCAATGGAAAGCCCGTGGGGGCCCAGTACCTGCCCAGCTACCTGTCTCTCAGCAGCTGGTACTCCCCCAGCCAGTGCTATCTGCAGCTGCAGCCGCCTTCCCGCCCCCTGCAGGTAAGGCTTTCAGGTGTGCCCCCCCCCCCCCCCGCCCTTCCCTGGCAGGATGGGCCCAGAAAGCCAGAAAGCCATGAGCACGCACCTGAGCGGGGGAGGGATCTGCTCCTCCCCCAGCGGGGCTGATGCTGGTACTGAAGCCGGAGCCCCCATCCCTCCAGCACGGTGGGGCGGTGGGGGGGGGGGGGCGGTTCCTCGGGATGAATGCCTGTCATGTAATTATAGTGAACATTTAGGCTGTGGCCCTGGGGTTTACTCTGATAAACCTGGCCCTCGGGGTGCTGTCGCTTGCTCCCAGGCCTGAGGCGGGACCCCTGTGGTTGGCCCAGCTTCCCGCCGTCTGCAGGCTGGCACTTGCTGGGCGCAGGCACCAGGGTTCCCCAGCTGACGCTTGCACACCCAGTACCGAGATGAGACAGCCCCAGAGCTGGGTCTTGTGTTCCTTCTTCCCGGTCTGTTCTTCAACAATCACGCTTAAGTAAGATGCGCGGAGATGCGTGTGGAGATAGGGAGCTGTAAGCATGGAGTAGAAAGTGCAGAGAGTTCCTCTGGACCCCCTCTCCTCTGCGTGCAGTGTCCCTGAAGATTAGCAGCTTGCCTTCAGGTGGCACTCCTGTTACGGTTGATGAGCCAGTGTCCACGTGTCCTTGTTGACTAAAGTCTGCAGGGTACGTTAGGGGCCTCTCCTGGCACTGCAGATTCCGTGGGTTTGGACAAACATATAACGACACGCATCCAGCATTATAGTATCGTACAGAATGGTTTCACTGCCCTAAAAATCCTCTGAATTCCCCCCCCACCTGTTCATTCATCCCTCCATCCCCACTAACCCCTGGCAACCACCGATCTTTTCACTGTCTTTATCCTTCTGCCTTTTCCAGAATGTCATATCTTGTTGGGAGAAGTGAAAACCCCTGGGGTTGTTTGGATCGGAGGCACAGTTTCAATAGACATGCACAAAGGAAGTCAAGTCACGAGATTTATTTACAGATCACAGAGTGGGGTGGGTGGGTGCCCAGTGAGCTGGGTCACCTCCATTCCAGGTCACAAGCGAGCAGGAGACAACAGGGCAGCAAGTACCTGTGACTCCTAAGGTGGTTGAGGAGGAGGTCACTAACATTTTGGGGGTCAGTGCTAAGTGGTTATTTTATTTTAAAGGTTTTATGTATTTGTTTGTCAGAGAGAGTGAGTGCATAAGCAGGCAGAGGGAGAAGCAGACTCCCTGCGGAGCAGGGAGCCCAATGCAGGGCTCTATCCCAGGACCTTGGAATCACGACCTGAGCTGAAGGCAGATGCTTAACTGACTGAGCCACCCAGGCATCCTGCTAAGTGGTAATTTTAAAAAGACATGTGAGGAAAAGTGAACAGAAACTTGTGGCCAGAATCCTAAGCTCAGGTCCTCATCCCAGTATCCAGACTCAAGGTGTGAGCAGCTTGTCAGGGCATTGAATGCCCAGGTAGCAACTCAAAATAGCTGTTTTCCCATCCCACGTATAGAGTCGTCCCCCCTTATCCGTGGGGATACATCCCTGCCTCCCCAGTGGCTGCCTCCCCAGTGGCTGACCGAAACTGCGCATAGTACCAAACCCTACTTACACGTTCTTTCCTATACATACATACCTATGACACAGATTGACTTATAAATTAGGCATAGTAAGAGATTACCAACAATAATTCATAATAAAATAGAACCACCGTAATAATATGCTGTAATAAGAGCCACGTGAGTGTGGTTTCTCTCTCTCAAAATACACTGTACTGTGCCCACCCGGCTTATGATCACAAGGTGGTGGAATGTCTACATGAGGGGATGAAGTAAGGGGAATGACGCAGGCGTTGTGACGTGGCGTTAGGCTGCTTCCAGACCCCCGTGGATGGCAGGTAACCGAAACCACGGATAAGGGGACTGCTGTAGTTGGAACCGTACGGCACTTAGCTTTTTCACATTGCTTCTTTCACTTAACAACATGCATCGAAGGTTCCGCCTTGTCTTTCCGTCATATGGTGTGGACGAATGGTGGTTTGTTTACCCTCTCATCTCTTGGAGGATAGATGTATAATAAAGCACCCTGTTAACTCCCTTAGCTAGAGGCTCCCCGACATTGCTCCCAGGCCTCACCGTAAGCGTCTGGCACTCCCTTTCTGAGAGCCGCGGCCCGGACCCGAGGCGGCCAGGGATGCAGCTCAGAGGAATCCTGGCACCGGGGCTGCCCGTTTCGGGGGCTTAGCGGCCCTCTGCAGGGGTTATGAGAATGAGAAAGTCAGACGAGATTGTGCCTGGCTTGGCTGGACACACTGTTCTTGTTGTAATTAATGGTATTCAAGCGGCAGCGTGTTGTGGGGATGCTGGCCTTGGCTGCCATCCCACAGGGGCGGGAAGGAGCCCTGTGTCCCCAGCCGCCAGTACTGCAGTTCCTATTAGGCAGGGACTTGGTTGGGCCACTCGGACTTTCCTCTTGGAGGGACATCTCCATCCTGCCCGAGTCAGGCCAGCAGGCTCCATTCCCCCCCCCCCCCCCCCGCAACTATCACCGAGGGGCCCTGGGCGCAACCTCAGGGCATTGAGATAAGCGTGGCTGTGCTGGGTCCAGCCTGGGCTCTGTGTCAGGCTCCTTTCCCCTTCGTCCAGCTCCGAGGCGCATGTAGAGGGGCGCTGCTCTGTGAATGGGGGCTGGCAAGCCAGTCTTTTAGGATTGCTGTGATATCATGGGGTTCGTTCGTGAAGAGGGGAAAGGTTTTGCTCTTTTCTTTTTTCCAACATCTGAAACGCAAGGGGACTTTTGTTTATAGGTGTCTTTTTATAAGGTGAATATTTACAAACTTAGAGATCATAAAAAACGGTATAACCATGTGCCTTTCACTTAGATTTATGAATTAACATTTTGCCTCTATCCATCGATCCTCCCACTCAACCGGCTCACTTGTCCACCTACCCACCCACCCACCCAGCCACCCACCCAGCCATCCACCCACCCACCCACCCACCCAGCCATCCATCCATCCATCTACTCCTTTAGACTTTTTTTTTTTTTTTTGCGGCAACATTGGAAAATAAGTTACAGATATCATGATGCTTCACTCTTAAATACTTGATCATAACATGTCCTAAAAATAAGGACATTCTTCAGCATGATCTCAAGGCTCTTATCACATCTAAGAAAATTATGTTAACTCAAGATATTGTTTAATTCACAGGCAGTATTCCGATTTTCAAAGATGTCCCCAAGATGTAACTTATGTCTTGCGTGTGAACACCCATGCACGTGTGCATAATCTCATGCACACATGTGTAAGCATGCAACCACGTGCTTGTGTGCATGCCTGTGTGTGCATGCCTGCATTTCATTCAGGATCAGTTTACGTGTTGCATTTGGCTCTTCTGTGTCCATAGTTGCTCTTGATCTGAAACAGTCTCTGCCTCTGCCTTTTCATTGCCATGACGTTTGTGAAGAATTCAGGCCCGTGGTCTTGTAGATGATCCCACATTCTGAATTAGAATCAGGCAGAATTGCTACGTATGTGCTACTCTTTGGGGCCCTGGCAAGAGGCACAGATTGAGGGGCGCCTGGGTGGCTCAGTCGTTCAGTGTCTGTGTTCGGCTCAGGTCATGATCCCAGGGTCCTGGGATCGAGCCCCGCATCGGGCTCCCGTCTCCCACCCGCCCTGCTTGTGTTCCCTCTCTCGCTGTGTCTCTCTCTGTCAAATAAATAAATAAAATCTTTGAAAAAAAAAAAGGCACAGATTGAGGACACCCCCCTGTTGCTGGAGCTGATCTTATCCTTGGGTTGGGTCTGATTCCTGCCAGCAAGTCTTTCCCCTTGCGGGGGAGGCTGCTGAATAATCGGGGTGCCACAGTGTCCTTACCCCCAGCAACCTCCCCTCCGGTGCCTTTAGCATCCCTTGCTGTAACCCCTTATCGCCAGGGGGGCTGCGTGATGGCGGTTCTGAAATCTGTCATTCCTTCTGGGTTTATTAGCTGGTGTTCATCCGTACAAAGAAAGAACTCTCCATCTCTCCTCCCTACGGTTATTTTTGTTGCTGTGTAGCGGTTCAGAGTATGTTACAGACTTAAGGACTTAAAAAAAATTGCTCAGTATGTTATAATCTGTTATCATACTTTTTTTATTTTAAATTTTGGAATAATTATCGGTTTTCAGACGAGGTGCTCAGACAGTGCAGGGAGATCCTGCATATCCTACTTTCGGCTTCCCCTGCTGATGTTAAGTTTTAGAAAATTGTTCGTCTTTTTGCTATTGAGTTGTTAGAGTTTTTTATGTGTTCTGGACCCTAGACCCTTACCAGATGTGTGACCAGGGATGCTCAGGGTCTGGGGTTTTTATGGGGGCGGGCAGTCACATAGCCCTGGCTGACCACCTGCATAGCTGACCTCAGTCCCAGCCCCTCCAGAGGTCAAGCTGATAGGGTGTGACCCAGCCCTCATAAATCATATTTTCAGTATCGGGTATGGCTTGAGGTCTCGGGTAAACAAAGATACTTACCAGGCAGGACATTTCAGAGGCTTAGAGATCCCCTTTCGGCGGCTGGGGGACAAAGGCCAGACTTCTCTTTGGGCTAAGTTTACTTCTTTTTTTAAAAATTTTATTTATTTATTTATTTATTTTAAAGATTTTATTTATTTATTCATGAGAGACAGACAGCGAGGCAGAGGGAGAAGCAGGCTCCCAAGGAGCAGGGAGCCTGATGCGGGACTTGATTCCAGGACCCTGGGATCATGACCTGAGCCGAAGGCAGACGCTTAACCATCTGAGCCACCCAGGCGCCCCCAAGTTCACTTCTTTACTGCACCTCACCCCATCGAGAGCTTCCACACTGATTAGTACGCTCGATCCAACCACAGCCCCACTCGCAGAGCCGCAGCTGAGGCTGCCACGGGGACATGGCCACTGCCATGATGCCCCATTCTCAGCCCTGAGGCCAGTGCCCCTGCCCAGCCATGTCCTGGCCTCCCTGTGGCCCCAGAGCAGCCGTCTGCCCCGGGGTGGGCTGTGGCGTTGGTGCCAGGCCCTGGGGTGCCAGGCAAGGCTCCCCATGCTGCATGTCTCCCCCAGGTCGGAGAGGAAGCCCATTTCCCCGTGAAGTCCACGTGTCCCTGCAACTTCACCCTGTACTACGAGGTGGCTGCACGGGGCAACATCGTGCTCTCGGGCCAGCAACCCGCCCCCCTCACCCGCCAGAGAAGCAGGCGAGCAGCCCCAGGGACACCCATTCGCTTAATGCACCTTTCGGAGACAGGTGAGCCAGGCCACTGACCGGAGTTCCTTGTTCCTTCTGAACCACTGAGACTGGGGTGAGTCACCCCGGAAAGGAGGGGGAAGCGGGGCTCAGCCCGGAGGGGGTGCCTGCCTCGGGGCGGAGGGCATGTGTCTCAGGCAAGATGGGGCTCGGGCCAGGGGGCGGGCAGTGACCAGCTGCTGGAGATGGCAAGGTCCTTTCCAGGCTGTCCTCACTGCCTGTCTGCAGGGGGACAGGGGTACGCTGGCCCCCACCGGGCTGTGTTGCCACCTGCCAGCCCAGATCCCCTCCTCCTCCCCCCTCTCCCTGACTCCATGTGCTTCTCACGAGACCCACCACCTCCCCTGGGTCTTCCTTAGCCTCCTCCTGCCTCATAGCCCTTCTGCCTCAAGCAGGATCCCCACACTGGGCGGGGGGGCGGGGGGACACTTGAAGGCAGGCCGTTTGTGGTGGGGCCCTCCTGTGCACGGCAGGGTGTGGGGCAGCATCCCCGGCCTCCATCCATTCGGTGCTGGCAGCAACCTATCCACGCACAGTGTGACAACCTAAGAAGTCTCCAGATACTGCCAGTGTCCCTAAGGGGAAAAGTCACCTGTAGGTGAGAATCAAAGATAGGCAGGCAGACAGACAGACAGACAGACAGGGTCCCTCTCATGGGAGGGCAGAGTTTCCCACCCTGCGCCCTACTAACGTTTGGGGCTGGATCATTCTCCCTTTGCTCTGTAGGGTGCTGCGCAGCATTCCCGGCCCCACCCACTAGATGCACTCCCAAGTCGTGACAACCAAAAATGTCCCCTGGGGGGCAGCATCGTGCTGGCTGAGAACTGCTGGCCGGCATAGTGCTTTGGGAATCCTACCCCCGCATCCTTTTGGGCTTCCCTTCCCTTCTAGGTGAAGTAACAGGGGATGTGACTATCTATGGATCACTTGCCTGGGGCCAGCACCTCCCCCTGCGGTGCCCCATGTCACCCCCAGGGCAGCCTGGGGCATTGGTGGTCCCGTTGTGGGCTGCTGGGTTCTCATGCCTCTCCCCACCTTTGACTTGTCCTAGAGCCCCCTCCTGCCCCAGCAGCCGAGGTCAACGTGTGTGTGACCTCCCTCCGGCTGGCCGTGAGCCCCAGCATGGTCCCCCTGGGCCGCCTGCTTGTCTTCTATGTCAGGGAGAATGGTGAAGGGGTTGCCGACAGCCTCCAGTTTGCTGTTGAGACCTTCTTTGAAAACCAGGTAGAACATGGGGTGCCAGTCAGGGGAGCGGGGGAGGGGTGGACAGGCAAGCGCCGTCCGGGGTGTCTGTGTCCGGGTGGGCTGCACACAGCTGCCACTGGACTTGCAGAGGGTGTCACAGGCAGGACCGTAAGGGCCGCCTTGCTTTTAGGAATAATAGCAACATAAATTGGACTTTTATGCTCCTCCAAAAGTCCCCCGGAGGGGGATTGCATTAACCCCACCCAGGGAAAGAGGTCCACTGTTCTCTGTCCCCACTGGGTTCCAGACCTAAGAGGACACAGCTCCTGTCCCCAGCAGCGGGTTCAACCTTCTGCCCCACCCCGTCCCTGCATCCCTTGAAACGGGCTGCCACATGCCCTCAGCCGGTGCCTGTCTCCCCACCCCTGTCCTCCTCTCTCGTCCTCCGCACAGAATGTTCCAGCCGTCCCGGCCTCGTTCCTGTCACTCTGCCTCCCGCCCTTGTCTCGCCTGGGCAGCAAGGCCAGGGTCCCCCACTGAGCTGGCGAGGACCAACTCTCGTTGGCAGGTGGAGAGGGTGGGTGGGTCAGTCGGGAGAGGTTGGCCAAGCTCCCGATTTCTCCGCTGTGTTTGGGTCCAGGTTTCACTGATGTATTCGGCAAACGAGACCCAGCCCGGGGACGTTGTTGACCTGCGGGTCAGGGCTGCGAGGGGCAGCTGCGTGTGTGTCACTGCGGTGGACAAGAGCGTCTACCTGCTCAGGTCTGGGTTCCAGCTGACTCCAGCCCAGGTGCGTGGGGGCCCTCGGGCGCCAGGGTCCAGCACCTCCACGGGGGGCTCTTGTTTTCCAGTAAGTGAAGGGCCCCATGTGAGTCTAGATTCTTTCTCTCACTGGTGAACGCAGTCCTGATGGTTGCTTTGGTGAGTTGAAAGATCTTGGGGTCAAATTCATCAGACTCTTGCAATATGACATTGTCCAGGTCCTGCCTCTCAGCCCCTCTGCCCATCTTTAGAAGGGGCTGATGACACAATGCCCATCTGCCAAGATGGTCTCCAAGTGATATTCATGAAAGGAGGTGGAAATAGGAGCATGCCAGACCCCCGAGAGCCAGTTTGGGTTGACAAGAAACCTCCAGTAGACTGGTCCCTGTTCCCCTTTGCCTGTAGGTTTTCCGGGAATTGGAAGATTATGATGTTTCTGATGCCTTCGGGGCGTCCCGGGAGGATGGGTCCTTCTGGTGGGCTGGACTGGCGGCCCGACGACGCCGGCGCTCCTCCATCTTCCCGTGGCCCTGGGGCATCACCAAGGACTCCGGGTCTGCCTTCACTGTAAGGACAGGTGGTCTAAGACCCACCGCCCCCTTCCAAGCGCCTCTCACTTTGAAACAGACGATCTCGGGGATACAGAGATGGTCAGGGGGGACGTTTCCAAACTTTTATTGGGGCAGCACTAATTTTTGATTCTCTCCAATGAGAGCTCATAAGTGGAGCCCCCCGATTTGCAAGGCAGACGAGGTGTAGAACGTTATGAGTGTCGACTGATAACTTGAACTTGGGACGGAGCAAAGGCGTCAAGGGTGCTTTGCTGGAAGGAAAACCTTCACCCTCGGAGCAGACAGCCACCCGCCCCAACGTTCGTAGCTCACATCCGTGCTCCTCCTTCCTGGCTGCAGGGGCTGGGGGTCCCAGGGGGTGCAGTAGGTGTGAGCATCATTCTAGATCGTGCCGGGAGCCCACATGAGCATGCTGGCGGTCTCCACTTGAATGCACCGCCCATTTGTGGGTGCTTTTCATCCCAGCTTTAAAATCATTTAAAACGCATCATTTTTCTCCTGTTTTTATTATGGAAGACTTTCAGACATACAGAAAAAGTTGAACAAATTAACAAACACCTATACACCCGCCACCTAGATCCCACAATTAACATTTTGCTACAGTAGCTAAAAAATACATTACGCATCTATATCCGTCTGTATCCGTATTGATACATGTATCTAACATCTGCATTGGAACAGATGACGTTTCAATGACACATTTGTTGAACTCCTGGCAGCTTGAACTCCTGGGCCCTGGCAGCTTTTGGAATTAAGAGGTGATGCCTCTGAGTCCAAGCAACTGACTTTACATTCCTTGTTCCCAAAGCAGAGCGGGGCTTCCCTACAATCGAGTGGCTCCCAGTATTTTTTTAAAGATTTTATTTATTTATTTGAGACAGAGCGATAGAGAGTGAGCACAAATGGGGGGAAGGGCAGAGGCAGAGGGAGAAGCAGACTCCCCGCTGAGCAGGGAGCCAGAAGTGGGACTCGATCCCAGGACCCTGAGATCATGACCTGAGCTGAAGGCAGAGGCTTACCCGACTGAGCCACCCAGGCGCCCCGCTCCCAGTATTTAACACAGTGATGAAAGTAGTAACAGTCACAATTGCAGTCATCTGTCTCAGGCATGGTGCCAACTGATTTTTTGTGTGTGAAATTCACAATTAGCAGAATTAACAGCAAAATGAACCATTTTATTAATTTATTTATTTGACAGGGAGAGACACAGCAAGAGAGGGAACACAAGAAGGGGAAGCGGGAGAGGGAGAAGCAGGCTTCCCGCAGAGCAGGGAGCCCGATGCGGGGCTTGATCCCAGGACCCCGGGGTCATGACCTGAACCAAAGGCAGATGCTTAACTGACCGAGCCATCCAGGCACCCCAAAATAAACCATTTTAAAGTGGACAGTTGGGTGGCATTTAGGACACTCAGTGTTGTGCAACAGCACGTCTGTCTAATTCCAGAACATTTTCATGACCTCAAAAGGAAACCCCGTCCCCACAAGCGGTCACTCCCTACTCCCCCGCAACCTTCCCCCCCCTCCCACCCCGGCAACCATGAATCTGCTTTCTGTCTCTATGGATTTTCCTGTTCGGGATGTTTCACATAAACGGAGTCACACATGTGGCTCTTTGTCCTGAGCCGCAGATGCGCTGGCCTCCCTACCGCTTGGCCCTGCATGGTCACTGGGTCCCATGATCCCCTCAGCCTGTGTCACCAAGCCAAGAGCAGAAGACTGACTCCCCCAGAGCCACGATGCAACGGTGATGTCGGGCTGGTAGCCCCAAAGTGGTGGAACTGTTGGGGCCATCACCTCCTCTTGCCCACTGGGGTTCCGGGCATTGTCTATTGCTTAGGAAACGGGCCTGGTGGTGATGACCGACCTGGTGAGCCTGAACCACCGACAGGATGGCGGCCTATACACGGATGAGGCTGTCCCTGCCTTCCAGCCCCACACGGGAAGCCTGGTGGCGGCGGGCTCCTCCAGACAAACCCCCAGGTAATTGCCGCCTCGAGCAGGGTTGTCTGACCTCATCCTGTGGACATTAGGGGCTGGATCATTCTCTGTGGTGGGGCTGTCCATGAGCAGCGGGTGCTGAGCGGCATCGCTGGCCTCCACCCACCTGATGCCAATAGCACCCCTTTCCCCTGGTTGTTACAACCAAAAATGTCTTCAGATATTGCCCAGTGTCCCCCGGGGGCAAAGTCACTACTGACCTAGTGGGTTAGGGAACCGACCACTTCAGTCCCCCCTCCTCAGTTCCTGGCCGCACCTGAGTGTGTGGGGGGCTGGGGGTGCAGAGGGAGGAAGGTGCATCAGGAGCAGAGCTCCCTGGGACAGAGGGTTTGGGGTGGGGAGGGAAGCTGGGGTTTGACTCTCCCTCTCCCAGGGACTGTACTTAGAAAATTCTGTTACCTCTTTCCTCCACCTGTTCCTTCCTCTTCCTTCTCTCTCTTCCCTTTCCTCCTTCAATTCTCTGCCTTTTCGAGTTGGACACCGAGTAATGCTTTTCAGTCTCTTATTTTATTTAAAAAATTTTTTTATTGTTATGTTAATCACCATACATTACATCATTAGTTCTTGATGTAGTGTTCCATGATTCATTGTTTGTACATAACACCCAGTGCTCCATGCAGAATGTGCCCTCTTTAATACCCATCACCAGGCTAACCCATCCCCCCACCCCCTCCCCTCTAGAACCCTCAGTTTGTTTTTCAGAGTCCATCGTCTCTCATGGTTCGTCTCCCCCTCCGACTTACTACCCTTCATTCTTCCCCTCCTGCTATCTTCTTCTTTTTCTTTTTTCTTAATATATCTTGCATTATTTGTTTCAGAAGTACAGATCTGTGATTCAACAGTCTTACACAATTCACAGCGCTCACCATAGCACATACCCTCCTCAATGTCTATCACCCAGCCACCCCATCCCTCCCACCCCCCACCACTCCAGCAACCCTCAGTTTGTTTCCTGAGATTAAGAATTCCTCATATCAGTGAGGTCGTATGATACATGTCTTTCTCTGACTTATTTCACTCAGCATAACACCCTCCGGTTCCATCCACTTCGTTGCAAATGGCAAGATCTCATTCCTTTTGATGGCTGCATAATATTCCATTGTGTATATATACCACCTCTTCTTTATCCATTCATCTGTCGATGGACATCTTGGCTCTTTCCACAGTTTGGCTATTGTGGACATTGCTGCTATAAACATTGGGGTGCACGTACCCCTTCGGATCCCTACATTTGTATCCTTGTGGCAAATACCCAGTAGTGCAATTGCTGGTAGCTCTATTTTCAACTGTTTGAGGAACCTCCATACTGTTTTCCAGAGTGGTTGCACCAGCTTGCATTCCCACCAACAGTGTAGGAGGGTTCCCCTTTCTCCACATCCCCGCCAGCATCTGTCGTTTCCTGACTTGTTAATTTTAGCCATTCTGACGGGTGGTTTTGATTTGGATTTCCCTGATGCCGAGCGATGTTGAGCACTTTTTCATGTGCCTGTTGGCCATTTGGATGTCTTCTTTGGAAAAATGTCTGTTCATGTCTTCTGCCCATTTCTTGATTGGATTATTTGTTCTTTGGGTGTTGAGTTTGATAAGTTCTTTATAGATTTTGGATACTAGCCCTTTATCTGATATGTCATTTGCAAATCTTTTCTCCCATTCTGTCGGTTGTCTTTTGGTTTTGTGGACTGTTTCTTTTGCTGTGCAAAAGCTTTTTATCTTGATGAAATCCCAATAGTTCATTTTTGCCCTTGCTTCCCTTGCCTTTGGCGATGTTTCTAGGAAGAAGTTGCTGCGGCTGAGGTCGAAGAGGTTGCTACCTGTGTTCTCCTTTAGGATTTGGATGGACTCCTGTCTCACGTTTAGGTCTTTCAACCATTTGGAGTCTATTTTTGTGTGTGGTGTAAGGAAATGGTCCAGTTTCATTCTTCTGCATGTGGCTGTCCAATTTTCCCAACACCATTGGTTGAAGAGACTGTCTTTTTTCCATTGGACATTCTTTCCTGCTTTGTCAAAGATGAGTTGACCGTAGAGTTGAGGGTCCATTTCTGGGCTCTCGATTCTGTTCCATTGATCTATGTGTCTGTTTTTGTGCCAGTACCATACTGTCTTGATGATGACAGCTTTGTAATAGAGCTGGAAGTCCGGAATTGTGATGCCGCCAGCTTTGCTTTTCTTTTTCAATATTCCTCTGGCTATTCGGGGTCTCTTCTGGTTCCATACAAATTTTAGGATTATTTGTTCCATTTCTTTGAAAAAAGTGGATGGTATTTTGATGGGGATTGCATTGAATGTGTAGATTGCTCTAGGTAGCATTGACATCTTCACAATGTTTGTTCTTCCAATCCATGAGCATGGGACGTTTTTCCATTTCTTTGTGTCTTCTTCAGTTTCTTTCATGAGTATTTTATAGTTTTCTGGGTACAGATCCTTTGCCTCTTTGGTTAAATTTATTCCTAGGTATCTTATGGTTTTGGGTGCAATTGTAAATGGGATCGACTCCTTAATTTCTCTCTCTTCTGTCTTGTTGTTGGTGTATAGGAATGCCACTGATTTCTGTGCATTGATTTTATATCCTGCTACTTGACTGAATTCCTGTATGAGTTCTAGCAGTTTTGGGGTGGAGTCTTTTGGGTTTTCCACATACAGTATCATATCATCTGCAAAGAGTGAGAGTTTGACTTCCTCTTTGCCGATTTGGATGCCTTTGATTTCTTTTTGTTGTCTGATTGCTGTGGCTAGGACTTCTAATACTATGTTGAATAGCAGTGGTGATAGCGGACATCCCTGCCGTGTTCCTCAGTCTCTTATTTTAATTCGACACATTTAAGCCTTTTGAAGGTTATGAATTTCCCTCACAATGCTGCTCTGGCAGCTCCCGGGTCGTGCTGTGAAGCGTTTCCATTGTTGCTTGGTTCCAAACGGGTGCTAGCTTTCTGAGCTGTGACTTACCCAGAAGTGGACATGTTTTAAACTTTCAAAGTGATATTTTAAATTATTTTTTCATCTGTTTTATAAATTTGTATCAAACATGCATTATGGCTGGTGAATGTGGTTTGTCTGTTATCCATTGTCTGGTTCTTCCTTTGAAGGCTTTTTGTGTGGCCACCTTTTTGTAAAGGCTTGTGTCTTCTTGAAAAGAAGATCCCAGCCCCCATCAATTCGGTACAAGGCTCTCTATGCATACTTTAGGTCAAGCCTCTTGATGGGGATGCCCAAATCCTCCATATTCTTGCTCACTTCTTGTTTGTCCGTCTGTTTGCTAACTTATCGATGACTGAGGGAGACAGGTTCACATCTCTCCCCTAGATTTGTGGCTTTCTCCCTGGAGTCCTGGAAAACTTTGTTTCCCAGGAGGTGGTGTTTTTCTCCTCTCTCCTGTCTCCCCTCCCTTCTCTCCCACCCCCTTGTTCTGCTGCCTCTCTTACTCCCTTCTCAAGCCCAGCTCTCAGCCAGCTAGCTGGGGAAGGGGGAGTGTTCGGAAGACCGTGGCTCTCCACTCTTTCTGGCTTTAGGGCTGGCATGAGGGAGGCAGGCCTTGGCTTTACTCCCTCCTGCCCACTCCTCCAAGAGGGACTCAGAACCAAGGGGCTGGGGCTGGGGTCTGTGTGGTCAGTAGTGCCTCAGGATCTGGTCCCTCTGGAGACCTTCAAGGTGGGCCCCACACTCCTCAACCCTTGTGCTGAGCCAGAAGTGGCCCAGGGGACCTTCCGCCCTGGCAGGCCTGTCCACAAAAGCCCTCTCCATCTTTCACACCCTCTGTCTAGATTGAGATTCCTGGATACTTTGTTCTCCTGGGTTCTTCCTGCCTGGGCTGCACACTTAGCTGGGGTGTGGCAGGCCCCTGAGGGTCCTAGTTTCTAAACTCCAAATCATGGCATGGGCAGACCAGGCTCCCCATTGGGTACTTTGGAGGCATACGGGGGCATTGCTACCATGTGATTGGGTGAGGGCCTCCACCCACCAGACACCGCCTCGGGGGCCCTGACCCTCTCATGTGCAGGAACCTCAAGAGCTTGGCCTGGAGTGGGTATGAAAGTAATTTTCTGAAACCCCAAACCACGAAGGCAATTGTAAATCCCAGATCCCAGTGCAGAGAGAGGCATAAGACATGCCTTTAAAAGGAAGTGTCCCTGCCTTTTTATAATTGGCTCACACATCCATATCCTGAGGACAAGATCTTTTTCTTAACCATATGCAGTGGTTAAAGTTTTTTCAAGCAGTGTGAAAGTTTTTGTAATTAAATGTAAGTCTCTCTCCAGCCTCTACACCCTCCGTTCCCTTGTTTAGAGGCAACCATGGTCAATAATTTCTTCGATATCCTTCTAGAAATTTTCTGTGCATATACAAGGATTTTTTAAAAGATTTATTTATTTTAGAGAGAGAAGGAGAGCACAAGCAGGAGGGGCAGAGAGAGAGGGAGAGAGAATCCCAAGCAGACTCAGTGCTCAGCATGGAGCCTGATGCAGGGTTTGATCCCAGGACTCGGAGATCATGACCTGAGCCGAAACCAAGAGTCGAGTGCCCAGGTGCCCCTAAACAAGGATTTAAAAAAAAAAAAGCAATGAGAGAACACTATAATACTGTTCCGGGCCTTCCTTTTTAAAGTCAACAATAGGTCTTGGAGACCAACCCATCTCAAGTATACCTGCACTGACCTCACTCCGCTAGACTGACATGTAGCATCCCATGGCATGAATGTGCTACCAGCTGATTAACCCAGTCACCCTCTTGATGGAGATTTTTGGCTGTTTGCTGCCACGAACCAGCCCATTTTTCTGTCCTGGCACCTGTGTCCATGGGTATTTCCAGGGTGCATTCCTTAGAGAGATACTGCAGTTTGAAAGGATGTGAGCTTTTTTAATTTTGAGAAGTTTTGCCCAATTTCAAGTAGGGCTTGATTTTTATTAGTGTTTTTATTTTTAAAGATTTTATTTATTTATTTGTCAGAGAGAGAGAGATTGAGTACAAGCAGGGAGAGCGGCAGGCAGAGGGAGAAACAGGCTCCCCGATGAGCAGGGAGCCTGGTGCAGGGCTTGATCTCAGGACCCTGGGATCGTGACCTGAGCCAAAGGCAGACGCTTAACCGACTGAGCCACCCAGGCGTCCCATTATTATTATTTTTTTAAAGAACAAGACAGTCCCTGAGGAAGGTGGGGTGTGAGGCTCCTGAGGAGGAACCCGAACGGAAGGTGCTCTTTAGGAAACAGGGAGGGGCTGGGGGGTGGTGGTGGATAGCTCAATGTGATGGTACAGAAAAACATGGCAAACCCAGAGGGGGGAAATTAGCAAAGGGGAGGACATGGCGGGGGGTCCCTGTGAACTTTCTTACCTTCTAAACTCAGGATGTGAAGTGCCACTGTTGAGTTACAGTGATTCTGTCAAACCTTTGATGCATCACTTCTATGAGTCCTCACCAAGTAGAATGTTAACCCTGCCAGGTGAAAGAACTAGAACTAACACGTTCTGTCCTAATCAAGTAGAGTGTTACTTGACAGCCAAGAGAATTAAGCCACGACACCTAACTGAGTCCAATGTTAACCTTTCCAGGTAAGACTTACTATGTTACATTCTACTTGGGTAGAAGTTTACCTGCCAGGTGACAGAATTAAGGTATGCCCCATGACACTTTCTTATTTCTTCTTTAATTTTTCATAGAGCAGAGAAGAGGAAAAGGACCTTCTTCCCCGAAACATGGATTTGGCGTTGTCTGAACATCAGGTACAGTGAGCTTTTTTTTTTTTTTTTTTCACAGTAAGATGCCGTTTCTTCGCTGTGTTTGTGGGCTGACTCAGAGGCACTCAGGCAAATCTAGATCGTTCCCAGTGGGTTTGCTTTCAGATCTGACATCAGCATCTGAGTCAGACTTTAGGCATCCTTTTCCAACACATAAAACTCAACACCGTGAAGTCAGCCCCAAATCCCACTGTGGCCTCGGACATCTGCTCAGGAAATATGAAATGCAGGGTCTTCGTGCCTCTTACGACTCCCACTTGGGGTAACTCTATCCACTCTGTTTGCATAACGAGCTCATTAAAATGATTACAGTTCCCTGGAACATGAACTTGACCCCGCCCCCCCCACGCCTCCCTCACTCCTCAGGGGCCTCGGGCTCCTGCCTACAAAACAGACTGCTTTTCTCAGCATATTTCCTTTCCACGTTCCCCCGCCCCTTCAGTTCTTTCTGAAGAAGCCCTGCTGTGCCAAATTCCTGCCAGATGCTGTTGGCTTTTTTTCCTTTCAATGCTTGGTGACAGAACACCAATGGTACTAGTAGGTCATGGTGGCCTGCCCTGGGAAACTAGTTAGGCAGGAAAGATCAGATGCCCCCCAGGCCGTGGGTGGGCTTACTGCTGAGCTGGGCCCCACTTCCAGACACGAGATGCCATGGCACGCCGTCATCACAGAACTGAGCCCCCAGTTAGGGGCTCCTCAGCCTGCTCTCATAAGGATGTGTGTGTCCCCATTATGGGAAGACTTAACTCCTGGTCAGAACAGATCCAGATGACTGCGTTTCGTTCTAGGGGTCTAAATCTAAGATGGGCTGTCTGTCTGTTACCATTCAAATGTACCAAATGTATCTATTTTTTTCTGGGGGCCAGATGTATTTGGTGCCGGGTAATGTTTTGGGTACAGGGTTGGCACCTTGAACAAGGTGGACACTCAGGTTGCTTCCACCTTTTGGCTATGATAAATTACCCTGCTGTGAACACAGGTGTGCAAGTATCTCTTTGAGACCCCACTTGCAGTTCTTTGGGGTGGATACCCAGAAGTGGAATTGTTGGCTCATATGGTAATTCTATGTTTAATTGTTTGAGGAACCACCATCCTGCTTTTCACAGAGGCTGCACCACTTTACATGCCCACTAACAGTGCACAAGGATTCTTCTTTGAATATTTGATAGAATTCGGGGTGCCTGGGTGGCTCACTCGGTTAAGCGTTCCACTCTTGGTTCTGGCGCAGGTCATGATCTCAGGGTTGTGGGATCAAGTGATGCGGGAGCCCTGCATCAGGCTCCATGCTCGGCTTAGAGTCTGCTTAGGACTCTCTCTTCCTCTCCCTCTTCCCCCCCCCCCGAAATAAATAAATAAATCTTTAAAAAATTTTTTTTAAATGTTTGTTAGAATTCACCAGTGAAGCCATCAGGTCCAGGGCTTTTCTTTGTAAAGAGATTTTTGGTTATTGATTCAATCTCCTTGCAGGTCTGTTCAGCTCTAGGTCTGTTCAGATTTTGGTTTTCCTTGTAATTTCGTCTTGATTGGTTTTGCATTTCTAGGAATGTGCCCATTTCATCTAGATTATCCAAGTTCTTGGTGTACAGTTGTTCATGTACTTTTTAATAATCTTTTTATTTCTGAGAATGGGTAGTAATGTCCCCACTTTCATATTTTAGTAATTTGAGTCGTCTCTCCTTTTATCCTTTGTCTAGTTAAAAATTGGTCAGTTTCATTGATCTTTTTAAAGAACCAACTTTTGGTTTTGTTGATACTCTATTATTTTTCTGTTCTCTATTTTAGTTATCTCTGCCCTAATCTTTATTATTTCTGTTAGCTTTGGGTTTAGTTTGTTTTTCTTTTTCTAGTTCTTTATTTTTTTTTTTTTTTTAATATTTTATTTATTTATTTATTTGAGAGAGAGAATGAGATAGAGAGAGCACATGAGAGGGGGGAGGGTCAGAGGGAGAAGCAGACTCCCTGCCGAGCAGGGAGCCCGATGCGGGACTCGATCCCGGGACTCCAGGATCATGACCTGAGCCGAAGGCAGTCGCTTAACCAACTGAGCCACCCAGGCGCCCTCTAGTTCTTTAAATTGTGAAATTAGGTTGTTTGAGATCTTTCTTCTTTTTTAATAGGTATATAGCTATAAATTTCCCCCTTGGCACGGCTTTTGCTGCATCCCATAAGTTTTGCTATGTTATGTTTTGTTTTCCTTCATCTCTGGGTATTTTAAAATTTCCTTTGTGATCTCTTCTTGGATCCATTGGTTAATTAAGAATAAGTTGTTTAGTTTCCACAAATTTCTAAATTTTCCAGTTTTCCTTTTCTTACTGATTTTTAACTTTGTCCCATCATGGTCAGAGATGATACTTTGTATGATATCTACCTTTTAAAATCTACTGAGACTTCCTTTGTGGCCTAATAACATGGTCTGTCTTGAAGACTGTCCTGTGTGCCCTTGAGAAGAATATGGGTGCTGTTGTTGGGTAGAGTGTTCTGTGAATGTCTGCTGGATCTAGTTGCTTTATTGTGTTAAGTCTTCTACTTGCTTACTTATCTTCTGTCTGGTTGTTCTGTTGTTCAGAGCAGAACATTGAAGTCTCCCAACTATTACTGTAGGGCTATTTATTTCTTGCTTGAATTCTGTCCATTTATGTATGTATATATCTCAGTAGTCTCTTATTAGGTGCATACATGTTCATAATTGTTATATGTTTTTGCTGTACTGAACCTTTTATTAACATATAATGTTCTTCTTGGTCTCTTGTAGCCTTTTTGGACACAATGTCCATTTTGTCTTTGGAGCTAAAGTGAGTCTCTTGTGGACAGCAGATAGGTCATGTTTTTTAAGCAACTCTGTTGATCTCTGCTTTTTGATTGGAAAGCTTAATCCACTTACATTTAATGTAATTACTCATAAGGAGGGCCTCACGTCTGTCCTGCTCTTTGTTTTCTCTGTGCCTTATAGCAGTTCTGAGATGGCAGCTCAGGGCAAGGACCTAGCTCAGGGTACATGCTGGGGAACAGAGACAGCATCCTGGTTCCAGCATCCAGGATGTCCTGTCCTCGGCTGTGTTGCCCACCTCCCCTCTGTGAGTTTTTGGGGTAGTCGCAGTGCACCGTGCAGCTTCCAGTCCACAGCAAGAGCCCAGCCAGTCTGGCAGGCAGCTCCCATTCTTGTGGTTGTTTCATGGTTATTTCAGGCAGAGGGAACAGCCTGGGCTTGGTGGGCGGAGCCAGGTGTGGTGTGGGCATGAAAGCGGCAGATAACCCTGAGCAGTTGGGCAAGGCTCAAGGGTCAAGATGCCACAGGGGTAGGATAGGTTGGAGATTTCAAGAGTTCAGCTGAGCTGGAGAGAGGGAGAGCTGAGCCGTCAGGTGGTGGAGTGGCCAATTCAAACAACGACAAGGAGCCATAGTGAAAGTAATGGTGAAGCCTTTCATCTTTACTGTGACCATGCAGCCTGGCTCCCCCTGTTCCGTTTGCCCCACAGAATGTCATACCTTGCAGGTGGATCAGACATGGGGTTGTCTCACTGCGGAGGGAGCCTTGGGCAAAAGGCTCCGACAGTTTTATGGACCCTGGCGTCAGAGAAATATAGGGAGGAGGACTCAGAGTGGGAAGGTACTGGGTGCTGAGCCAAAGCGGTGAGAAATGCCTCGGAGATTTCCTCCCACTGATAAGGAGACCTTGGCAATGGTCTTCTGACACCTAATGACCTTGGGCCAAGGCAGGTCCCTAGTGACACACTGACCTAGGAATGGAGGCAGTGGGGCTGGGAAGGCAAAGCATGGCTGGTGATCCCCCTCAGAGGCCACAGTTCACTGGCTATGCCACTAGCCTGGTGTGGGGAAGGCAGCGTCCCTTGACGGCTGCCAGGGAAAGCCTTCGTAATGGCCTAAAAGAATCACACAAAGGGTTTTTAACTGGGAGTCGGGCTCCGCAGGAGTCTACGGGACAGGGATGCCAGCCCAGGAAGAGTGGATGTCCCCTGGGTGGGGGGCAGGTTGGTGGCACCCAGCGTTCATGGAAAAGTTGGCTGTGATCATATGAAGCTGACAAATGTCCTGCCAAATGGGAAGAGGCCACCTAAGTTGTCACGGGTGATAGCATGTGATCCTCATAGAGGGGAGGACGGATGCCCCGGGTCCTGAGGGGTTGCTGTGTGCCACGGGCTGGGGTGTCTGGCCGTCCAACGAGGGCCACCTGGTCAGGCTCCTGAGAAGCAGACTGAGGCCAGGCAGGTGAGTAAGGAACAGCGGGTCCCCAGCTAGGCCTGGAGCTGTCTGGCCTTCGCTTCTTTTCCCCAGGTCATAGGTTTTCTCCTCCGAGGACTCTTACACCAGATGCTAAGATAAATCTCAAAAGGACATCCTGGAAATGCAGAGGAGACCACAGAGTTTGTCGTCCCGAGCTGGCCTAGAGTGATCGGGGGGCCACTAGCCGGGGACAGGGGAACCTTGGGCGGCGAGAGCCGTCTGAGAGAAAGAGAACATGAGCCATACACATAATTTCGGATTTCCCAGTGCTGCGTTACATAAAGGGCAAAAAGAAACACGTGGAGTGCACTTGAATCATATGTTTTTTTAACCCGCTAGATATCCCCCAGTATGATCGTTTCAACAGGCCATCGATCTAAAAATTCTTGATGATACATTTTATGCTTGTTTTGCACTGCGTGAGTTTCCTATACTGTCACAAAGTGCCACTGACTGGGTGACTTACAACAACAGAAATGTTATTCTCTCACGGTTCTGGAGGCCAGATGTCCGAGATCCGGGTGTGGGCAGGGCCGCGCTCCCTCTGAAAGCTCGAGGGGAGAATCCCTCTGGGCCTCTTCAGCTTCTGGGGGCGCCGGTGTCCCTCAGCTTCTAGCTGCGCCCCTCCCATCTCTGCCTCTGTCTCCTTCTCTGTTGTGTCTGAATTTCCTTCTTAGAAGGATGCCCCTCGTTAGATTGGGGCCTGCCTTCCTCCAGCCTGACCTCATCACTAATTTCATGTGCAAAGACCCTGTTTCCAAATAAGGTCACGTTCGCGGGTACTGGGGGTTGCGGCTTGATGTACCTTTCTAGGAGACACAAGCATGCCCCAAATGGCTGATCCCCTCAGTTCAGCGTCTTCCCCCTCCCCCCGAACTGGGCGGGGCGTGCACTGCCAGAGTCGGCACAGCTGAACCCTTGTGGCGGGTGATCCTGTGTCCACAGCTGTCCTGAGAGCCATTCGTGTTTCTGATTACATGAGTTGGGGCCAAGGGGCGGCTCTCTCCTGCCACACGCCGTGTGGTGCCTAAAGGCTTATTTCCCAGCTGCAGGGACAGCCTTGCTGCAGTCCCCCGGTCCCCCCTGGCCGCCTCGGCCCGGCCCTGGAGAAGGGCCCATGGTTGTCCATCTTCCTGCAGTGACCCGTCCGGCGAGGAGACGCTCAGCGTGCAGGTCCCGGACTCCATCACCAGCTGGGTGGGTGAGGCCGTGGGTCTGTCCGAGGCTTGGGGCCTGGGTGTCGCCGCGCCTGCCCTGCTGAAGACCTTCAAGCCCTTCTTTGTCGACTTCACGCTGCCCCCCCACGTGGTCCGCGGGGAGCAGGCCAAGATCCCACTCAGCGTCTACAACTACCTGGGGACCTGTGCCGAGGTACTAAACCCGCCCCCTCCCCCCAGCCTTCCCTGTGCCTGGGGGCACCCATGATCTCAGGAGGCAGGGATGAGGGGGGTCAGCCTGAGCGGCTTGGAAGGGGACAGTGCATCTCTGTAACGGGGGAGGGCGTCGTGGGAGGTGCAGCTGCTGTGTTATCGGGGAGGCAGGGGCCGGAATCCTGGAGGTCCGCAGAGCAGGCGCTCACCGTCCCCGGTTACACTTGCACACTCACCGATGTGGCCACGCTACTCCGCACGTCGGTGTTTCGGTTTCCCACAAGTGTCAGGGACAGAGGAGTCACGGCGGTTACGGGCTGCGTGGGTTAGCACGTGCTAAGAACAGTGTCCACGGAAGGGCCGCAGACCCTGCCGATGCTGTGGACGCTCCAGGGGCCGAGCAGCGGGGCCCCAGGCTCCTCCTGGGAGGAGGTGGAGAAGGCGGCTCTCTAGGCCCCTTGCAGCTGCCCAAACAAAGAAGCGCGAGCTCGGAGGCTGAGAACAGCGGAAGTGGATTCTTCCACGGTTCTGGAGGCCAGAGTGCAAGGTCTCGGTGTGGGCCTGGCGGGTTCCTCCCCGAGGCTCTGAGGGAGCTCCCTCTCATGCCTCCTACTGGTCTGTCTCCACGTCGCCTTCCCTCACGTGTCTGCCCTCTGTGAACGTCTCTGTGTCTGTGGGTTCTCTTCGAAAGATCCCAGTCCTATTGGAGTAGGGTGGGCCCTAACCTCATTGTAACTTAGGGACCTCTGCAGAGATCCTGTTTCCAAATAAGATCGCGTTGACGGGTGCCCGGAGTTTAGGACTTCAAAATATCTTTCCGGGAGCCACCGGCGAACCCATACAAATACCCTGAGGGGGTGGGCTTAGGGCTGACCTTGGGGGCTGGGGAGGATTTCAGACCCTGGTGATGAGGAAGGACAGGAGGTGAGGGCGGGCCTGTGAGACCAGGTGGGTGCATGATGGGGAAGGGGGACTTGGGGGGGGCCGGGGTCTGTGTATCAGTGAAGCTTGGGGAGGCTAGGATCACTCGCCCTCCCCCACCTTTGTGATCCTTGAGCGCTGGCTAGGCCTGGATGTCAGCTGGTGGGAGGGAGGAAGGGAGATGGGGAGGGCTCTCCGCGGTTAGGGGTAGCCCTTGGGGCTGAGGGTTGAAAGCCGAGGCTGTGGGCGGAGGAGTGAGTGGGGTGCAGGTTCAGGGGTCCAGCTGGGAACAGACCTGCTCTCTGCACGTCTCAGCTTCATCCTGACAAACCACACACTGGGGACATGGCTGACTTCCTCCTGGCCCTGCCCAAGTGCGTGGGGACCCCCAGGGCCGCTAGCTCATTCCATACCGAGGGCAGAAGATGTAAGCTGCAGCCTCAACCAGACACCGTGGAAACTAAGAGATTTCACCCCACCCCCGAAACCTAGATTTCCGTTTTTTCCTGAAAAAATGAGGAAATTGGAATTTGCTACCTGGCAGGGCGCGCGCCCAAGGCTGCTGGGGGTCCTGCATGTTCACACCTGGCTGCCCCCAGAAGACTGGACTTTGGCTTGGCATTTCTATTTACGGCCTCAGTTTGCCTCAGTTTCCCTATCTGTAAACTGGGCGTGAGAACTCACCCTGGCCCTGCTCACCCCCGCCGCCGGCTTCTCTGGGGCAGGAGGGAAAGAGCAGACGCGAGGGCCCCTCGTGAGTTTCAACAGGGATGGCTGTGGTCTGTGATCATCTCTGAGCCCGGCCCGGAGCGGGGACAGCAAACATTCTGAGTCAGGCTCAGAGGGGGACCTGGAGGTTACATGAGACGCTTTACTCCTTTTTTTCCTTTGCAAATGCTATGCATCCACTGAATGATTTCATCTGCCCAAAAGCGTGTTGCACACGATGGCGTGTGACAGCCTCAAGGCTAGTAAGGGAGTTCTCGCCCCGCCATCTGGCAGGCACAGTGTGAGTCCGACGCTGGTGTTTGCCCTTGACTTTCCTGCTGGTGTCTCTCTGACTCTATAGAAGAGCCACACATTAATGTACTGTCACCTGGGAGCTTCTTGTCCCCTGAGCCTTTAGTTAAAGGAAAATGTCAACTGGAAAAAAAGAAAAAAAAGCAGTCAGTGCAGATTCTGAAATAGGGATGAAACATCCAGAGACCACCAGAAAGGAGCTCCTTGGTGTAAAATGCTGGTGATTCTCATTCGCTGGCACTCGGAACCAGTGTGCGCTGGACCTTGTGCAGACATCAGAAGACCCCAGGGCCCAGGACGTGGGGTCCGGCCGCGCTTGACCTTGGAGCGCGGACACCACTAGGCCGCGAGCCTCAGGATTTTGCCTGCACCGATACCAGGAGGCTGCCTGGGCCAGGGAGGGAGGGCTGTGGGTGGAATCGTTCCCAGATAGGAAACTGAGAGATGCATCGTTACGTGTCCAAGGTCTCCCGGAGTGTTTGGGGCTGAGCTGTGTTAGAACCGGGTGTTTACAGGGAGCCAGGCAAGCCGAGGGGGACATGTGAAATAGGCTCAGAGCAGGCAGCACCAAAGCCCAGTGCCTGTACGATCCATCCTCTGTCATTCTTTCTTATGTAGTGTGTAGCCGGGGGGACTAGGACCCTGGTCTTAAAAAGCCAGAATAAGTGCAGACTGATCCCTGATCTAGAGGGTGGTCCCCCCAAGGGAGGGTCCTCACCGAGTTGGCAGGCAGGACCCTCAGGTGCCCATTTGAGCTCCAGGCACACTCTGGTGGCTGCTTTGTTACACATCCCCAAGGCACCAGGGAAACAGACCCATTTACCCCCCTCAACACGGACAGCTCGTCATTCCACCCAGGACCTGGAAAATATGGCTCACTGACGCTTGGCGCTTAAGTCTCTTCTTTTCTCCTTGGAAGAACTCGGACTCAGAGGGATGTGGGAGCTCCTGACACACCCTGCATCAGCCGTTCACCCTCGGGTCCAGCTCGGCTTGTCCCGAGGCAGGGTTCGGATGCTCTGTCACACTTGCCACTAGATTTTTCTCGTGCCCTTCCCTCCGCATCACACGTGCCCGCTTGTGTGACTCAGGCGCGTGGACCCTCTGAGGCCCAGAGATCCCGCGTGTCCTCTTCGGCCTCGTTACTTTAGCTCCCAGTAGGGCGCCTGCACCCACTAGGTGCTTCATATATGCTGATTGGACAAATGGATGTGGGCCCAAGAGCCTGTTCTAGATTGAGAGGTATAACCACACATGCACACAGAGACACTCACGTGCGCACGGCTGCACTCAGGCACTGTGCGTGTGTATACGCGTGCACATGTGTATGCATAGGCCGCACTTACACACCCGCACGTAGGTACGCAGAGATACATGCGCGCACGGCACACGTGTGCACACACACAGAACTCTGTTATACACCGCAGACCTCAGGTGGGACAGAGGGTCAGAAGAAGGGCTTTGCGGGGCAGCAGGTGGAGAGGTCCCTCCCCCCTGGTGCCCGGGGTGGACGCAGCAGGAGAAGCTGCCCTGAATCCACCTTGGTCCTGAGGGGGAGCTGCCTCCATGGGGAAGTTGGGGGGCTGAAATAAAGAGGGGGCTCCCAGCAAGACAATGGTGAGCAGCTGGTTCTGATTGGAAATGGAAAGGGGGTCTTTCCAGAAGAGCACGGCTTTTGGCGAGGGCTGACGCAGTGGGTGGTGGGACATGCTGGGAGGGCACCCATATTCTGGGCACCACGAGCAGCATCCCGCTCTCTGCAGGTGTACGTGAAGATCTCAGTTCCCAAGGGCATCCGGTTTATCGGGCATCCCGGCAAACGCCATCTGACCAAGAAGACGTGTGTGGCCTCTGGGGAGATGGAGCCCGCCTGGGTGGTTCTGTCCTTCAGTGACCTGGGACTCAGTAATGTCACAGGTGAGGTCCCGTGCTGCCTCAGGCACCCCCCCCCCTCCGGGCCACCAAGGGGTCTGCGTGCTGAGCCCAGGCACAGGTGAGGGGTGGGCGGGGCAGTAGAGGAGGTCAGGAGGGCAGCTGGGGAGGCAGGCCAGAGGGATGGATCAGGAGGTGAGGACCCATGTGGACGTAGGGGTAGGGGCGGGGTTAGTCCCAGGGGTGGGGCCTGAAGCTTCACCTGGAGGGAGCTGAGCTTAGGTGCCACACCAGCCTGGCACGCGTGTGTGCGCACACGTCTGCCCATGCAAACACTTGGGCCAAGGGTGAGGCGCGGCGCGCCCCTCCCCCCCGGGTGGGAACCTGTTCTGACCGCAAGCACTGAGCGCTCAAATCTCTGCAGCCAAAGCCCTTGCTTACGGAGAAACAAGCTGCTGCCGGGATGGGCAGCCCATCAAACACTTTGAGGAGAGCTTTGCTGACAGGCGGGTCCCCGCCGGAAGGGATCACATCAGGCGCAGTGTGATGGTTGAGGTAAGCCCCTGTCCTCGCCGAGGGCCCTTGGCCAGGGCCATCAACCATGGGGTGGGGGCCTCGCCGGAGTTTGTGGTCCCTGCCCGGGGCTGGTGCAGTCCCGGTCCTGCTCTCGGTCTGGGGGCAGGTGAGGGGTCTCTGCATCTCCTCACTAGGGGACTGCAGCATCCGGCCCCCCTGCCGTGCAGAGTGAGATTTGGTAGAGCGGCCTGGGACAGGCAAGGGCTGCAGGGAAGTGTCCTCTGACCCCCACGCTGACCATCTTAGAGGGTGGTGTGCATCCGTCTCCGACTTCCTATGTGTCCTAGGCAGTTAGGAGGATCGTGACCTGATATTTGGAGGGCTGCTGCTGAATGGCCGTGCAGAAAGGACACAGAGCCTAGAGCGGAGGGGCCCAGGGGTTGGGGTCTTACTGACACCTCCCCTCCCCTCCCCGCCCCCCGGCTGGGAATCTAGGATCTGCCACTTAGCGTGGGCTGGGCACCTGTCTTGATATTCCAAGGCCGCTCCCTAAGTCGGGGGTTCTCACGCTCAGCCCACAGTGTGGGAGGGCCAGGGAGCATGCACACGATCCCTCACGGTGCTGGGCGTGTGGTAGAGCAGCGATGCCCCATCTTGTGGATGCTGCTTGGACACATCGGAGCCCAGAGCCCTGCTGAGACTCTCACACCACACCGAGGGTGCCCGGCAGCGCCGATGAAGCTCCTCGTGGCCTGCCGAGTGTCTGCCCCTGCCCTGTGGCCCGGCTGCAGACAGCTACCCCCCCACCTGCCTGTAGTCCTGGCAGTTCCCACAGTGCCTGGAGCCACACGCACGCCAGGCAGACCTCCCGGAGGTGGGCGAGTCATTGCCACAGCGTGGTTGATGGGACATGATGGATTCCTCCGGGACAAGCCAGTTGTCTGATGAGGAGTGCCATTTCCGTGAGCTGGCAGGATGGGACGGCCTCAACAGGAAGCATGGAGACCCCTGGCAACCCTTTGCTCAGCCCGAGCTTGCTCCCTGGCCCTCAGCCCGCCCTCCTGTGGCCAGAGGAGATGGCAAGCCATCCAGAGCAGCTGGGCAGACTTGCAGGCCTCGAGTTCTTGCCTCCTCCATCTGCGGAAGGAATTTCTCAATGCACAGAGAGGGATTCTCTGTCCCTGGGCCCTTCTTCCTGTTCATGCTGCAGCATCTGCCAGTACAGCTTAGTGCAGGCCATTCTCGGGGCAGGAGGTGACATTTAGGTATCAGAAGACCTGAGATGTCAATGCAGAAAACTGAAGCGTGAACTGGAAAAATGGATTTCTGAAACAGGAGGTGGCAGATGTGCAGCTTGATAAAACAGCAAAATCCTTCTCCCGCTCCCCACCATGAGAGAGCCCTGGGTGCATGGTTGGTTTGCTGGATCGGTTATTTGGTGGACCCTCACGCGACCCTGCCTGCCATCTGCCGGGGAGGAAACTGCAGATGACAGAGGCGTATGGTGGGGAAGCAGGTGATGGTTGGGACCTATGGGATCGAGGAGGAGCCAGGCTCTGCCGTTAGCCTGGGAGACGGGAGGACAAGGTGGGAGTGTGTGGCAAGCATGACAAATCTAGGAGTAGTTGGTGAGTTGGTTTGACCAGAACCTGGAGAAGGGGAATGAGCCTCCGTTCCCCCCCAGGCCTGGGAGGTAAGCAGCTTGGTCCTTCTCCATGTACGTGTGACATTGGCATCACCCTGCAGGGTCCAGACTTGGAGCCGCTGCCATGGGAAGGTGGCCATTCCCTTGGGTGGACCGCCCCTCCAGCACTCAGTTCTCCCCGTCTCTCTGTTTCAGCCGGAAGGAGCCCCCCGTGCATACACCTACAGTGCTTTCTTCTGTCCCAACGGTGAGTCCCTGCACCCACCCTGCTGAGGACTTTGGCCCTTACCCCCACACTGTCACAGCTCTCCCACTGCGAAGTGGATGCCTGCCCTTCCTGGGATGCCTGCCCTTCCTGGGCTCAGAAGACACAGCAACGGAAAACTGAGATGTCCGGGCTGGTGACAACCATGAGCCAGAGTGAGGGCCGGGCATCTGCCATGCAGGAAGGAAGTGCCCACGAATGTAGACTGGAGGCGTCAATGAGAAGAGAGACCGTGGGCATGAATAGAGCTGTCCGCAGGGCCCTGGGGTGAGGAGCCTAGGATCCAGGGAAGGGAGGTCTTAGAGTCACGTCAGGGGAAAGCTGTGGGAAGAAGGCTGATCCAGAATCCTGGGCCCATAGAGAAGATAGGAAATTAAAGCGGGTTCCAGAAGGTGTGGGATTCGGGGTCTGCCTCAATCCCCTGAAATCGACATTATACTTGCATATGATCCATGAAAAGGAAATGGGTACAGAGTGCCCAGTGGATGCCTCTACCTTGGTGGGGTCAGGGAAATGCTAAGCAGAATGTCTGCCCTCTCCCTGTCTGGTCCCTCCCAGAGGAACCATTTAGCTTGAAGCTCAGGCCTGGCTTGTCACTGGGCAGTCACGCAGCAGGCTTTGGCAGGTGGTGGAGCTGAGGATCCGAGCTGGAGTCTCTGGGGCTTGCCATTGCCAAGGCATTCAGCATGACAGGTGCCGTAACCCACACAGACCACTCTGGACACAGTCTTCCTCTTGACATGTTTCCCCTTTTTTTGTATTAAATAGCAGTATGGTACATATATGCTCAAATGATTTTTGACAGGGATACAAAAGCAATTCAGTGAAGGAAGGAGAACCTTTTCCACAAACAGTGCTGGAGTAATTGGACACCTATTGGCAAAAGCATGAACTTTGACCTAAAGATCCCACTTTATACAGGAATTAACTCAAATGGATTGTGGACTTACATGTCAAACTATAAAATTTTTAGGAAAAAATTTGGGAGAAAAATCTTTGGGTTCTAGGGCTAAGTGAAGAGTTTTTAGATACGATACCAAAAAGCATGACCCATAAAAGGAAACTGATGAATGAACCTCATCAAAATTAAAAACTGCTTTGCAAGGGGCGCCTGGGTGGCTCAGTCGGTTAAGTGTCTGACTCTTGATCTCAGTGTCTTGAGTTCAAACCCCATGTTGGGCTCCATGCTGGGTGTGGAGCCTACTTAAAAGGAAAAAAAAAAACTGCTTTGCAAAAGATGCTGTTAAGAGGAAGAAATACAAGCTACAGACTGGGAGAAAATCTTTCCAAACCCAGATCTGACAAAGGACTAGTATCTCGAATATATAAAGAGCTCTCAAAATTCAACAATAAATAAAACAATCCAATTAGAAAGTGGGGAAAAAGAGGGGTACCTGGTTGGCTCAGTCAGTGGAGCATGCAACTCTTAATCTTGGGGTTGTGAGTTCGAGCCCCATGTTGGGTGTGGAGATTACTTAAAAATAAAATCTTAAAAAAAATGTGGGAGAAAGAAAGAAACAGTTCACCAAAGAAGATACACAGGTGGCAAATAAGCGCATGCAAAGGTGTTCAACATCGTTGACCATTAGCAAAATGCAAAATAAAGCACTGTGAGTTATCAATGCCTACTTACCAGTATGACTAAAATTAAAAAAAAAAAAGTCACCACAATAAAAGATGGCCAGGATGTGGAGAAAAGGGATCATTCATACATAGCTGGTGGGAATTGTAAAATGGTATGGCCACTGTTGGTAGTTTCTTACAAAGCTACACACGTTCCAAAGAAATTGCACTACGAGGCATTTATCCCAGAGAAATGAAGATTTCTGTTTACACAAAAACCCATTCACAGACATTCATATCAGCTTTATTTGTAATAGCCCCAAACTGGAAACAGCCTAGGTGTCCTTCAGTGGATGAGTGGTTATACAAATTATGGTACATTCATACCTTGGAATGCTATTCATTGGTAAAAAGGGACAAATTATTGATATATGGAGCAACTTGGATGAAGGGGATTGAGTGAAAAAAACTCAATCCCAAAGGGTCCATAAATGATACCATTTATGGCATTTTTGAAATGACAAAATTTTAGAAATGGAGATCATATTAGTCATTGCTGAGATGGGGCAGAAGGGTGTGAATATGGTGATAAGGGGCCATGGGAGGGATCCTGTACAAATAAAATTGGGGAAATCTGAATAAGATTAATGGATTGTATCGATGTCAATTTCCCAATTGTGATACTGTAGTAGAATTTTGAGAGATACCACTGGGGGAAACTGGGTCAACAGGATACAGGATCTTTCCATACTGTTTCTTATAGTTGTCTGTGAATCTATAATTATCTTAGTAAAATTTAAATTAAAAACATTTTTTAAAGTGAAACATGTGGGGCACCTGGGTGACTCAGTCGGTTAAGCGTCCAACTCTTGATTTTGGCTCAGGTCACGATCTCAGGGTCTTGAGATCAAGCCTCGGGATTTTCTCTCCCCATATGCCCCTCCCCACTCCCCTCTCTCTCTCTAAAAAAAAGTGATACATGTGTACAAATACTGTATGAATGCACTTGTATCAGGTACTTAGAGAAGTCAAAATCATAGAGACAGAAAGTAGAACGGTAGGAGCCAGGGTCTGTGGGGAGGGGTTGGTGACTTAGTGTTTAATGGGGATAGAGTTTCAGTTTTGCAAGATGAAAGGAGTTCTGGAGGTGGACAGTGCTGATGTTTGCACAATATGACTGTATTTGATACCACTGAACTGTACACTTAAAAATGGTTAAGATGGCAAACTTTACATTTTGTGTATTTTACCACAATAAAAAAAAAAATGGGGAAAAGAAAAAGCAATACCTATGTATTACAGGGAACTTAGAAAGAAGGAAAAAATATCTCCTCTGGCTCGCATCCATAGATGACCTCTTCTGACATTTTGTTGTATTTGGTTTTGTAGGATTGATTGTTGTTTGTTTTAACATAGTTGTAACTCATGAGCTATACAATTTTGTGTTCTGCCTTGCTCATTTAACACATCCTGAGCCCTTTTCCTTGTTATTGTAAAGTCTTTATAAACAGCATTTCAAAACAGCTTCAGTATGTTCTATCAAACGACTGTTCCCGGGGCGCCTGGGTGGCTCAGTCAGTTAAGCGTCTGCCTTCAACTCAGGTCACGATCCCAGGGTCCTGGGATCAAGTCCCGCATCAGGCTCCCTGCTCAGTGGGGAGCCTGCTTCTCCCTCTGCCTGCCGCTCCCCACTGCTTGTGCTCTCTCTCTCTCTCTCTCTCTCTCTGTCAAATAAATAAATAAAAATCTTAAAACAAATAACAATAGGAAAAAATGGCTGCTCCATAATTTGATCATGATGGAATGTTTTGAAACATTGTTGGGCACTTATATATGGTTTCTATTTTTACATCACAATTTATGTTAGGCTGAATATATATTTGTATTCAAAGTAGAATCGGCAGTGTTTATAACATGTTTATGGAGGTATAATTGACTATAATAACTCACACGTACTTTAAGTGTACAGTTTGGTAAGTGTTGACAGCCTAGGTGTCACATCTGTGAAACCATCACAACTAAGTTAATGAGGATTTCCACTAAACCCAAAAGTCATGCTCCCGGTAACTACTCACCCCTGCCTACTCTTGTCACTAGGGAACTACTCACCTTCCTGTCAGTCTCTATAGATTGCTTTGCTCTTTCTAGACTTTTATATAAATGGAATCATATAAAATGTACTCTTTTTATCTGGTTTCTTTCAGCATAAAAATTTTGAGATGCATCCATGTTGTGTGTGTCAATAATTCAGTCATTTTAAGGCTGAGTGGGACTCCATTGAACGGATGCATTGTACTTTGTTTATTCATTGACCTGTTCGTGGACATTTGAGTTATTTCCAGTTTGGAGCTATTTCCAATAAAGCTGCTATGAATATTCATGGACAAGTCTTTATATGGGTAATATATTTTCCTTTCTCTTGAATCAGTACCTATGAGTGGAATAGCAAAATCATACAGTAGGTATGCCTCCAACCTTTTAAGAAACGGTCGCAGTTTTCCAAAGTGGTAGTGCCATTTTGCATTCCCAGCAGCAGGGGGTGAGAGTCACATCCTTGCTCTCCTCACCCACACTTGGGGTTGTACGTCTGATTAATTTCAGCCATTCTTTTTTTTTTTTTTTAAGATTTTATTTATTTGACAGAGAGAGACACAACAAGAGAGGGAACACAAGCAGGGGGAGTGGGAGAGGGAGAAGCAGGCTTCCCGCGGCACAGGGAGCCCGATGCGGGGCTCGATCCCAGGACCCCGGGATCATGACCTGAGCCGAAGGCAGACGCTTAACGACTGAGCCACACAGGCGCCCCTCAGCCATTCCAATAGGTGTCTGATGGTATCTCATTGTGGTTTTAATGTGTATTTCCATCATTCAAGCATCTCTTCATGTGCCTATTTACTACTGGTATATTTTTTTCGGTGAAGTGCCTGTTCAGTTCTTTTAACATTTATTTTAAATTGAGTTTTGGAAATTTTAAAAAATATATTCTGGATACAAGTCTCCTTTCCCAGGTAAATGCTTCACAAAGACATTTCTCCCAGTGTGTGGCTCGTCTTTTCTTTCTCTTAATAGTGTTTTTCAAAGAGCAGAAGTTTCCCATGTCGATGTGGTACAGTAGATCAATCTTTCCTTTTATGGATTATGCTTTTGTTGTATCTAAGAAATCTTCTCCAAATCCTACATTTTCTCCTCAGAGTTTGTAGTATTAGGTTGTACGCTTATAAAATGGCTATGAACCATTTCGAGTTGGTGTTTGGAGACCATGCAAAGTGTGGTTTGGAGTTCCCCTTTTCTCCTTCCGGGTAACTAGCTGTTCCAGCACCATTGGGTGAGACGATTTTCGCTGTTGAATTGCCTTCACACCTTTGTTGCAAATCAGTTGTTCATACACATGTGGGTCCCTTTCTGGACTCCCTACTCTGTTCTGTTGAGCACCTGCCTGTGTTGACATCAGTACCGCACTGTTGTGATTCCTACAGCTTTTGATTAAGTCTCGATGTCAGAGGTGTGAGTCCTTTGACTTGGTTCTTTATCAGAGTTGTTTTGGCTCTTCTGGATTCTTGATGTTTCTCTATAAATTGTGGAATCAGTTTTGTAATTTCCCCCAAAAGACCCTGCTGTGTTTTGATTGGGATTGCAGCAAATCTGAACATCCGTTTGGGGAATAATGAATGTATTTGCCATATTGTCTTCTGACCCATGGACACGGTCTAGCTCTCCACCGATCTGGGTCTTCATTAGTTTCAAGAATTTTTACAGTCTCCTGTGTACAGGTCTTTGCACATATTCTGTAGGATTTATCCCTGTGAGCATTTTATCTTTTGTGTGCTCTTGGCAGAGCTGCCATTAAGCCAGCTCTGTTTGCTGTCCCCCCTTGGTCCTGATTCTAAGCTCTGGGCACAGGCAGGGAGAGGCAGGATGCCTTCAGGGGTGCCCTCAACCCCCTCTCTCCTTCCCTCCATCCAGAGAGAGTCCACATCTCCACACCCAACAAGTACGAGTTCCAGTATGTGCCGCGGCCGCTGTGTCTCACCCGTTTTGATGTGGCTGTGCGAGCCCACAATGATGCCCGAGTGGCCTTGTCCCCCGGGCCCCAGGACACAGCAGGCATGATAGAGATCGTCCTGGGGGGGCACCAGAACACCAGGTCCTGGATCTCCACCAGCAAAATGGGCGACCCTGTGGCCAGCACACACACGGCAAAGATCCTCTCCTGGGATGAATTCAGAACATTCTGGATCAGCTGGCATGGCGGGTTCATCCAGGCATGGCCGGGCTGACTGGGGTGGGCGTGGGAACCTCATGCTTCTGGGCATTTGCTACCTCCTGATCTGTGTCCAGCTCTGACAGGGGGCAGGGAGGAGGGAGGGTAAACACAGGGCACTATCTCAGGCTGCTCGCAGTCTGCCTGGAGTCACTTACAGGGGTGTAGGGATCTGAGAGCTGAGTGATGGTGGGTAGTCATGGAGAAGGAAGATGGATATAAGTAGGTGAAATGTGGGCTGATGAATTTTAGGGACCAGGCAAAGGGGACATAGAAAAGGAGCAGCTAATACCGCATTCTAGAGGAGGGACATAGCCAAATGGGGTTTTGAAGCATGAATAGGAGTTCACCAGGCAAACTGGGGAGTGGAGGATGTTCCAGGCAGAGGGAATAGCATTTGCAAAGGCCCAGAGACTCCCAGGAGCCTGATGACTTCGGAATCTGTAGATGCCACACTTGTGTCTCTGTTGGCCATTGAAGGGGGTGAGGTGACCTTTAGTTTCTCTGTCTGTGACCCCAGTAGCCAGTGTCCCTGCTGCCTGAGCACCACTGTGTGCTTCCTTCCAGCCTCCTCCAGCATCCTTGGCCTCTTTTTCCAGGTTGGCCATGGTCCAGAGCCTTCCAATGAGTCTGTCATCATGGCCTGGACCCTCCCCAGGCCACCAGAGGTCCAATTCATCGGCTTCTCCACTGGCTGGGGCTCGGTGGGTGAGTTCCGCATCTGGAAGAAGGTGGAGGTGGACGAGAGCTACAGTGAGGCCTTTACCCTGGGAGTCCCGCACAGCGCCATCCCTGGGTCTGAGCGGGCAGTGGCCTCTGTCATAGGTGCGTCTGCCTTGTAGCCTGGCCCAGGGAGAATGGGGGCAAGGACTCAGGCCAGGGGGCAAGGTGTCCACTCCAGACTCGGTTTCACATCAGCCGCTACTGGGGATCTGTTTCTCCGGGGATTCCAGCCCCATACCCACTCAAGCAGCTTCTGGTGACTTCTCTGTACTGGGGCAGACCCAGAGATGACCCCAACCCTGTCTTTGAGGCATTTCCAGTCTGCCCGAGGCGGGTCCAGACCCAGCCTGTCCAAGCCCTGTGTGAGGCAACCCCAAGGGGCAGGTGGTCAATTCTGTGAGAGCAGTGAGTGTGGGGTGATGTGCAAGAAGGCAGAAAGTCTGGGTGAAGTCAGCGAGGTGCAGGGTGGAAGGTGGGGGTCCTGGTGAAAGGAGCAGACATTCAGAGTGTTTGCTAAGCAGGAGTAAGTGGCTGTGACTGGGGGTCTGTAGGATGTGGGTTGTCTCCTGTAGCCCAGGTACAGGATTGGCAAGTGGTGACTGTGTGGTCAACATGGTGTTGGGTGTTGGAAGGGTGGGGAAGAGGGGAAGAGGCCCGGAGGGGCACACAGGCCTGAATGCAGGGGTCTTGGGTCTCTCTGACATCAGAGGACAGAAGCCCTGGGGCCCAGACAGGTTGGTGGTTGTAGCCAGATCAGAGGATGTGGGAGTTTGCAATTTCTGAGGCAGGAGATCAAGTGAGAGATGGCCCTAGGGGCGAGTGGCCTGGGTAGCGGCATAGGGGAGCAAGCAGATGGGCAGGGATGGAGACGGGGGCGAAGGCTGGGACCTCTGTGCCAGTGCCTTCAGCACAGTGGGATGGAAGGTGGAGAAGCTGGGAAGCCCAGAGGAGGGTGATGAGAAAGTAGGCAGGCTCTGCCATGGATGGAGGCTACAGGAGCAGTGGCAGCCTCGGTGGGGCAGGAGGAAAGGCCAAGGAAGGAAGGGAAGTGTGATCAGGGAACAGCAGGAGTTCTGGAGGGCCCATCAGCCCTGTGTGATGCAGAGAAGCCAAGAAGAGGAATGCAGAGTGCTGAAGGGAGGAAAACACAGGAGAAATCGAAAAGAAAAAAAGAACTGAAAAATATACCAACTATGTCATGTGTGTATGGAAACTTAAAAAAAAACTAAGTACTCATGATTGAAGAGAAAATTACATTTCCTACTGGAAATTAGAAAAAATATTTAAAATGGAACCATAACGGCTGGATTGATCTATCAACATTTGTGGGATGCAACCAAAGTTGTAAGAGGAAAATGTATAGCTTTAAATGCACCTGTTTTAAAAGCCACAAAGAAATGAGCATTCAGCAAAATGAAGAGGTAGAGAAAGAACACCGAGTAGAGACCAGAGAACACAGAGGGAGGTGTGTAGGAGAGTTCCAGCGGGTGGCCACCAAAGCCAGGGCCCCTGGTGGGCTAAGTGGGCATGGGACGCAGTCGGGTCCCGAAGGGCAGTCAGAGGGTGGGTGGCCGGTGTTAGGCCATAGGCCGCGCTGGCGAAGGCTATCCCTAGGACAGCCAGGGCACCATTTGAGGCCGGCCTGCAGCCCAGCCCTCATTTCCTCCCCACCAGGAGACGTCATGGGACCAACCCTGAACCACCTCAGCAACCTCCTGCGGCTGCCCTTTGGCTGTGGAGAGCAAAACATGATCCACTTTGCACCCAACATCTTTGTCCTGAAGTATCTGCAAAAAACCCAGCAGCTCAGCCCCGAGGTGGAGCGAGAGACAACAGACTACCTGGTACAAGGTACCGGGGCTGGGGGGGGCGTGGGGTGCTGCCCAGGGAGAGGGCATGGGGAGGGAGGCAGCCCATGTGCCTGGTATAGCAGATGTGGAGAAAGGGACCCAAGTGGATGAAAGAGGCCACTCGGGGTGGCCCATCTGGTCACTGTCAGCAGGAGCCCAGTGTCTGTACCAGTTAGGACATGGCTCTGAATGCTGGGAATCAGCTATGGGGAGAGGAATGGCATCTTCTAAAAAGGTAGATTTTTTTTTTAACAAGAAGAGCAATATAGGGTGCTTGGGTGGCTCAGTTGTTTAAGCGTCTGCCTTCGGCTCAGGTCATGATCCTGGGGTCCTGGGATCGAGCTCCGCATCGGGCTCCCTGCTCAGCAGGGAGCCTGCTTCTCCCTCTCCCTCTGCTGCTCCCCCTGCTTGTGCTTGCTCTCTCTGTCAAATAAATAAATAAATAATCTTTAAAAAAAGCAATATAATAGCATTATAAAAAAACATTTAGAGAAGAAAAATAATTCCCTATAATCCCCCCATCCATGTTGGCTCTGCATTTACGCTCTCCAGCAACACAGGTTAACGTGGTCGCTCTTGGTGCCTCGTAATGTGGCATCCTTCAGTGTGTCCCAGCCACACGCTGTGTGTATGTGATTTGTCCCCCGGGCTGTGTGGAGCCAAGGTCTGTTCACCGCCCCCTCCTCCCCCCTCTGCGGCGGGACCAGGGGCAGCGTGTCTGATGATGGGCACTGGAGCAGCGTCACATTCAGGGCTTTTAGAATAACTGGTCGCCCTGAGGCATCCTGTCCACGTGCTTGGTGAAAACATCTGAATTTCTGTGGCACGGGTGCCTGGAAGTAAAATTGCTGGGTCTCGGGATGTGCTCGTAGTCATTTTCCAGGCTACACTCTTTGTCCATCACTTACATTTATGGAATACAACGTACTAAACTCTTCTCTTGGACATGGCGGGGTTATTTCCAGTTTTTTCCTCCCTACATAATGCAGCATTGAATATCTTCAGAAATAAACAATGCAGCACTGAACATCTTCAGAAATAAATAAGACAGCACGGAACAGCCTCAGAAATCACGCAGCACTGAATATCTTCCATCACCAGGAATCAGATCCTTAGGAAAGGGTACAGCTCCGTGTGTGGAGGGTAGGACCTCCGAGTGCCCTGACCCACCCCCTCTGCATGTCTTGGCCCCACAGGGGGGTCACGGGGAAATCTGTAGCCTCACCTCTGTCATAGGCCCCTGCTGTGTGTCCTCAGGTAGGGCCTGTTCTCAGTGCCTCAGTTTCCGATCTGTGTAGCAAGGGAGTTAAGTCAGTTGATGCCAAGGTCCTGAGGCCTCCTGAGGTGTGCTTCTGGCCTTGGGCTGGAGCTGGAGTGAAGGGGAGGAAGGCGAGGGGTTGACCCAGCTGTGAAGCTGGCGTTCACAGCGGGCAGGTTCGTGTACCTCCACCTGTGCTGCCCCAAGTTGCCCTCCCAGCAACCCCAGACTAATGGTCCTCATTTCCCACATGAGCCACCTGAGGCTCCTCAAAGCAGCCAGCCTGAGACCATGCAGGGTGGTGGGGGCTTCTGAGACCCCAGGCTCGTCTGGATTGGATCGGCTGGCCAGGGCACTAGGTCCCAGCCAGAGTGAGAGGAGAGCGCATAGGCACCACCTTGGAAATTTCTACCTTCAAGAAGGACCGGCGTGTGCCCGGCTCAGAGGATGTCAGGTCCCTCGCAGATGGGGAAACTGAGGCATGGGAGTGCCTTGATTCCTGAGGCGAGTCTGGAGTTCCTGCTTCCTGGCCTGTCAGGGTTCCCTGTAGAAGATCTCCAAAAGCAGTCCTGATGATCCAGAACCATCTGTTCTCAATAGGAAAAGGAAAGTGCAAGAGCTTATGGTGAGCGTGGAAACTCTTGAATGGAAAGGCAAAGTCAGGGGTTGCCACGGGCTGAAAATCTGGCTTGATAAAGGCTGACCAGAGACTGCCGGGAACCCCAAGAAGCCCACTCGGTCTGTGGCTGGGGACGCTCAGGTCGCTGAACCCATCTGGGCTCAGGCCTCAAACACCACCCCCAGTCTGATGATCCCTAGTCATCAACGGCAGCTGGGAGCTCCCCTGAGCAGCCAGACCCCGTGCCCTTCAGCCAGTGGGCATTCCAGACTCTACAAGCTTCCCATCGAGCCCCCTCCCCCAGTTTTCTGCTTGGCTTGCTGGTGTTCGTTTCCTGGGGCCGCCGTCACAGGTGCAGGCTCCCTGGAGTGCGCTTTGCAGACAGGGCATTTCTTTGTCCTGTGTTTGTGTCTATTTCTGCATCTCTTCTCTTCTGAGGACACCGGTCATTGGATCTAGGTCCTACTTTACTCCAGGACGATCTCATCTGGAGATCTTCAGCATGATCACAACTGCAAAGACCCTGCTTCCCCCATAAGATCCCATTTTGGGTTCCTCTCCGGACCCTACAGACCACCCACTACGTATGTCCCCTCACAGCCCTCCCTGGCTCGCCTGGCCCATGCCCCCCTGCTGCCCTCACAATAAGGCCAAACACCCAGTGTGGCCCAAGTGGCCGCCTCACCTCCCTCCCCTGCCCCCTTGCTCTTCTGCTCTGGCTCTTCTGTTCTCTGAGCACACCAGGCTCTCGTGGACTAGTCCCCACCCCTGGGGACAGAGGGTGCTGCCTCGAGATGGTGCAGGTCCCTGACCACTGAGGCATGACTGAGGGCCTGTGTGTGACCAGGTGTGACAGACAGATGATGTCAGGAAATGAGAGGAACAAAGTAGAGGTTTCAGCCACACCCGTGGTGTGGAGCCCTTTCAAGGTCTCCAGGGGTGGGTGTGGGTCAGTTTCCAGACTCCAGATGTGGGTGGGGGGCGGTTTCGGCAACCCTGGATATGAGTGTTGCATCATGGGGGGGTCGCAGGGACGTTCCCAGGACGCTGACCCCTGCGCTTGCTCCGCAGGCTACCAGCGGCAGCTGACGTACAGGCACCAGGACGGCTCCTACAGTGCATTCGGGGAGCGAGACGCGTCAGGGAGCATGTGGTGAGTCCCCACCTCGGGGCCACGACCACGGGGGCTCTCCCACCCAAAGCCGCAGCCCCCCATGCCGCACCGAATGGCCAGGACGCTCGGAGCCAGATCCCCAGGGTGACAGAGACAGCCATGGTCCCGGCCCCCCTGGCGTTCAGAGGGCTGGATGTGGGCAGCTTGTTGGGCCCTGGGTGTGGCGATGGGGGTGGTGGCGGCAGTGGCAGTGACAGTGACTATTTCTCATAGTTAGTCTTTCTGCTGCTGTTGCCACACTGCCCAGAACGGAGCCCTTGCTCTCCAGCCTCTCAGGAGCAGGTCCTGGGTGCTCTGGGGCCTCTTCAGAGCCCACTGGACCCCGAAACAGGGGTGACCCTGAGTAGGAGGGGACGGGAGAGGCCATTACCACCACCGCGAGGCCGAGGTCGGGGGAGCGTTGTGGCCAGAGCAGCCTGGAGTCTGGTTTCCCTTGCAAGCGGCTCCCTTTGGCTTTCGGGGCGACCGGGCCAGGAGGGCCTGGCGTGGGGCTGTGCACCCCTGGGTCTTATTCCGCGGGAGCCTCAGAGCAGGGCAGTTTGCGTGATTGTGGATTTGCCATATCCACCTTGGGGTTTGCAGGGACCGTGGGGCACCCCAACTCCCGTCCCCAGATGGGGTTTCTCTCCCCGTGCGCAGGGGGCCGTGGGCATGAAAACTGCCCTCTCCGTCCTGAGGCTGACCCAGAGTGTCTACCGCACAGCAGCAGCGCCAGGGCCCGCGGGCGCAGCGACACAGCTGGCTGAGGGTCCCCCCCCCCGCCCCCGCGCCGTGTGCAGTGTTGCTTACTTGGCTCCAGAGGGCCGACCTGCCCAGAGAGAGTGTGGGGATGCCACAGTGCCCAGCACACGGGCACCGCGTGGCCCCGCGGCCCGGCTACCTGCGCACGCACACGGCATTGGGCCCCTCCCTCTGGGGCGTGGCCAGGCTGATGGAGGTGCCCCAAAGGCAGGAGAAAGGATGGGTTTGGGGGTCCGGGAGGGAGAGTGGCCGGGACAAGCAGACTCCTGGGATGGGTGCATGCAGCCTTGGGATTATGGGCTATTTCACATTTTGGCGATTCACCGAAACAGAGCCTTGATTTTCTTTCTCTTCTTTCTGTGTGTGTGTGGTAAAGTACGCATAACATACAATTTATCATCTTCACCATTTTTAAGTGTCCAGTCCAGTGGCATTCAGTATAATCACGCTGTTGGGCAGCTATCACCGCCGTCCGTCCCCAGAACTCTTTTAAATTTTGTAAATCTGAAACTCTGTGTCTATTACACACGGACTCCGCCCCCCAGCCCCCCGGCACCCCCGTTCTAGTTTCTGTCCCTGTGAATTTGGTCCCTCTTGGGACCTCACGTGAGTGCGATCATAGCTTCCTTTTCTGCGCGGCTTGCTTCACGGCTCAGAGTGTGCTCGAGGTTCGCGCCGTGCTGGAGCAGGGGTCAGTGTTGCTCCCCCTTAAGGCCGAATAACATCCCGGTGTGTGGAGGCACCCCGTTTTGTGAATCTCTTCATCAGTCCAGACACTCGGGTCATCCCATGTTTCAGCTGCTGTGATAGCGGTGAACACGGGTGTACAAATATCTCTTCGCGACCCTGCTTCCGTTTCCCAAGGGGATGTTCCCAGGAGTGGAATTGCGGGATCCCATGGGAACTCGACCTCTAACTTGGCCAGGAACCGCGCGTCTGGGTTTTTATAGCTGCTGCGCGGGTTTACACTCCCACAGCAGCGCACAGGGGCTCCCGGGTCTGTGCCACCTCGCCGCAATTGTTGGTTTCGGCCGCTTGGACAGTAGCCGCCTGGTGGGCGTGGGTGGGGGAGCCACTTGACCTCGAAGAGGGGGGCCTGCTCTTCCATCTGTTGCTTGTCCCTCTCGGCTCCTTGCCTTCCATCCAGTGGTTCTCCTGCGTTGATTTTTCACCCCCTCGTTCATCCCTTGGGCCCATCAACTCTCACTCAGGTGCACCTTGATGCAGCAGGGAGGGGGCAGGGTGGACAAGGCACAGGTTGCAAAGCCAAGGATGGACACCTGTGACACAGGTGGGCTGTGGGGAGGCCAGTTGGGGGTCCTGGGCGTCCAGAGACACCCATCTCAGAGTGGGGGCACCCAAGAAGCTTCCTCTGGGGAGAGACACGTGGGTGGAGCGTTGAGAGACAAGCAGTACCTCATTCTGTGTAGAAAGGACGGAAACACGACATGCCCAGTGCCTGGATGGGGTAGCCGAGGTAGTGGGTTGGTGGAAGGTTTTCCACTGCAAGCAACAGAAATCTGGCTGAAAGGCAATTCTAAATGTCAGTTCACACCACAGGGCTGGGGCGGCTACAGGATGGGCCAGTCTGGCAGCCCGCAATGCATTGCCCCCCAACCCCCACCCGCCAGGTTCTTTCCTCTGGTCCCTTGTGGGCTCTCAGCATGGTGGCTCCTCCCCTCATGTGGCAAAATTGCAACAACTGCTCCCAGCATCACCTCATGTGCCCATTCAAAAGTCATTCTCAGGCCCAAGGACTGAAATGCCTCTAACTGTGGCCGGCTAGAGCCATAGAGGGGGCCAGGCATCTAAGATATCTGGCGGCAGGTTCCCGAGAAAGACTGGAGATCTCTCTGCAAGGCTGGGGATCCCTCGGGGATTGGTGGTGGAGGGGCAACAAGGAAGGTCTTCTGCACGTGGCAGGGGGAGGCAGGGCTGAACCAGCTCACAGGAAGGCCTTGAGCGCCAGGGTGGGAGGGTCCGTGCAGGGAGGCTGGCCTCTGTCATTGGGCCCTGCTGGGTGCCCACACACTTCCTGGAGCGCTCACAGCAGCCCTGCGAGGGCACGCTGGCCCCTCCCATGTTACAGGTGAGGAAGCAGAGACCCAGGGCCGTGTGGGGAGCATGCACAGTTCCTCAGGGGGCACACGGGAGGTGACCTTCTCTGCACAACCGCCCCCAGCCCATGGCCCTCCCAGCCCCTGCCTCATCCTATTTCAGGCTCACGGCCTTTGTCCTGAAGTCCTTTGCCCAGGCGCGCAGCTTCATCTTCATCGACCCCCAGGAGCTGGCGGCTGCCAAGGGCTGGATCGTCCGGCAGCAGCAGGTGGACGGCTCCTTCCCGGCCGTGGGCAGGATCCTGAACAAGGACATCCAGGTGAGCGGCCGCTCGGCCCCCTTCTGGCACCTTAGCCCTGCCCCGCCTGCTCCCTGCTGCTATCTGGGGCCAGTAAGGGGTCGGGGGCGGTCCCCTCCGGCTCAGGGTGAGGCTCGAGAGTCCTCTTGCAGGGTGGGATCCACGGCACAGTCCCGCTGACGGCCTACGTGGTGGCTGCACTCCTGGAGACGGGCACGGCCTCGGAGGTGAGCACAGGGTGGCCTAGGGAGTGGTGGGTGGCTTTCCCCTGCAGGCCAGGCCAGCCATCCTCTGGCAGGCTTTATTTCTTCCTTGATGCCCTCCTTCCACTCTTTCTCATGCTTTTCAGTGGTCCCAGGATGTCCACCTTCTTGTAGCCTGAGCAGAGGATTGAGCGATTCCTGTGATAATTGTGGGGGGCCTAAGGGAGCTGTATCCTGAGATCTCCCAGGACTATCTGATGCCCCCAGTCCCTGTTTGGGGAATCATTTGGGGCTAGAGCAGGTTCCTGGCTGGTCAGGGAGTCCTATGCAAAAACTTGGGAAAGTTTTGGGGAGAAGGGTCTAGAACCTTCATTTACAGTTGGTACTAGAACCAGTCAAGGTTGAGGTGTCCCGGGGGACTCGGGAGCAATTGTTGCTTTTGTGAAACAGGAGTGGGGGAAGCACGTTCCCTGCAGTGAGAGTGTCCATAGTGGATCTCCGCCCCGGGGATAGGGACCCCACCATACCTAACATCTGTGTCTGTTCTACATTCTCCGATGATGAACTGTGAGTTATCTTAACAGTGTGGCTCCATCAGTGCCCACATTGGTCATTTGCTAAATTCATTAATGCTTCTAATCACTCATTTTTTCCCACTTAACCAATATTACTGGGCAGCTTCTCTGAATCAAGCTGTCACTGGATAGTGGACTCAGTTTCTGTGCTCCAGTGGCTCACATTGGGGTTGGGAGGGGTGAAGTATGATCAGGGTTGGTGGGCTTCCTGGAGGAGGTGACCATTGAGGTGAGGCCTAGAGGATGAGGTGGGCCTGGGCAGGGGTTCTTAGAAGCCAGCCTGGTGATAGGGTGGGACAGGGTGGGTGGGACAGGGTGGTCAGGGCTCTGCCGACTTCCCCCAGAACGTCTCCGAGTTGATCTGCTGTGCTCAGACCTCATTTGGAAAAAGTTGGCACCAACATAAAGAAAGGGGACGGGGTTCTGAAACCCAGGTCTGCAGGCTGTGGGAGCCCCAGAGGGAGGCAAAATGAGAGTCTGTGAGCCATCCAGCGCTCTCCCTAGGCATGTGGGTGGGCAGGTGGGTGGGGGAGCAGAGCAGCCTCCCAGCGCTCCACTCCTCACCGAACCCCACCCTGCAGGAGGAGAGGAGCGCCATTGCCAGAGCGCAGCACTTCCTGGAGTCCAGTGCACCCCTGGCCGCGGACCCCTACAGCAGCGCCCTGACCACCTACGCGCTGACCCTGCTCCGCAGCCTGGCAGCCCCTGCAGCGCTCCGGAAGCTCCGCAGCCTGGCCATCACGCAGGGTAGGGGGCCCCCACAGTGCACCCCAGTAGACAGCTCATGAACACATGCTTGGCATGTGTTTGCTCGCTCTGTTTTGTTTGTTACTCATTGTCGCATCTCCTAGTGGCTCCATTTGAAGTGGCTTGAGCCCAAGGGTCATTTTTCTCCCTTGTGAAATAGGGGGTAGCAACCCCTGCCCCAGGGAGGGCCCCCCCCCCGCCCTCCATCGCTGGGTGAGCCTTGCAAAGCCTTTTCCATCTTCAGGATGTGGGTCTCCTCATCGACAAAATGACTACCCACTATGTTTGGGGAGCCCCGGTCGCAGAGACTTCTCAGACTGAGCCCCCTCCCCTCCCACCTCCAGCCCTCATCGCAGCCCCCACTCCCCACCTTCCCCAGCAGCTTCTCAGCTCATGATGTCACCTGAAGAATGCTTTCATTGCTAGGAAGAAAAGAAAAAAATTAAGCAAAATTCTAAAACCACCCAGTTGGATGACCATGTCTAGGAGTACCTGCTTGGGCAGGGAGTGCCAATTTCTCTGTAGTCTGAGAGCTTTTTGCACCTCACATGAGCTCAGAATCCTCGGAGCCTTTGCAAGTAGCGAGTGGCTTCCTCACTCCTAAGTGGGGACGGCTGGAGCCCCATCAGGGCCCCGTCAGGACGGAGGCCGTTGATGTCTACCAGGGGCACCAGAGGGACGGGGTCTGTCACGGAGTTGCAGATCGGAGACAGCCCCAAGGCCCTTCTTGCCCCAGCCCTCTGCCCTGGCACCCTCCTCCCCTGGGGTTCACCGCCCTGGCCCCCCCTCTCCCCCGATGTCTCTTCCTGAGACCATATGCACTGACCCTCCCCACGGGATGCCAGGCCACACACTGAACTGGGTCGTGGCCCCTGACCTGCCCTGGCCCTGCAGATGGGGTCACCCACTGGAGCCTGACGGGTTCCCGGGACGTGGACAAGGATGCATTCCTGAGCTTCAGCGATGGGGTCTCTCGGTCAGGTACTGGCTGGCCCCCCGCTTTGGGTGCTGGGTGCTGGGTCCCAGCATTTGAAGGGTCCCAGCCAGCCTCATCCGTTGCAGTGGTCTCAGCTGAGGTGGAAATGACAGCCTATGCTCTGCTGACCTACACCCTCCTGGGTGACGTGGCCACCGCCCTGCCCGTGGTGAAGTGGCTGTCCCAGCAGCGGAACGCGCTCGGGGGCTTCTCCTCCACTCAGGTGAGTTGAGCAGGGCCAGAGGAAGGGGCTCAGGTCCCAGCCGGGGTCACTGGGGTCCAGGCTCAGGGCTCAGAGCTCGCCAGGAAGCCACCGCCTGCTTCAAGTCCCAGGGTGGCTCCTGGGGGACAAGGAGTCTGGGGGAGGGCAGGGGGTGGAGCCTGAGGGACACACGCACCAGGCTCTGGGACAGGGACGCAGCCTCTGCCTCTGCGGAGATGCCTGCCCGTTCTCGGGGCCCCCAGACCGTGGATGTCTGCACCAGATTCACTCTGCCTCCCAGCCACATGGGTCCCTGGCCTTCAGAGAGGGTCCATGCCTGGTGCCTCTGGTCTGGGCCGGACCTCCCGGGAAGGGGGCAGGGAGCCTGCCGGGGCTTCCAGTGCCTCCTCGTCTATCCCCAGGACACCTGCGTGGCTCTGCAGGCCTTGGCAGAGTATGCCATCTTGTCCTATGCTGGCAGCATCAACCTCACCGTCTCCCTGGCCTCCACCAACTTGGACTACCAGGAGACCTTTGAACTGCACAGGGCCAACCAGAAGGTTCTGCAGACAGCGGCGGTGTGTATTCCTGGACGAGGGCTCGGGGGCCCCTCCCCGCTGCCCACCCACCCTGGTGTGTCTGCGGAGGGCGTCATGGTGTCCTGTCTCTTTCAGATCCCCAGCCTCCCCACGGGGCTGTTTGTGAGCGCCAAGGGTGAAGGCTGCTGCCTGATGCAGGTGGGGCTGCAGGGACATCGGGGGCTCACTGGGGGCGCCCAGAGGGGCAGGCTGCGGGCTGCAAGCTCAACGGTGGGCCAGGCTGAGTGGGGCGGATGTGTGCAGCTGAGAGAGAGACCCTGGGGCAGACCGTCTGCCCCCCGTAATGCAGTCCGCCTGCCCAAGGCAGGTGGCCGTGCCTCCTCTCAGGTGTGGGGGCTCCTCCCAAGAAAATCCATCTGACCCTCAATCCAGTGGTCTCTGACCATAAGCAGATGCCCTCCCCCACCCCCGGAGTTGACCCAGTGCCTCATGTTCATTCTCCCTGCGGCTGCCTGGACCAGGATGCCCTGCCTGGGCGCCCACCCCCAGCCCCTGGACCAGGATGCCTCAGCCTCGCCCTCCCTACAGCCTCTCCGTCACCCTCCCTGAGATTTAGCTGCACTCTGGGCTGGGGCAGGCTGGTCTTGTGGGCTCTGGCTGGAGGTCAGAGCGCAAGTCTGCCTGGAGACCCTGGAAGCCTCGGCTTCCCCATCTCTAAAACGGGAGCCCAGACAACACAGTGGCTAGGTGGGAGAGGCCTGGAGGCTGTGGGACCTGGGCTTGACATGTGTGGAAAGGGGATGACGGTCAGACCTACACTCGCTTGGGCCATTGCAGGGCTAAATGAAGTAACCGTAGTCCCCACGTCTGCCGCCGATGCCACTTTTGTCATCGTTCTGGCCATGCCGCTGCCTCTCCCCTCCCCCCACCCCGGGTTCCCTAAGCCTCGGTCCTCCCACACCCCCCAGATTGATGTCACCTACCACGTGCCAGACCCCGTGGCCAAACCAGCCTTCCAGCTGCTTGTGAGCCTCCAGGAGCCGGAGGCTGAGCCGCGGCGGACCCCTGCTTCCGCCTCTTCCGCTGATGATGACGACCCGGCGGCCGACCAGCATCACCAGGAGTACCAGGTGACCCTGGAGGTGTGCACCAGGTAAGGCCACCTCCCTGCTGGCCGACACCCCTGCCTGGGCCTACGAGGAGGGTCATATCAGAGGAGCACGGCCTCCTGGGACCAGGGCACTGAGCAGGTGCTCAGTCTGAGCCTGTGGATTGTGTGGCTGTCAGCTGGAATGCGGGGGCACGCCTCTGGCCCCTGCTGCATTTCCCACTGTGGGGGCGGGCCCAGCTCTGGTGGTTCCTGTTATGGTTGCAAGATACCTCAGCAAGAACCATCGGGGAACTCTGAGGGACAAGGTTCATTACTTACTGCTCCTGGAGGTTACGGGGCACGCCCGGGGCCACACAGTGAGGTCACGGGTAGAGAGAAAGTCTGGACCTAGGTAGGGCTTTGCCTTTTATGGGGGCAGAGGGTGGGGGCAGAGGGTTTCGCCAGTCCCCTCTTATGGGCAAATGTAAAAAGATAAGCACAGGAATGAGGGAGCGGGAAGGGAAAGGCGGGCCGGTTATCTCAGTGACCTGGGGTTTTCTAAAAGGGGAATTTCGTGGGGGGGGGGGCGCCTGTCTCCTTGTCGAGCTGTTTATCTGTAGGTGTGTTACACAGTCGGCAGTATGTTGATCCAAGATGGGTATCTTTGAAATGGATGCTTTTGCAATCAAACGCTTACTGTCAGGCACTTAGACTGCAGATGGTTTTTGAAATGAGGAGGGAGATGGAAGCTTCCAGATGGATGCAGCAGACCCCAGTGGTAGGTGAGGCAGGTGGCCCAGGTGGGGACAGCTGTTTGTGACCCCTGCCTGGTGCACCAGACGCAGGCCTCTGGGTTCCCTGACGGCGACCCCAGGACCAGGCCACAGAGGGTCCTCACGGGAGATGCGGGCAGCTGCCCCCACAGGATGCTCATTGCCATGGTGATGGTTTGGGAGCCCAAAGGTGGATGGTTGTCCTGGCATCCAAAGCCCATCCTACGCCGCCCTCCTTTGCCATGACCTCCAACCTGCCATTGACTGAGATAGGGGGAGCAGGAAGCTGCTGGGCTGGCCCCAACTCTCTGGCTCCACGAGGCCTGCTGGGGACATTTTTGTTCCTCTCTTAGATGTGTCAGAAAGAACCACTGTGTGCCATCCAGATATGGGCGTGCTCAGGCCGCACCCCCACAGGAAGCCTCCCCACGGGCTGTGGCCGCCATGGCCCTTGGGCCCACAGTCTGCAGGTCCCTCTGTGAAGGTCAGCCACCCTCCTTGTCACCAGCACCCAGCACTTGGGGGGCCTGGCACGGAGCAGGCCCCAGAGGCCAATATGCACACCCCATGTCACAGAAGGGGACACGGAGGGCTGGCCCTGGGGAGTGACTGGGGATTCCTAGTCACCAGGGCTCCCGTGGCCCCATGGGCCTGCTTCCTGTGCTGGGGACGTAGCACAGGGCTCGGGGCAAACACGACCCAGAGTCAGTAGGCCTGGGTCAGGCCCAGAACCCTCAGCAAAGCCCTCTCCTTATGGTCTCAGGGTCTCAGCTGTGAAAATGGGCTGACCGGTGGCCCGGCCAGCTGTGTTTGTACAGATGGGCCACCCAGCCAGGCCCAGGCTGGGTTCCCCCAGGACTTCATTCGTGGGGATTGTGGGTGTCAGAGGGGGCCATGAATTCCGCCATGGGGCTTGAGCTCGAGGGCCTATCTCTCCTCTCATTGGAAGGTGGCTGCATGCAGGGTCCTCCAATATGGCTGTCCTGGAGGTGCCCCTGCTCTCGGGCTTCCGGGTGGACATCGAGAGCCTGGAGCAGGTGAGGTGGCGCCGTCAGGCAGGAGCCAGGCAGGGTCTCTAGCTGACCTCCCTGTCCGGGTTGCGAATTCCCAGCCCTTCATAATTTTTTTTTTTCTTTCTGGGCAGAGTTGGTGCTTTGGGGCTGGCCACCTGCTGAGAGGCAGGTGGGAAGGGGTGGGATCCAGGTGGTGGAGGAGGAACTCAGCAAATATGGATGTGCTATAGGGACAACGTGGGGTGCCATAGGGTAGCCTCAGCCTTGGTTCCCCAGAAACCTGCCACTGCCCTCAAACTCAAGAGATACCAGTCCCACATCCCCTTTTGTGTGCGGGAGGCACAAAAAGGGGGGTGCTATCTCGCCTGAAGCTGGAGGAGGTCTCCGTCCTCTGGGGGAGGATGGAGAAGGAAAGGCAGGCCGGTCCTGGGCATGGGTGATCAGGGAGGCTGCGCAGAGCACCAGGGTAAGGAGAAGGGCCCGCACAAAGGCCTTGGGTTTATGTATCAAAAATTGTGACTTCCCAGGCTGGATGGTGGCTGAATGTTGCAGCTGAGATAAAAGCAGGTGGCAGGGCTCAACTGGGCACCTCAGGTGCCACAGGGAGGCCTAGCGTAGGGCTGGGGCTGGATCGAGGGAGGCTGTAGTAAGGGAAGGGGAGGGAAGGCAGGAGCTCGGGGTAGGGGCAACCAGCCTCACATACCCTCTCCCGGGTGCTGGGTGGGCTGGCAGGGCCTGGGTAGCCTTGACCGCCATCCCCTGGCCCTGGCCCTGGCCCGTGGGGACTTGCTGGGTGACCACAGGCAAGTCGCCAGCCTCTGGGGCCTTGGCCCAGCTCCCACTGACCAGTGAAGGCCCCGCAGAGACCGGGGAGGAAGCAAGCACTGGGGACAGAGGGGCTGGGTGGATCCTGACCCTCTGGCTTCCTCGTCAGCTGCTCTTTGACAAGCATTTCACGCTGAAGAGGTACGAGGTGGCCGGACGCAGAGTCCTCTTCTACTTTGATGAGGTACTGTCACTGGGGTGGGGGCGGGGGCAGGGGCAGGGCTGTCAGGGCCCAGGGCGGCTCCTGCTACCATCTCATCATGAAAGAGAAACGGGGACAATCAGTCCAGGCAGAGCCGGTGCAGCTGGTGGCTTAGTGCCCCAGCCAGCTCACCTGGGTGGGAGAAGTTGGGAGGGCATGGAATAGTATTCAGGCACAAAAAGGAATGTGGCGCTGATGCGTGCAGATGAACCTGGAAACCGTGCGGAATGAAAGAAGCCAGATACAAAAGGCTTCATGGTGCATAATCCCATGTATATGAAATGCCCAGAACAGGTAAATCCATAGAGACGCAGGGCAGATTAGTGGTGGCCACGGGCTGGGGGAGCGGGGGATGGGGCGGGAGTGGGGAGTGAAAGACCAGCAGAGAGATTTTTCCAGGTAGGATGGAAGGACCCACGGGACCGAGTGGAATCATGTTTTTGTGTTTCACACGTCCTGGGTACCCCGAAATCCGCCAGTTCTGGGCCCCAGGCTTTGAGGCCTAGCAGAGCATAGGGGCTGTAGCTCATTCCTGAACCTAGTGGCCCCAGGCAGGCCTGAGCCCTTCTGCTAACCCCGCAGATCCCCAGCCGGTGCCTGACCTGCGTGCGGTTCCGGGCGCTGCGTGAACATGTGGTGGGCAGGACGTCCGCGCTGCCCGTCTCTGTGTACGACTACTACGAGCCTGGTAGGCCCGCGCGAACCCGCACCCCCGGCTCAGTTCCTCACCTTGTCACCCCATCACTTGGTCACTCTTCCCCTGCCTCGTCCCGCAGCCTTCGAAGCCACGCGCTTCTACAACGTCAGTGCCCGAAGTCCGCTTGCCCAGGAGCTGTGCGCGGGGCCCGCGTGCAACGAGGTGGAGCGCGCCCCGGCTCAGGGCCCCGGTGAGTGCGCGGGCCGCCGCCTCCCCTTACCACCAGCCACCCCGACCGTCCTCTTGGAGCTCAGATCAGAGCAAGGAAGCGGGGTCTCTAGGCAGAGGAGGACAGCTTGGTAAAGGCAGGAGGACGGAGCTCGGTCAAGGGCGCACACTTTGAGGCCAAGGCCGAGCGGGGTGTGGGCGGGCGGTGAGGAGGGGCGGGGCCGAGCGTGTGGTGTGGGCGGGCAGTGGGAGGGGCGGGGCCGAGCGTGTGGTGTGGGCGGGCAGTGGTGAGGGGCGGGGCCGAGGGGTGTGGGCGGGCAGTGATGAGGGGCGGGGCCGAGGGGTGTGGGCGGGCAGCGGGAAGGGGCGGGGCCGAGCGGGGTGCACGGGAGACTGGAGAGGGGATGGGGCCGATTGGGGTGGGAGGGCGCCCAGAGCAGAACCGGTGGTGCCCCCTTCCTCCACAAACCAGAGGTGTAGGAACTGCAGGGCCCTGGCCATGAACTCGGAGAGTGGCCACAGCGCAGGTCTGGACGGGGCTGGAGTGTCCTTCAGGGTCCTTTTCTTTATTTTTTTATAAACATTTTGAAGTAGGTTTATATTGCTTTCGTTGATAACTTCTATTTGTTTTCGTAATGGTAGGCAAATTCCACCAGGTCAGGGCTCAGGGACTCCCAGTAACCGTCGCGCACCCGCCCCTACCCTGGGGAAGGTCGTCCCTGCCCCCAGGGACTTTTCCCCCACTCCAGGCCTGGTGGGAGGCGCCGGCCAGGTGGGGGTTGGGGTCCCGAAGAGCCGGCCGACTCCGCTTCGCCCCCAGGCTGGTCCCCGGGCGCGCGGGGTCCTGCGGCCGCCCCGGAGGAGGGGGCGAAGATTGCGCGCTGTGGCTGCGCCCGCTACTGTAGCGCCGGCGGGGAGCCGGTGTGCGGCTCCGACGGAGTCCTCTACACCAGCGCCTGCCACCTGCAGGAGGCTGCCTGCCTACGCCGCGCGAGATTGGAGCCCGCGCCCCCTAGCCACTGTGCCCTCGGTGAGGACCCACCTTGGGTCTGGCCTCTGGGACCTCAGCTCCCCCTGGACATAGTGCATTGCCCTATCTTCTCCATCACCTCTCCCTGCTATGACCTCCTCCCCAGCACCTCCTCCCCTTCCCCACCACCTCCTCCCTCCTGTCTAGCATCGCTCTCCTCTTCCTCCCCTCCTCGCCCCTTTCCCCCCCCCCCCCCCCCCGACAGCCCTTGATTCCCTGTCTCTCCCTGATCCTCCCAGCTTTCCCCCTAGCTGTGGCCCCTGCATCTCCCCTCCAGTCTCTGTCTTTTTGTCTCTGTTCCTTAGGCTTTGTGTCCTCCCCCATCTCTGGTTCCTTGCATCTGGGTTTCTGCCGCTCCTCAGTCTTGCTGAGTCTCTCCCCACCCCAAGTTTGTGCCTTTCTGCGTCTACTACCCATCTCTGAACGCTGTGTCCCCTTGCCCCACCCTTGTGACCTCCCACCTCCTGCCTGTTGCTCTGGGACACATCATCTCCTTTTCATGGTCTCTCTGAGCTGTCTGCTATCCAGATCCTCTCCCTCCAGTGCCCTCCTACCGACCTAGCCCCCGCTTCCTTCCAGAGCAGCTGACACCGGCCTCTGCCTCCTACAGCTATGACTATGACCCAGCTCCCCCAGACGCCGGGCACCTGGCAGCTGGCCATGGCCATGAGGTGATGGACTTGGAGGAGGAGGCAGAGGACAGGTGAGAGCTAAGCCCCCCCCCCCCACCCCAACTCCTTCCCCCTAGTTGCCCTGGACCTGACAGGGAGTGGGAGTGACCAACAGACAGGTCAGCCTGTAGGTTTCCAGGAACATGGTGGGGGATCCATTCTCTCTTCTCCCCACAGTCTGTCCAACACCCATCAGAGAACAGCCTGTACGAGCGTGGGGAGGCTGAGCCCTCCCGAGGACACAACCCCAGGACAGACCTGCCCATGAGGCGCCCTGGAACCCCGTTAAAGAAAGAAATTATTCACGATGCTTGTTAAGATGGCAAGGAAGACTGTTCAAGGGAGGGGACTGGTGATAGGTAGCAGGTCATGCAGTGGGGTCTTGCAGTGGAGGGGAAGACAGGACGCAGCTCTGAATACTACAAGACAAAGGGGGGGTTTATAGCCAAGGGTCGGGGGGGTCAGTGGACCGAGAATTACTGACCGGAAACATCAGGGATGAAGGGGGGATTGTGGCTGAACCCACCTAACAGCATTCCCGCTAAAGGCAGGCCAGGGTATCAGACAGTGCCCCAGGGCTGGTGGGAAGGAGGGACTCGATTAAATATTAGATATCGAGGGTGATCAGGTATGGATTAGATATCGAGGGTGATCAGGTATGGATTAGATATCGAGGGTGATCAGGTATGGATTAGATATCGAGGGTGATCAGGTATGGAGTGGGAATTCGGGCTTAAACTGACGTAGAGCGTTCCTGCTATAACTGGACAGCGCTGAGATGAACACCAAAGCCCAGAAGTGGAGACCTAGTCAGAAAGAGTGGAGTTTGATCAGAGAATCTTTGTCACCCCAGGGGAGGGAGGAGGAAGTGGGTGGGAGACCAGAGAGCCCTGTGGGGTGAGGCTGAGAAAGGGCTGCCAGGCCGACTTCCTGGAGGAGGCGAATCTTTTGGGTCTAGTTACAACAAACTCAAGAGGTTTAAGCCACAGGTTGACTTTAATCAGCTTAGGTAGGTGCCAGCCCCTGGGGCTGGCTGCACTGTCAGGCCGCGGGCTGTGTCCACCCGTGCCCGGCCTGCCTTGGCAGGGTCTCCCTACCGCACGCTAGTGGCGAAGGCAGGTGGTCAGCGTCATTCAGCGAACTTAGTGGAATTCTTTTCCACCAGTATCCAGCAAAGTCCCAGAAGTTCAGGGCTGCTGTCATCCCACACCAAGCACTGGGGCTTGGTCCAGGTGCATCTAAGATAATTATTGGTAGAGCTGGGCTTATGGCTATTGTTTCAATATTTGTTCTGTTTTGTCCTCCGTGTGCCTCCTTTTGCATGTATGGAATATTTTTTTAGGATTCCATTTTGATTCAGCCCCTGGGGATTACAATATACACCCTTAAACTTTGCAGCTTACTTGTTCATTTCACCACTGTCACATCTGAGTCTGCCGTCTTCCCCCATGGGTAGCTCTGTGTCATCACCACCATGGGCAAGGTACACAGCAGCTGCCCTTTTACAGCCACGCCCACCCGGAGAGTCTGTCATTCGGGGAATGCTGTGTAAACGGAATCCTCTGGAGATCAGCTTTTCTCACTTAGCGGAGTTCCCTTGCCATCCACCCACGTTGTTGTGTGGACCAGAAGTGAACAACCTGTCCTACCACCGTGACCCGGTGGGGGCGGGCAGGGTCCTGAGCCTATTCTCCAGGGGGGTGCACCTGCCGCAGTGGGCAGAGGCAGCCAGGCTGAGCCACGACGCAGAGGTGGGTTCAGCAAAGGGCACGCCGGCCCCCCCGAAGGCCTAGCAGCCCACACGGTGTCTTTCTCTTTTTCCCTCTTCAGTCAGAGTGGCTTCTCTTCCTAACGCTCCGAGCGGGAGGACTTGATCTGGCTGCGTCCTGTCTCTGTCGGTCTCACCGGAAGGGGGCCACTGATGGGAGAGTTCCCTTAACTCTCTGGTGGGCTGGCGGCCCCCGCCCCAGGTGGCCGCAACCCAGCCTCTAAATGAACCTGATACACAGAACGCAGAGACCTGCCTCGATGGATGACGGGCCTCCTCCCAGCCCTCCCTCAACAGAAGGGTCAGCCTTGATCCCCCCACTTCCCCAGCTGCACCTGGGGCTGGGCACCCCCTCCTCGGGCCAGAGCAGCTCCCGCTCCAGGAGAGGGGATGCTCCCGGGAAGGACCTGTGGCCAGAGGCCTCTGTCGGAGGAGACACGATGACATTTAGCCAAATCAGGGACATAGATAAGCAACCATCCCCTCATCACCAACTTCAAAATGAAACAGGCCTCCTTTCTCCAAAATGCAAAGCTTGGGCCCTCTTTGGGGCACCTGGGCTGCCGAACCCCCGGACCTAGACCTCGACTTGTCCCATAACTGTCACATTCCCCACACACCCCCATCTTGTCTCACCCCAGGGATCCCCGAATGTTTGGTGCCAAGAGGGCCAGGCCCTCAGGGAAAGCCATATGGGGGGACTGCCCTCTCCCAGCTTCCTGGCGGGGGAGCCCCAGCTCCGCAACCAGACCTGCCTTCCTCGGGGGACCCTCCAGCTGTGGTCACATTCCTCTCTGTGACCCTCAGGGCACACCTGTTTCTGGTCCCTCACGGGCATGGCCTGTCTTCTCCCCTGTGCAGTGGTATTTATGGCGGCCAGTGCCGCTCGTCTCTGACCTCCAGCAGGGACAGCACAGAGACCCTTGAGGGCGCTGCCCAGCCAGTGGGTCCCTGGCCACTTCCCGCGCCCCTCACCCCCACCAGCCCCCGCTCCCTGTGGAGGCCGCTCCCATAATAAAAGTTCCTTTCCAGAGTCACAGACAGGCTTTGGCCTGGGTGGGGGAGCAGCACTGAGGGCTGGAGGCCCAGCTCCCGTCAGGCCCCCCAGCACCTCTGTTCCCTAGTCTCCAGCTCAGCCTTTCAGGGCCGGGCGGGGAGGAGCCTTTCGAACACCTGCACCCCAACCTAATCATAGATTCCCGTGCATTTGTAAGAAATTCTACCGGTACAGAGAGGTCTACCGTTCACCCAGCCTCCCCGCACCCCTACCCCAGCGGTAACATCTTGGAAAACTCCTACGTCATCAACCAGGCTACTGACAAGGGTGTACTTCGCTGATCTTACACTTTTCCAGGCTCACGGGCATGTGCGTGTGTCCTGGGGCTGCCCACCCACTGGCTCATTTTTCTCTAGACCAGACACATACGGGCCCCGATGGGGAGCCCAGGAATGGCCCCCACCCCCCTCTGCCTTGGGAGAGCCTCCCACAGTTGACGTCTCCGTGGCTCCAGACAAAGTGCCCCATGCTGTCCCCACCCCTTGCAGTACCCCCCCCCCCCACCACTCCATTCAGAACGGCTCAGACCCGGGGTAAACAGCTTGGGGTGGGGGTCGCAGGGTTGTAGCCCCTGCCCAGGCCCACCGGTCCACCCTCCCGTTGCCCACCCACCTGGTCCTGGGGTGGTGGGGGACGTTAACATCAAGAAGAGTCAGACCTTGGGTTAAGGGGAAGAGGTACCGTCCTGCCTCCAAGGTGACAGTAGGTGACAGTCCTGTGGGTCCCAGTGACAGGCCGCACCGGGCTCTGGGGAGCAGAACGAGGGCCTCCACGGTGATTGTCCAGGAGACACCCCAAACCCTGGAGCCCATCCCAGGGCTAGATGCTGGGCTTTGGGGAAGGAGGACTGCCAACCAGCCTCCTGGCTGCCTGGGCCATGAGGGGGGCGGGCGGCCCAAGCCTCCTCCTAGGAGGGGGTTCCTGGAGCGGGTCCACGGCAGCATCAGCCTTGCCTCTGCCCCACCTTGGACGTGAGGGAGCTGGCTGGGCCTGGGAGTATGCATTTAACCCCTATATTCATTTTTTTGGTGCTGCTCTAACCCAAAACCACAAAACAGGCGACTTAAAACAACAGAAATTTATTCTCTGACTATTCTGGAGGCCAGAAGCTTGAGATCAGGATGTGGGCAGGGTTCGCTTCTTTGGGGGGGGCTCCGAGGGAGGGCGTCTCAGGCTGCCGTCCCGGCTTCTCGTGGCTGCTAGCAGTCGTCCTGTTCACCCCAATGTCTGCCTTCGTGGTCAGATGGCCTCTTCCCCTGTGTGCATGTGGGCCTCTCCTTATAAGGACACTGGTCACGGCAGATTTAGGGCTTCCCCTACGCCAGTATGACCGAATTTTAATAACACCTGCAAAGACCCTGTTTCCAGATAAGCTCACATTCAGGGGTTCCCGGTAGACATGAATCAGGAGGGGGCCCCGCTCGACCCCGCACGACCCCCTCTCCACCTGCCCCGCCTTCTGGGGGGCCTTCACACGAGTGAGGTGGACCGGGTGCGAGTGCCCTGGGCGCCCCCCTCCCTGGAGGTGGCGGAGGCGCCCCCAGCTACGCAGAGCAGCCCCTCCCGCACCTTGTCCCTGAACTCCACAGACACGTAGTAGTAGATGAAGGGGTCCATGCAGCTGTTGAGGGTGCTGAGCGCCAGGCTGGGCACATAGGCGGCGTACAGGTCCCCCCAGGCGTCCGGGCGCGGGTCCGAGTAGTGCAGCAACAGCAGTATGTTGCTGGGCACGAAGAAGGCCATGGCCGAGGCCAGCACCAGCGCGGTGAGCCTCAGTGCGTGGCCGTAGCGCGGGCCCCCGGCCGCCAGCGCGCACAGGGTGGCCCCGTAGCTCAGCAGCATGACCAGCAGCGGCAGGAAGCAGCCGAGCACGGCCAGGCAGAGGAAGACGGGTCGCCAGTAGGAGGCCTGGACGCCCACGGGCAGCGCGTCGTGGCACAGCACGTGGTCCGAGTGCGACAACTGGAAGGTCTGCGGCTGCAGCGCCAGGGGCAGCGCCAGGGCGCCGGCCACCAGCCAGGCCACCACGCAGAGCCCAGCGGCCAGGCGCCTGCCGCGCAGGGTGAGGGCCCGGAGCGGGTGCACCACGCCGAGGTAGCGGTCCAGGCTGACGGCGGCCAGCAGCAGCACGGAGCCGTACATGTGGCCATAGAGCGCGGCGGTGGTCGCGCGGCAGGCGGCCTCGCCGAACGGCCAGTGCTGGTCCTGCAGGTGGTAGGCGACACGCAGCGGCAGTGTCAGGGCCAGCAGGAGGTCGGCGGCCGCCAGGTTCATCAGCAGCATGGTGGAGGGCAGCCGCGGCACCCGGGTGGCCAGCACCCACAGCGCCAGGCCGTTTGCGGGCAGCCCCACCAGCAGGGTCAGCCCGTAGAGTGCGGGCACCAGCCTCGTGGACACCCAGCCCAGCAGCAGGGCCCGAGAGCTGTCTGGGAGCTCCAGAATGTTGCTGCTGTTGCCCCGGAGCTGGCCGGGGAAGCTGCGCAGGTGGGGTGAGTGAGGGGTCTTCTCCTGGGGCCCGCTCAAGGGCCCCACTGTGCCATCTGGGGGAAAGGGGATAGAGGTGTTGAGAGTCCAGGCGTCACCCCCACCTCCCGGCCCCAACCCCCGCTGGTGCTGCTCCCGGTGCGGCGGTGGGGGGGGGGGGCGGGGGTGGTGCTACAGTCCAGGCCCCAGCTCTCAGGAGCCCCCAGCTTGGTGGGTCAGGGCTGGACACGACACCCCCAGCCCCATGGGCTCCGGGCTGGGCTGGAGGACCCCCCTCCCCAATTCCCTGTCTCCCACTCATCAACTCTACTAGGTCTCCCCCCCAGGCCCAAGACAGGGCCCAAGGTCACTCGCCATTACCTGCCCCCGTGCTCCCCATCTCGTCGTAGGTGAGGGTGTTCTGGCTGTCATCTTCCAGGCTGAACCCCAGCACCACGGGCCACAGCAGCACGAGTATCCACATGCTGCCAGGGCTGGGCGCCGGCTGCTCTGGGCTGCGGCCGCTGACCTCAGGCTTCCTGCCTGGCTGACCCCCACCCCCAGCTTCCTGAGCGCCAGTGGAGGAGTGGACAGGGCCCAGTGAGATAAACCAGCCCCTGCCCCCACAAGCCTGCGGCAGGCCCGCGGTGTGGCCTGAGGAGGCCTGGGAGCTAGCAGTCAGTCAGTTCCACACGCGGGGGCCAGGTGTGGGGCCAGCAGGATGGGGGAGGAGGTTCCAGGCTGTACTCCCCGCCCTCAGCCCCCGGTCAGCCCAGAAAGCCTCTATGGGCCAAGTGGCTACTTCCTGCTATCCAGTCCTGTCTGCAGCCCCTGTTCCCACGACAGCCTGCCGGGTCACGTACTCAGGGGCTCTTGGCCCTTCCTGAAACCTCTCCCCACCTCCTGCCTGTGGCTGGCTGGACCACAGCCCTGCCTCCCCAGGTCCCAGATCAGAGCACGTGAGCCATCCTCCCCCGCTGCAAGCACCCCAGGTCCTCTGTGGGGGCTGCCTGCCTTATTGCTGCCTCACTCATACCCCAGCCCGCTCCCCTGGGCGGGCAGGCCCAAAGTGAGGTGCAGGGAGGGGAAGGCACTTTGTGAGACTGGGGTATCTGAGGAGGTCTTGGTCCTCGGCCCGGACCCCCAGTGCTGACCTGGGGAGCAGAGAGGAGCCCAGCTTCGGCCCCCTTCGGTGCCCAAGAGCCCCTTCTGCTCCCGTCCTGGCCCCATCCTCCCCTTGGGGCTCTTGGGAATGGTCATGGCCATACCTCAGCCTGAGAGTGGCCCCTGAGCCACCCACCCTGCAGCTGAAAAAAACGCAGAGGGGCTCAGGGGGGAGGGTACGCCTTCTCTCTTCCGCACACAATCCCCTCTGTTGCCCCTCCGGGGGAGAGGCCGCGACCATCCTGCCCTGGGGAAGCTCTTCACGGGGGTTCTCGACCAGTGTGGTCAGGGTTAGGCCACGGTGGTGGTGGGGGGGAGGGGGCGGTCTGAGAGCAAGAGAACCCTGAGGGGGTGGTGGGGGGTCAGGGAAGAAGAAATGAACTAGGGGTGGGAGAAGGGGAGCAATGTGGCCGTGTCCTGGTCTGGGAGCCTTAATCTAGCCACACACTCGAGGTCACAGGGACCAGCCAGGAAGTGACGGAGCAGTCCTGGACAGAGTCAGTGCAGCTGAGGGTGAGATGCCAAGGTCCCTGCCCCCAGCCCAGGGTGGGGGACCGAGGCCTAGAGAGCTCTGGCTGGGACAGGGTCCTAGCCGGGAGTCTCCCCCGTTTCCGGACTGTTTCCACCGGCACCCGTGACAAATTCAGCCACGCCTATGTCTCTTGGCAGTTCGTGGCCAAGGTCACGCTCAGCGCACAGGGGAACCCAGATGAGGACCCCCTCCTGCCCTCCAGGAGCGGAGCAGGGAACCTGTGCACGGGAGGCTGGGGGGCTAGCAGCTGGGCGACTCTGGGGCAGGGTGGACGGTAGCCCCCCAAGGAGGGTGGTTTGGCTCGGGAGTCCTGTGTCTGGGAATCGATGGCAAGCACACGCACACAGGAAGTTGCCCGTACCGGGGTATTCCCCGCCGCACAGAGGCGGGGATGCCTATCAACAGCCCCATCACAGAAACCACCCTGTGCCAGCCGGGGTGGGGGGCCCGACACAGGAGGTGCAGGGCGACCTGCCATGGTGAGGCACTTGTTGGAGGACGCTGGGGGGCAGCTGCTTTGGGGAGAGGGACTTAGGTGCCTACTTTTCTCTGTGTGGTTTTTTTTGTACTGGTGGAATTTTCTATATCATCTGTCACTTTCCATAAAAACCTCACATTTTATTTATTTATTTATTTAGCTCCGTGCCCAGCATGGAGCCCAACGCGGGGCCTTGAACTCATCACCCTGACATCAAGACCCGAGCTGAGACCGAGAGTTGGACGCTTAACTGAGCCATCCAGGTGTCCCCAAAACTCACATTTTTTAAAAAGGGTAGAATAGTAGCTTTAAAAAGGAGGGAAAATCTGATACAAGCTCTTCCACAACATGGCTGAGCCTTGAGGACATTATGCGGAGTGAGATAAGCCAGTCACAAAAGCATCAAAGCTATATGATCGCCAAAGATGAAGTCCCTCCAGGGGTCGGGTTCTCAGGAACAGGAAGGAGATGGGGGGCTCCAGGGCCTGGGGGCGGGGGCCGGGAGTCCGCGTTTCGTGGGGACGGAGTTGCAGTTTGGAAGATGACGAGTCCTGGAGACGGAGGGTGGGGATGGCCGCACAACCATGTGAAGGTACTTAAAGCCACTAGACTGGGTACTTAGAATGGCTAAATTTTATGTGCATTTTAACACAATTAAAAACTTATTTAAAATAGTGGGGTGGGGGGAAGGGCAATCAGATCCGAGTCAGTAGCTAGTGCTGGATTCCTTCAGCTTGCAGCCCCACCTGAACCCCCAGAAGCCCCCAGAGCCCCTCTTGGCCCACCTCACCGTCTCCGGTGTTGGATGGAGGTCAGAGCCCCAGTTAGAGACGCCACGAGTCCTTCCAACGTGACGCCTCTCGCGGAACCGTCTTCGTGGAGACCGTGATTTCCTTCTGTTGTACTCTGAAGGCAGATGGGCACCCACCGCTGTGCCCCCATTTCCCCTGATTCCCGCACCGGGCCTCAGCCCGTGGGCAGGGACAGTCACCCACTTCCGGCCAAGAAGAGGGTGCTCTGACCCCGGCCAGCTTTGAGGTCTGGCTCCCCCAACCCCAGATGCCCCGTGTCTCCTCCCGGGGGACCTCAGTCCCAGCTGCTCCATCGGGCCCCATGCTGGAGCTCGGAGCTCGGACAAGGCGCCGGAGACCCTCGGGCAACCTTCCAGCGACCGTGGCTGTGGAGGTGCTGGGTGCATTCAGATCTCACCCCACACCTCCAGCCCTCAGCCTCCTGCTGGGAGGTCCTACCTCCCCCCAGTCCCCACCCACCCCTCTTGAGACGGCCTTGAGGTCAACTTGCTGTTCAGAACAATCAGCCTCCTTCTCAGCCAGGACATCAGGGGCAAAGTGTGGCTTATACCTTGCAAAAGGTATAACAGAATAAGAGGAGAGAAATAATAGAATAAATAACAGAATAAATGTGCATCAGGCCCCACTGGAGAGCCCCCCTCCCCCCCCCCCGCCACCTCCGCAAGCATCACACACCTGCTCCCTCTACCACCCTGGGGAGGGGAGGGCCGCCTACCTGGTCCTGCGGCTCGGCCCCTCCCCAGACTTGAAGGAGGGAGGAAGAGAGGTGGGCGGCGGTGACGATGGAGGGCTGCTTTATTCATCAGGCCTGTTTCTCACTGCGGTGCAATCCAGGGCTGCAGACGCGGTGGTTGGAATGACAGGCCCTTAGGATCTGGCGCCTCCGCGGGTGAGGAGTCCGGGCCTGGCAGGCCGGTCCCCTGCTCAGCGCCTCACCAGGATGCAGGCTGGGCGTCCACGGGGCCGGGTCCTCATCCACACTGGTCATTCCCCCTTCCCAACAGGGCCAGGAGACCCTCTCTCCAGTCTCTCCTCTAGCAACCTGATCGCAGCCATAGGGCCCGCCCACTCCGGGGACCCGGTGCCCTTTCCCATGCCCTTCCCAGAGGCTGCAGCGGCCAGGACCCACACCCCAGGACACCTCTCCCCAGCGCTTCCAACCGGAAGGCCAGTCCGTGGGCACACAGGGCCCCGAGACCCATCCTCGACGTGGGCTTGAGGCAAGGAGGAATCTGGGACAGCTGAGCCTCATTCACCAAACTCCCCAGAAGCCCCGACTCTCTGGAGGGGGAGGTGTGGAGCACCAGGGGACATCGTGTGTGGGGTGCACATGGACGAGGGGTTCCCTGGAAGGCAGCAAGGACCACTCGGGGAGATGGAGGACCGCACCTGGGAGAGGACAGACCCCATGGGCAGCGCAGTCTCAGCTCGGAGACTCGACTGGTGAGGCCTGGCGGTGGGCACTGGTGGGGAAGTGGAGGAAAAGGCCAGCCAGGAGCCTCAAGGGGTATCCGCTAAGAGGACCCTAAGAAGAGCTGTGGTCTCCCACTTCCTTGGAGGCGGGGCTGGATGGGAGCAGGCCCAGGTGAGCTCAGAAGGGGTGATGACAAAGTCACAGGAGGTGTGTTGAGAGGAAGGGGGGGCCCAGCTGGGAGCAGGGACCAGAGAGCACGGAGGGAGGGTGGCTTTGTGGGGTGCGGGAGGGAAAGACACCGTGCTGGGCAGGCGGAGCAAGCTCAGAGCCAACACCAGTCTTTAAATTGGGTTTCCCATGCACAACACTCAAAGGAAACACCGCTCCTCTCCTTTCTACTGAAAATAAAAACTGAGTTGGGAATGAACTTTCCAGAAAACTCTGTGGGTGGGGTGACACCCTGGGGCGGGAACAGGGCCCTCCTGCAGAGGCATGGGGTGGCCACAAGGGGGCGGCACTTGGGGTCTGGGAACTGCGGGGGCGCAGGGGCAGATGGGGATTCGACGGCAAGCAACAAGGCCGGAGAGGATCTCATGGAGTTAGGTCAATATTTAATTTTTAACTTTAATGTGCAAATAAATAGAAAAGGAAAACTACATTCAAAACAGCTGCAAAGGAAGTACAAGCCCCAGAACAGAAATTCTTCAAAAACAGAAGAGACGCTCCCTAGAAGCATGCAGGGCGGGGCTCGGCAGGGTGTGGCCCACACCCCAGGCCCACACGGAGGCACGGAGGGGGCCACGGGCTCCCAAGGATGGCGCCGGGAAGTTCTGGTTCAGGAATTCTGGTAAGTTCCCTTCTTACAAAACAAGGATGTGGACAAAGTGCCTGGTAGACTTGAGCAAACACGGGCTAGGAGACCCTGGGCGGGTCACGCTGGCCCTGGAATCGCCCAGACCCCGAGTCAAAGGTTTTGCAAACCTTGAGTTCCACAGGTAACTCCTAGAAAACTTCTAGAAACACGTCTCCACTTCCCAGAACCGCGGATTTGGCACAGCTCAGTTTTGGGAGGGTGAGGGCTGGCTGCTGGGCAGGAGGCTGCACACAGGGATGGTTCTGGGCCCCGCTGTTGGTCGATCCCCTTCCGATGGTGCCAGAAGCCCGGCCAGGGCTTCTCAGGGTGCAAGAATTCTAAAGACCTGGTCCCTGGCCCGAACTGCTTGGCATTCTTGGCACAGAAAACCTTGCACACCTCTGTAGGACAGTTGCCTCAGCCCCTCACGCCCATACCCCGTCCAAGCGGTGGCTGTAGGAAGGGCAATGTCAAGGGCAGGTCTGCAGAGTCCCATGAAGAAGGCTCTCACTGCCCAAGGAACCGTGGGACTTGGCTGTTGCAGAAGTTACAACCACTAAGAGAGCTTATGAATAAATATGTGTGTGCATATATATATTTTTCTAGAATGTCCTTCTTAGGTACACGGTCGCACCGCTAGGCCCTCCCAGTGTGGGGCCGCTTGAGCTCAGCGGGAGTCTCAGGCTGAGCCCCCTCCCCTTGAGAGCTCCGAGTGCGGCTGCCAGGTCAATACAGGGTTAGGAGTCTCATTTTTTCCAGAGTGGGGTCTTCTCGACAGTTCTGGTGCTGCCCACCCACTTTATATCTTGACAAAGCAGAATCTCAACAGTTTGGCTGAAAGGGCTCCTCCTGCTTTCAAAGTGACCAAGAACCCCAAGCATCAGCTGGGCCTAGCCCAGGCCCCGACTACCAGATGCAGGCACGGCCCAGCTCGGGAAGTTTCTGGAAGCTTTCGGAACCATTCAGGAAGGACGTGCTTTTCAAGCAGCTCCACCCCAGCCCGACTCCTTCGATGCTGGGGTCTCTCGAACCCCAACACACACCCCCGCCCGGTTCATCACGGACTTTCCCAGACACTGTATGCACAAAAGGACCGGTGGTGCCCCCGCCTGGGGATTTGGCACGTGTGACAAAAGCGGCCCAGCAGGTGCATAAGGCAATCACTTGCTCCCTGGCTCGCATGTGGATCCTCCCCCTTCCAGCAGGGAGTGAGCCCCCCCCGAGTTCAAGGGCAGGAAGGACTCAGGTTTGGCACAGGACGGGCCCAAAGGAAGCAGGGAAGCCGAAAGGGATGGCAGCACGGGGCCACAAGCCAACACAACCCCACCGTTCTCGGGCGCTCGCAGCCTGTAGCAGCGAGGCTGGGGGCCGCTCTGCGCCCCTCAGCTGGTTCGTGAAAGCGCCCGGTGCAGCTGTGCGCCGGGGCAGCGGCCGCGGACGGAGTCAGGGCGAGGCTGCACGGCGACTGTACTGCACCCGGTAGCGGGTCACCGGCAGCCCGTGCACGTGCGCCGTCTCGCAGAGCGTCTTGCAGGGCACCATGTCTTCGTCCTCCTCGCCCATCAGCCAGTCCTGCACCAGGCCGGCCGCCTCCACCGTCACGTTGTCCTCCAGCCAGCGGCCGTGCCACTCCTCGAAGTGCTGGTGGTGGCGCAGCAGGACCAGGGGCTGTACCTGGTGGGGGGGGGGCGGGGGGGGGGAGCAGGGGTGCGGAGTCAGGGCAGCCCCAGACGGCCGTGGGCCAGAGCCCGGAGCCCAGGGGCGCACCCCTCCCAGGCGGCCGTGGGCGGGGAGGGGCACCTGCTTGGCCCGGCAGAGAGTCCCGCGGCGGTACATGTAGTCCTCAGAGTTGACGATGAACATCATCTTGTGGGTGCTCAGCTTGAAGCGGCAGTCCACGTTGCAGGCGCTCTCCACCCCGACCAGCCGCTTCCAGGAGCTCTTGGCCTCACCCCGCAGGGCGCGCACCTGCTCACACTGCCACCTGCGGAACTTCTTGAGGTTCCTGGGGGCGAGAGGAGGATCTGCAGACTGGGAAATCCTCCGGGCACGTAAGCATCGGGGAAGGCATCCGACTTCCCCGGGGTTGGAGAAATGCAAATGGAAGCAGTGGAAACCACCACCCAACCCCTCCCACCAGCAACGCGTGAAACCCAGTCAGGGCCCGGTGCTGCCGGCGGCGGGAGGGGCCTCCCTGGGCCCGCGGGGAAGGAAGCGCATGTGCGGGTCCTCTTACCTCTGCAGAAACACGGGCTTCAGGAGGAAGCCCTCAGTGGGCGAGCTGGACGCCCCCTCGGTACCCACGTACTGCTCCACGTACCGAGCCAGGTGCTGTGGGGCCAGAGGGAGGCAGGCCTGTGTTTTCATCCCCACCCCGCAAAAGCATTAGGAGGATGGCAGCTAGTGAGAAGCGGACGCGTGACGGAAGCCACCAGACGGCGGCTCTGGATGGAGCACTCGTCTAGAGCCGTGAGTTCGACAGCTGTGGCACTTCATGCTCACGTGGATAAATCCCTGCCACGTCTCATCCTCTCTGTCCGTCACGTGACAAGCTCACACAGGGAACCGGGCCCTCACACAGAGGAGAGCCGGGTCTGGAGAGCAGGAACGACATCAAGACACACGCAGCAGGGCAAGGCCAGGGAGGAGTTGGGGATGAGCAGAAGGCAGGGCTTGCAGGGGCCGCCTGGGGCTGTGTTGGGCATGGCCTGCAGTGTCCCATGACCCTTCATCTACTCGCCACCCTCTAAAAGCCAGAGGCTCCTCCAGACTCAAGCCTAACCAAACCACATTTGCTGGAAATTTCCGGAAGAGGCAGGATGTGCAGACCCCCGAAGCACATAGGAAAGGATGCAGTGAGGGAGCCCCCCAGCTGGCTGTGGTGGTGGTGGGGGGGGGGGCCCTGACACTGTGAAGCAGGCTGGGGGCTTACAGGCCCCAGGACCCCAGGTGGAACGTGCATCCCGGAGTGAGGCCAGGGGATTTCTCCATCTCTGAGTCACGGAGCGCGAGCCAGGGCTCTGGGCTTTGTGCACGTGGAGCGCAGGCTCACGCACCCCAGGGTCTCAGCGACCATGCGGAGCGCGGGCCCAAAGGGGGCATCACAGTGTTGGCGGCAGGCGGGAGGAGCCAGGAACAGGGTTGTGGGGGGAGGGCGGCCCGACTCTCACATGGCCTCCTGCCCCGGAACACCCCCACTGGCTCCCCGCTCAGGCTTCCAAGGACAGCGTTCGGGCTGCAAGTGAGGCTTCTCTGGGTGGACATTCGGCAGCCTGGGCTTGGCCAGTGTGTGCCCAGGGCTGTGGGGGGGGGCCCACAATGCTGGCCGTGGGTGCCCCTGACCCCCACGGTGGGTTCGAGGTGCAGAGCATGGGGCTGAGGTTCTCACCTGGACCTCCACGGGGTCCTCTGTCTGGGCCTCCTCGGTGTCTAGAAGCTCGATGGTCATGATCACCTGCCCTTTGCGCTGGAGGAACATGACCTAGGGAAGAAGGGGGACGAGCAGCTGAAGCCACGGGGAGAGCCCAGGTGAGGCTGAAAAGGCATCTACGACTGCCTTCCCCGGCCTCCAGGGCCCAGTAAGAGGAGTGTGTGGTTATCGGGCAGGCTGGCAGCCACGTCAAGGCCTGGCCCCAACCCGCCTCCTGCACCCGAGCAAAGCCGCTGGTCCCCCCCCCTCCCCGTTGCGAGCACCCCTCCTCGCAGCCCCGGCCTCGTGGGGGACAGAGCGCGGCCCCCCCCTTACCTTGAAGCAGTTCTCATCGGCCATGCACCGCTCGGCCTTCCACTGGTAGCTGGTCTCCCTGGCGGCGCGCACGCAGCGGGAGGACAGGTTCCCCCCCGCGGCACCCCGCTTCTTCTCATTCAGGTAGAGCTCCACCACCTTCAGACAGACGTCATCGCTCACGAGGTGGTGCAGCTGCGGGGAGGGAGAGCCAGTGGGCGCCCGGCAGGCCGCCCCCTGGGGAGGGGTGAGGCAGAGCTGCCGCCCACCTCCCGCCGGAGGCCGCACGGTGCCCAGGGAGGAGGTCCGCCAAGTCCACAAGGTGGGCCTGGAGGCCAGGGTGCACCGGGCCGTGCTGGGCAGCCGCAGCACTAGGGACAGGTGGCACCGGACCAGATGGGAGACCAGACCAGCCTGGGCGTGAGGAACGCACAGAAAAAGTACCGAAAAAGTCCCCAAAATGGGGACGGGGATTATCCCAAGGTGGTGCCGTGGCAGATAATCTTCCCTAAGTGTTCTGCTATCAACACAATTAACTCTTGTAATCCCTATAAACGGACTTAAAACCTGCAGCTGCAGGAAGGGAGGAGCAAAGGAAGCAGCCGGGCGGCGGCGCCCTGGACAGGCTTCCGCAGACTCGGGGCCTTCCCCGCCGCTGCTTTGTTGAATAAATACAACGTGTGGCCACACGTAAATCTCACATGGTGCCTGGCACGCGGCAAGGTCCCAGTAAACACCGGCCGCTGTTACTGAAAAGAAGAAATGCTAATCAAACAAGGAAGAAGAGGCAAAGAGCACCAACAAGGCCCCGCAGGCTGCCGACGGTGGCACGGAGGGCCCCGAGAGCATGCGGCCTGCTGGAAAGCGGGGAGCTCTCGGGGCAGGGGGTCCTGGCCCCTACCAGGGCTTCGGCTAAATACCCCCGTTTTTCTAGCTTTTAAGAAAAAAAAAAAAAAAGAGTTCTACAGGAGACACTTGTGGAAAGGGGAATTAAAAAGAAAAAAAAAAAAAAAAACATTCATCAGAGTGTCCAGTCCGGTCGAACCCTCTGGGTGCTACAGACGAGGCTGCTGTCCCCAGAACGGGGGCCCACTGGGGGCAGACTGGAGACGGCCAGCCCCGGGATGCATGCCCAGCCCTGTAACGGCCTGAGCACTGGGGGCTGTCCCCGTGCCAGAGGCCAGGCCGCGGGTGCCTGCCCACGGGGAGGGCTGAAAGGAGGCAGGACTGGGGCTGTCCGGAAGACCCACCGAGCTGCACGCTTCGGATCTGGGCACGCTTCTGGGGGTGTTTTTGCCTCAAGGACAAGTCTGTAGAGCCTGAAAAGAAATGCCGTTTCTAGCAACCGTATCTGGGTGGGAGGCTCAGGACACTATTCTTTCCTTGGCTTTTTTGCTTTCCGGCGAATAGCCTTCCTGGGCAAACAGGAAACCAAGTCAAGCTGAACAACAATTCTGGTGGTAACTGAGCAGGACTTACGTCCCAAGACCACATCTGCCTCATTGCGGGGTTTGCTGTTTATAATAACGTGACTGATTCACGTGCCTGACTTTCTCTCGTGGACACTCAGCTGTCATGTCTTTTTTGCTATTCTCAGCGATGCGGGTAACTGGCCGACCGTCTCCCTCCAGGAGGAGCGGGCCGTGGTTCCTCACGTGTCGCTACCCTCAAGAAAGCTGTGCGGACCAGGAGTCAAATGAATCCCTGTACAACTGCCAAAAGGTGGCAACGACACACGCGCCCATCCGCAGGCGAGTGGATGAACCAATGTGGTCACTCACTGCCACTGCACTGTTCACGGGAAATCGGTGAATTTTGTGTTACGTGAATCCTACCTCAGTAAGAACAACAAAAGGAAGGTGCTGACCCTGGGGATGAAAACAGGGCCTCTCCCGAGGGGCTTGAGGCCGCCCGGCGCACGCTCACCTGCCTGGCGATGCTCTGCACCAGCTTGTCCATGGTGAAGCCCACATAGGCGTGGATGGTAAACATCTCACGCAGTGTGTCCTCGTACTGCGTGGGGTCGATGCTGCCCTCCAGCAGGCTCCGCACCATGTCCAGGAAGGCCGGGTAGTACTCCTCCAGCTCCACCTCACCTGAGGGGCGGGAACCGCGGTCACCCAGGGCCAGAGACTCGCGCGGCCCTCACCGAGATGAGCCCGCGTCTCTCCCACCACAGGCTTCCTCGCACTGGCCCCGAGGAGCCACCTGCGTCCCCGCCCGGCGGGGGAGGGGAGCACCCGTGCAGCCCCCCTGGGGGCCCCAGGCCTTACTTGGCTGCTTCAGCCGCAGCTCCATGGCGGGGTCGTTGCCCTTCTCGCGGCGGCCCTCACAGAGCAGCTTCTCCCCTCCTTCTCGGTCCGATACTCCAGGAGCTGCTTCTGCGCCTGGCGGTAGATCTTCAGCAGCCTGGAGCAGAGAGTCTGGTGGAGGCGCAGGAAGAAGTACCAGTTGTTGTTGGCGAAGAAGAGGCTATACACGTCGTCCAGGGGCTTGTGCTGCTGTGGTGGTTGCTCGGCGGCCGGCGGCTCGCCCACGGCCCCCTTCTCCTCCGGCGGGCTGCTCTGTGGCCCTGGCGCCGGCTTCTTCCGGTCACCGGGGTCAGCGCTCTGGCCCTGGGGGCTCCCCCGGCCCTCATCGGCAGAGTCCTCAGACGCGCCCAGGTCCAGCTGCTGGGAGAAGAAGAGGCTGGGCACGAACTGGTGCACCAGCTGGTGGATGGTGCCCTGGTCCTCCTTCTGGATGGCTGGCTGCCGCTTCACGTAGTAGCTGATGAGGGCGGCCGCGTCCTCCAGGATCTGCCTGTCCTCATACACGAAGATGAGGTGCGGCTCGCTGGAGGGGGCGCTACGGCCCTCGGAGTGCTGCTCCTGGTGCTGGGGGGACAGGGGGCCATTAGGCAGGAAGTGACCAGCTGGGAGAAGTCCAAGATGTGGGGGATGGGGCCAGGGCCACAGGGCTCTAAAAGCATCACACTCTGATCCGGGTGCAGCCCAGCGCCTCCCGCCTGCCCGGTCCCATTCCCCAGCCTTTTACTCCAACCACTGTCCTCTCTCGGTCTAGAGTGGTTTGATCTACAGGAGCATGGTCAGCCCCATCACACCCCCCAGGCCTTCCTGCACTGCTCATGACAGGACCGCCGTCCCTGGCATGTCGTCCTGCAGCCCCCCCACACCTGGCCTCTTTCAATGCTTCAGGGGTGCTGAGCTCCCTCCTGCTGTGTGCAGGACCTCTGCACATGCCCCTCTGTTCTCTGGCCCTGGAAAACCACAGCCCCTGCTCAGTCTTTATCCAGCTCGTGACTGCTTCCTACAAACCTGTAGATGATCACAGTCCCTCCAGACTGCCTTGAACTGCCTGCTGAGGTCAGGCCTGATGACGCTCTCTCCTGGGTGACACCGATGCCCAGCACCAGGTACCAGGCACCGAGGCTGACACACACCCAGGCTCTCGGAAAAGTGAGCGTGGATGCCATCCCTGCGGGTGGGGAGCTCCCGGGGGCAGGGCCGGGTTTCCCTCACCTCTCAGTGACCAGCCTGGGGTACAGCACTGAGGGGTCTCCTTGCACAGCCATGGAAGGAGTGACTGACAGACAACAGGCGCAGGGCCTGGGCCTCGGCTTTCTGGGGTGGGCGACTCCTGTCTCTTTCCACCAGAGGTCGTGCTCCCCCGGTGCCACTGAATTCTGCCACAGCCCGAGACCGCCTTCCCCCAACAGGGAGGAGTCCTGAGAGCTGGTGTGCCCGGCGCCCGGCTCTGGCGTGACCTTTCTCCTACTGCTTTGTGAGTCCCGATCCCATTTGTGCCCCAAACGCCCTCAAAAATCTTTTCAAGTCCTTTCCCTGGAGCAAGTTTCAAGGCACAGAACACAGAACTGTGCTCTGCTAACGCCCAACCGCGAGGTGCCGACCTCCCTATGCACGAAGGGCTTGCACGTGCAAAGCTCACAAGGCTGGTGGGCTGACCTCTGGCCCCAAACAGTGCCCTGCCCTTTCCTCTTGGCCCCCAGGGCAAGAGCGAAGGAACTCAGCGGTGACCGTGGTGGGCCTCACGGGTCATCTCATCAACGCTCATTCTGACGATGTCCCACAGACCCTATTTGGGGGAGTGGGGGTGGCGCTCTCGGGCCTGGACCACCGACTCGGGGATTCAAGTGAGGAAGCCAACTAGCTGCAGGTGGGCCCTGCGGGGCCGAGGGTGGCCCAGGGCAGGGAGGCAGGAGGGAAAGGGCTTCCTATCACAGGCCCCTGCAAGCAGCTCACTCCCTGCACGCATTTTTCGATGCCTAAATCCTCGAAGCCTGGCCCCAGCCCTGCCTCAGGTCTGTGGTGCAGGCCCCACGAGCCTTACTGTGTCAAAGTTGGCAAAAAGGCGCTGGGCAGTGGCTAGAGGCAGAGCCCTAGGGCCCAGAGCCCTGGTCGCCTGTGACCGGCCTCGGCAAATGGCCACCTCTCCTGCCTTGGTTTCATCGCAAAACCGGGACAATAATACCGCATTGTAAGGTCTGTGAGCATGTGTCGGATAGAACGTTCCTTCTCAGGGTCTACCTGGGCCGGGCACACAGCTGGCAGCAGAGAAAGGAAAGCTGAAGTCACCTGAAGGAAGGTCCATCGAGGCCCCAGGGGTAAGCGGGGAGGGGAGAGCCCCCTGCCAGCCGCGGCGGAACCGCTACAGTTCTCCCCCCGGACCCGCTCCAGTCTGACTGCCACAGGAACACACCCTCCACCCCGACACAGCCCTGCAAGAGGGGTGCTGGGGAAACAGAGGAACAGAGAGCCGGCAGCCTGCCTGAGACTGGGAGAGCCGGAGGTGGAGCCGAGACCCCTTGCCTGCTCAGCCCTGCGCAGAGGGCCTCACCTCGTCATAGACGCTCTCGATCTCGTTGAGTAAGCTCTTGGAGCGAAGGGCCTTGGTGTCGTTCTGTTTGAAGTTTACGGCCTGATGGTCCAGGGACTTGAGATACGCCTTCTCGTACTGCTCCCGCCAGATCTTGTTGAAGCCCTGCTGGGCCTCCCGCCACTCCTCCTCCTTGGCCTTCAGCCTGCAGGGTCAGAGGCGCTCAGCATGGGGACAACCCCGGGCACCCACCATGGGCAGCCTGTCATCCACCCACAGGCCCTGCCGAGTGCATTCCAAACTCGGGAAGCCGGCTCCCAGCCTGGGCCACGGGTTCTGTGCTGAAGAAAAGAGGACGGGCAGGAGCAACAGCTCTGCAGAACCAATGTGGCTGGTTTTATAGTTTCTCAAGATATCGCTGCCCCAACACCTCCTCCCTGCCCTGGCCCATGGCACTGCCCACACTCTGGGTAGGTGCTAGATCAACCACGGGGCTCACTCGCTTGGCTGCAAACCCCACGAGAAGGGTCTATGTCAGCCTGGCTCAGCTCTGCAACTCAGGGCTGAGCACAGCACGTGGTCAAGGGCAGCCACTTCATTAATAATTAATACCTGTTCACTAGCACAAAAAGATTCCCCAAATGTACTAAGTAAAAGACAAGCTAGGACGGTCCTATTTGTGCTTTAAAATAGTTACTTTTCGTGTTTAGATACGATTATGTGCATGGTGGTAAGTTCTAGAGGAACAGAAACAATTGTTCAGTGGTGCTTTTCTCTTGGGAGTAGAACGGGCGACGAAGACAGACTGGAAACCGCACTAAGCCAGCCCGAGGCCCCGCGGAGCCCCTCCCAATCACACTGGTGACAAACAGCACTAATGAGCCCCCCGGGGACGGCCTGCGGCGGGGGGGGGGGGGGGGGGGGCCGCCAAAATCTGGACACCTTTTCAGGACGACGGGGACGGCAGTGACAGGGTTTTTCTTGAGGCTCTCGATGATCTCTGGAGCCTTGTCACCGTAAATGCGGTGGATGGCGCGGCGCTGGATCACCTCCGACGTGCCCCCCAGACAGTCGTCCAGCCGGAACTTCTCCTGGTCTTCAGGTGCCATCCGCGAGAGCTTCTTCTGCACACTTTCCAACACGCGGATCGTGGCCAGGTTGGTCTCCAGGACAACATCTAACTATGGAAAGGAAGGCAGGGGCTGGCTGTTGGGGGGCAGCGGGGCCCTGGGGACCGGCCTAGGTCGGCAGAAGAGAAGTGTGGACAGAACTGGTCAACTTCTGTGTCTTGGAGGCGGGGGGGGGGGGCGGGGGGGGGGGATGATGGACGCCAGGCCGTGGAGGCCCTGAAGCGGCTCCAGGGGCCCAGAGCAAGAAAGGCTGGTTACGGGGCTGGGGTCCGACCTTGGCAATGGTGCAAGCCAGGTGCCCACGAAATAAGACTTGTGGGCCCCTTCCCACCGCATGAACATCCAGTGGCTAGAACACAGGTGGACCCATCTGAGGAGGGGTACGGTCCCCAGGCTGACCCCACTTCACGGGCATCAGGGGACAATAAAAAGGGAGGACTCGAGGTACTTACAGCCCCGGGGAAGACTCTCCAGGGCACGTGCTGATAGGGAGCCAATTCCCAAAGGCACACACTGTGTGATTCCACTTATGACAAAGTGACAGAGCTGGAGGACAAGTCAGGGGCTGCCAGGGGTCGGGAGGGAAGTGGGGAGGGCCATCAAGGGCGGCAGGAGGTTATCCCAGGGGTGGGGGAGCGGCGGAGTACCTTAGCGGTGGAGGACACTCGCGCGCGCACACACACGCCACACACACACGCACACAGGCGTGCACAAATACAAGTTCAACTATGGAGATGTGAGTAAGCTCTCAGGGTGAGTCAATGGCAACCTCCTGGCTGGGACGCTGTGCCCGCGATTTTACAAGCTGTGACCGCTGGGAGAAGGGTCCCCGGGATCACTTGCTGCATATAAATATACAACGATCTCAATAAGCGTTCCAATGAAAAAAATTAAGGTAACTTGAACTGATTAATTAAATGTAAATAAATACATATATTTAAAATCGAGGGGCGCCTGGGTGGCTCAGATGGTTAAGCGTCTGCCTTCGGCTCAGGTCATGATCCCAGGGTCCTGGGATCGAGTCCCGCATCGGGCTCCTTGCTCAGCGGGGAGTCTGCTTCTCCCTCTCCCTCTGCCTCTTCCCGGGCTTGTTCTCTCTCTGTCTCTCCCGCAAATGAATAAATAAAAATCTTTAAAATCGAAAGAGACAGCACCATTGCCCTAGCCAGCCTAAAGGCCGGCAAGGCAGAACAGGGACACTTTTGGGTGCTGCCCCCTGCTGGAAGGTGCTGGAATCCCAGCTCCTAGAAAGGAGACCGGGGAGGGTGGAAGGGAAGATGAGGAGACGCGTGGGGTGGAGCGGGAGAAAGAGTGAAGTGGAGCGGGGGGGGGGGCGGGCTCGCACCCCACGCCCCCCCGGCCCCAGCAACACCAGCGCACGCACCTCAAAACGCTCGTCCTCACAACGGTGCAGCTGCTCTTCGTAGGGGGTCTTCTTGGAGCTGACGAAGGTGGAGTCCTCGGACCAGGAGGGGAAAGAGACCCAGGTGTCGTTCAGCACCTGCACCGAGAGGAAAAGCCATGACCAGGGCGGGAGGCCCCGGCGGCCAGAACCGTTTGCTGTGCCGTCTGGCACAAAAGATATGGAGACAGGTAACGAAATCTGCATTTTACAGGAAATCACCTTCTCATACAAATAGCAACCTTAATTCTAAAGTAGTTTTAAGAGAAAACAGAGGACTTCGGCCAAGGAAACAAATCGTACTATTTCGGGGGTTGGCAAACTTTCTCTGTAAAGGGCTAGATAATAAGTATTTTAGGCTTTGCGGGCCAGCCCGTCTGTCAGGACGATTGAACTCTGCCTTTGTCCTGATAAAGCAGCCACGGGCACTACGTAAATGAATGAGCATGTCTATGTGCCAATAAAACTTTATCTGCAAACACAGGCATAGGGCCAGATTTTAGTTTGCTGACCCCTGGACTATATATCCTGAAATCCAGCAAGCACTCTTGAATTCTGGAAACAGAGTAACAGCCTGTCTACTAACCTCGAAAAAGTATTCAAGGGTCAGGTTAAACAGAGACATACCAAGGGCAGCGAACCTGGGACAGAGCAGGCTCCTGGCAGAAATACATGTAAATCTAAATGGAGGAAAATGCCAAAGCCAACGCCAAGGCCATGTGCCCTGCGGCCTGCCAAAGCTACCAGTAGGGAAGGAACCATCAGCTCAGGCACTTTGTCTGGCCGCATCCCAGCACCGTCTATTATTCAATATTTAGGGGGCGGACACTCAGTTTTCATGTAAAACATGGGGGTGATGGGTGTTTTTGTGGTGTAGCGGGTGATGCACCACGTAAGCTGACAGGAGCCGCCAGGGAGCACTACCTCCTTGCAGATGGCCGTCCTCCCACTGCACTTGGGCTGCTGGTAGGTTTTGGGGAGCGCTCGGTAGCTGGATCCAATGCGCTTGCAAGACGCGTAGTCAATTTCCCGGCTTATTCCATCCCCGGATCTGTCGCTCATGGGCGGGGCAAATGACAGCTCTTTCACCCCCAGGAAGGACTTGAACTGTGCAAAGAGTTCTGGAAATTTCCTTCAGAAATAAAGACAAACAGTAAGTTGGCTTCCCTGGGGCTTTCTGGGAGGGACCTAGTGCTTTTGGGATGGCCTCCTGTAAACGCCTGCTGACGGTGGTCAGAGAGGAGGGCCGAGAGGTGGAACCAAGCATCAGAGGTGTGTAATGTCCTCAAATGTGTGAGTACATCTGCCTCCCGCCCTTCTGTCACCTGCCAGGTCCCAACACTAACAGGAGAGCCTTGAAACATGCTGGAAGAGACAATTCGGACTGGCAGAAGCTGGGGCGAGTGATGTTCTTTAACTGGAAAAGGCCGGGCATCAGGCTGGGGGTCGGTAAACTACTGCCAGGCTGCCCATGCCTGTCCCTGCAAATAAAGTTTTATTGGTACACCACTGTGTCCATTTGCTTGGCGGAGCCTGTTGCTGCTCCGGCGCCAGAGTTCAGCAGTCCCGCCCCTCGGCCCCGACAGGTCAAGTCTGCCAACCCTCGCTCCAGAGCCGTCCTACCTGGGGGGGGGATCCCCTCCCAGACACACTCTCACAAGTCATAACGTAATGGCCATGCAATAGGAAGGCTTTAATACAACTGGCCCCCAGTGTCAGCTGGATTTTTGGTTAAACGAGTACCAAATCCTACCGAGGGGCGCCTGGCCAGCTCACTCGGTGGAGCATGTGGCTCTTGATTTTGGGGTTGTGAGTTCGAGCCCCACGTTGGGTGTAGCGATTACTGAAAACAATCTTAAAAAAAAAAAAAAAAATCCGACCGCAAGGAAGCAGGTACTTGGGACGGGTGGCATGGCGATCCTGCCCCCCGCAGCCCCCTTCCTTCGTGGACCACACGCTCCCCTCCTGAGATGGCCGTCCACTGTGCCCCACCATAGGGACCCCATGCCAATTCCACTCACAATGAAAACCCATGAGCACACGGAAATGCAGGGAGGGAAGACATCAACAAAACCCACGCAGAGGACATCTGACGTTGCAGCCGTGACAAATGCCGACCGTGAATGCTCCGAAGGGGGAGTGGTCACTCTGACACAGCCCACTCCTGCCCCGACTCTGGCAGATCTCGGGGCCCCTGTACCTGGCTGCCCCTGGGCGTGCAAACCCAGACCAAGGCTCACACCTCGAGAGAGGCCTTGTCGGGGCGACTGCTAGCCCAGCCAGGCGTCACAGCAAGGCGAGCGAGCAGAGGCCCGCTGTAGTTCTTCGCTGCACATCCCCATGCCCTTCCCCGGCACTGCTCTCAGCGCGTGGAGATGGGAACAGTGGACCCCAACCCAATACTGCCCACCCATTCAGCACCTCAAATTTCAAGCTCCTTCATTCTTCTCCCTTAATCCCCCCCGGGACCCCACCGGACAGCGGCAGGAAGTAGGTTTGGCCATTATGCAAACAACATGCTGCTGGTAGGAAGCGGATCCCAATTCGGACTGGGGGCTGGTGACGCACCCAACTGGGCGTGCCCGCCCCCGCACAGGCCTCCGCGGGCCCCTCGCCTACCACAGCATGTCATCTTTCCAGCAACAGCGCCCAATCCACAGCCGGGACCCAGACCCAGAGCACTGGATTCTGAGCTCACAGACACACTGCCGTGGGAGTGAGCATGCAATTCGAGTCCATATAAAAAGCCAGCCTCGGTTCAGCCGAGGGTGTATAACAGCGCCATCCTGCTCTGGGCCATTTTTCAGAGTGTTAAGAGATCTCCACAAGCCTGGGAAAGTGAACCCAAGTGAAAAGGTCACCCTGGCGTGTGTATCCTCTCAGGATCTCAGGAAGCACTGCCTGATGACCCTAACTTGACCTCTGAGTATCCCAACCTATGGAGCATGACCTTAGTTATTAGCACTGACTATAGAAACCGGAGACAAACGTCCTTCATTACAGACCCTGCAGAGAAAACCACAATTCGTGCAAGTAAGGGAATAGTATGCAGTCACTACCAATGATCATGTAGACTCACATTGCACACTGAAAGACATCCAAGAAATACCAAATTAAAAAAAAAAAAAAAAAAAAAAGGATGCTGCAGCCCAGCCTGATAGCACGTGTCCCGAGGGCAGAGGATGAGCGAAGGGCCAGCTTCTGGGCCGGGCCACCCTAGACCCACCCATCACCATGGCAACTCTCTTGTGAAGAGCTGTCTCTGAGAAAAGTGAGAGGTATGCACTCTGGGCCTCAGCCTCCTCATCTTTAAAATAGACTGAAACAGGGGCGTCTGCGTGGCGCAGTTAGGCATCTGACTCTTAGTTTTAGCTCGGGTTGTGATCTCGGGGTTGTGGGATCAAGCCCCTTGTTTGCCTCCATGCTCAGCGGGGAGCCTGCGTGAGTCTCTCTCCCTCTCCCTCTGCCCCTCCCGCTTGGAGTCGCTCTCTAAAATAAATAAATCTTAAAAAAAAAAAAAAATTGAAACACATCAAATGTGTCCATGAGCCCGTATGATGCTTTATAAAAAGAAAGAAAGAAAAAAAGAACTGGTCCCTAATTGGTCCTGGTATGACAGGAATGTGACTCATCATCCAGCCATTGTAATAAAGGGAGAAATCAAGCATCTACCCTGGGCCGCCAAAAGGTGAAAAATGCTGTTGAGGGTCTCTCTTTTGCAACCCCCAGTGAACCCATAAATGAATGAGCCACAGAAAGAATGTGGACGCCACTGCCTCCTGATGGACAGAGGGGTGTGGCGGATAGGGCTGTGGGTGTCGGGGCGCCGCCACAGAAACAGCAGGGGATAAAGTGGGAGGGGGAGACTCACAGATGTGTTCCAAAACAAAACCCAGGCGGGGAGGCAAGAGTGAGCTGTGTGCTGGACGGTACCTGCACCACCCTTAGCGTAGGGAGGCCCTCGCTCCGCAGTGATACTTTTGAGGGGGGAAAGCACAATGGGATGGCCCAGGGAGGGGCTCCTGCGGGCTAGCGAAGGTCCACATGTGACTTGGGTGGTGGCCACAAGGAGCTTTGCCTAAAAATGATTCATCAAGTCATCCATCATGTGGTTTCCTGGATCTGTGCTGTATTTTGTATTTAAAAAGAAAACTTAAAAAAGTTTTTAAAATTAATAATAAAGGGCTCAGGGAGCGCCTGTCCCTGGGGAATGACTTTAGGGCTAAATAAGCCGCTATGCAGTCATTATAGAATGTGCACTTGCCACACCCCAGACGCTATTTTAAAGGTCTTAAGTGTACAGCCCACCTGGAGCGCTCTGAAACTGTGCGTGGTATCTCTAGAAATCCCCTTTTCATAACCGGAAAACTAAGACTCAGACTGTCTAAGAAACTTGCCTGACGTGACAGAGCTGATGAGCAGGAGGCGATGCTGGGGCTGGCCCACCCCGCTCCTAAAGCGCACTGTGCGTGCGCATTCACCTGCTAGAAAACCCCTGCCCTCCCGGCGGCCGCCGCAGCCCCCAGGGTCTGCCCATCTGCCCACCCTCTGCAGCAGCCTGTGCCGGAAGCAGGCCGCTGACCCCACCGACAGGGCTTCTCTCTGGCCGGCAGGGGTGCCGAGTGGCCATTTCCTTCTTCCTGTCAATTTCTGATTGGCAGAATTTTTAAAAGCATGCATCAAGTGAATCCCTAGAGGATTATACTGGGTGAAGAAAACCCAATCCACAAAGCTTAGGTACTACGTAATTGCATCTATATAACACTTCTGCTATGTAAGTTTTAGAGCTGGAGCTCCGATTAGGGGTTGGCCAGGGGTGTGGGGCCAAGATCAGGGTGGGGGAGGAGGACGGACACGGGTGTGGGTACCACAGGTCAACACGAGCATCCCTGTGGTTCTGAAGCCGCTCAGTGTCTTGACTGTTGCGGTGGACACAGGACGCTTCGCAGGTGATGGAGCTGTGCACACGCACGCATGAAGCAGGAAAACCTGACAAGACAGGTGGATCGTGCGAGTGTCAGCATCCTGGTTGTCACCGTGCGAGAACAGGGCCCAGGACCTGTCTGTGTTCTTTCTCACTCTACTGCGGCTCAATCTAGAATGACCTCCACCACCATGGCAGTTTACAAACAAAAATCAAAGAAAGCATTGACTGTTTCCCGAAAGCGACAAGCAACAGAAAGGTGGACAGACGTTAGGGATGCACAACCTCGCGGACACCCCGGGAAGTATCACTCACCCGAGAAACGGGCTGACGAGCTGGAGGAGCTCAGAGCCGGACACGAGCTCCTGGTTGAAGAGCGCGATGCAGCGGAGGAAGTTCTCGTAGACCTCCTGGCTCTTCAGTACCCTGCGAACCTGCAGGGAGAGGGAATGAGGGGGGGCCCTGGAGGGCCAGGGCCCCAGCCGCCACCTCCCCACTCCCACCCCACCCTTCCCTCGGCTCAGACATCACTAGGTGAGCAGGGAGTCACTGATGCACGTGCTCTCAAGCAACCGGTTGTGGTCAGCAGGGCAAGGGGCTCCAGACAACTAATTCACAGCTCGGAGGGTATGTGCGCGGAGCCAGCTTGCTGGCTCCTGTCACTGAGCCTGGGCAGGAGCCCCGTGACCACCCTGGCTTTAGAAAAGCCACACAGCTTCGGGGAGGCCGACATGTGTCTCCAAACCTGCGCAGGTCCCGAGCTCTGCTACTTTCTGCCTGCACTGCCACCCACGATGCAAAGCTGGGTGCCGGCCCCTTCTCCCCGGCCTACCCCCTGGCCGCTGCCCAGCCTACCGGCTCCCTTCGCAGGGGCTCTCCCGTCCTACACACCTGAGCTGGGTGAGGCCAGCCTCGATGGCTCACCTTGTCAAAGAAGGAAAACTCCTGCAGGGTGCCGTACTTCCCCACGGCAGCGATGGACAGGTCTTTGGTACCTCGGAGTTTCATTTTCTTCTGTGGAGAGAAATCCCGTGCTATGAAGGCTCTGGGCATCTTTGTCAGAGTTAGGGCGTTGCCGGCGCTGAGCTCCCTGACAGCAACTGCCACGAGGGGCTGGATGGGGTCTGCCCAGGACCCCTGTGGAGAAAATCTCAGGACCACCCATCTCAGCCTCTGTGGCCTAGTGAAGGCTGCTCCACCCATGATCTGGGTTCTAAATTTCAGCAGTTTAGGGCTTCTGGTAACAGGTGGTAGCATCACAAAATTGGAATAGCAAGGGAGATGTATCCTGGGATGTAGTATCAGAAACCTCTCCCCCTGCCTGTTTTGTCCCGTGGGCTGTAATGGCGGTGGCAAGGGGATAGAAAGAAGACAAGATGATCCTAGAGAAGCCTGGGTTTTAAATCTCTGTTAAGAATTTTGTCTCTAAGCTGGGCTTAGCCCATGAATTGGCTGCATGCTTGAGGCACTGAAGACCCTACAAAACCATCTCCCAATGCGGGGGACATGTCCGGAGGACACAGAAGCCAGCTCAAAGGGGCCACATCGGCCAAATCTGAGACAGTTTAGATGCCAAGATGAACAATAAAACTCACAGATCACAACCCAGAGTCCCTGCTCATGTAGGTACCCAATAAATGGGGACGAAGGAAAAGCTCTTCCTTACAGTAAAGAACCAACTAGTAAATGAACAAAAAATGATGGAATAAGAGTCATCATCATGGGTGATGAGTGCAACAGGAGCTGAATCTCCGCCCCTCTCACCCCTCAACGGGGCTTCTTGCGCAGTGACCGACCTGCACAACTGCACATGGTGGCCTGCCCATGAAAGAGCATGGCGAAAAGGAGCGGACCTAGCAGTACATCCCGTTTCTACAGGAAGAAGTAATGCTCCTCATAACAATCCTGTGAGCCACGGGTAATGAGTGAACAGCCACCTTAGAGGTGAGCCGAACTCCTAAGGTCCCACAGCTGGTGAATTCCAGTGAGACCAGGGTCCAGACTCAGCCCATGCCCTGGGCACATTGCTTCCTAGGTCGTCTACAGAGAGGGCCTGGTTGCTGGGGGTCCATATAGGTGGACATCTATGTGCACAGCTGATGGTTACCTTGGCTGGTGCAGACACCGGACGGAGAGAAGCGAGGGGCCGAGAGCGCTTTTTGCTGTGTTCCAGATTCTTCTCATGTTCACTCTTCTGGACACTGTTCATTTCACACGGCCCATTTCCTGTGAACTACAAACACAAACACAAGAGGTGATTAGTGCTGGAGAGATATAGCTGGGCTCCTCGGTACTGGCTCTTGGTGTCTGGGTGTGTGGAACCGCTTTGGGCTCAGCCCATGGCCCCAGTGAATGCTGCCTGCCACAGGCCAGGAGCCCCATCTGCAACTCTAGCTCTTCAGATGTTCGTTGTTTTATTAGAGGAGAGACCCGGGTACCCAGATTATCACAGTTGAACATGGCTGTGATGGATGACGGTCCTGATAGGTGAAGGAGGGCACAGTGGGGAGACACGAGAGTTGGGCTTTGGTGTGCAGGGCTTACCCAACAGACCACTGACAACAGGGGTCTGCCTGCAAGTTTGCACACCCCACAGAAAGAGAAAGCATTTCAGGCAGGGGACTGGCATGCACGAAGCCCTGGCAGCAAGAAACAGCCGATGGCCACCAGCTTACGGGGGGGGGGGGCGGTCTTCCAGCCAAGTCTGTATTCTTTTCTATGAATGGAAAAACCGGTCTTGAGGAGTGTGATCACTCAATGGCGGGCTCGTCACTGGTCCTCCCAGGCTCTATGCTTAATAGATAGGAACGCTCATCACCAGTGGGGTATCTATAGGGTGTTGCCAATATTTATGAGGAACAGTTCTGGAAAAACAGTGCAGGACTGCATTTATGTGAATGTGCCAGAAAGCTGAGCAGACATGGGGAAGGCAGACAGACCTCAGGTTCTCTGCAAGATGTGTGCTGGGACAGGGAGGTACCTGGCAGTCACCCCACCACCAGACCTGGGACGTGGAGACACCACCTGAAGGGAGTACTGCTGGCCCAACGTGTGGGCTGGGTGAGTAAGTTGTGGTGTATCCAAACAAACCAGCCAGGAACTACCAGATACCAGTGTGCTAGCTCTGTGTGTGGAGACAGGCAGACCTGATACATTCTTACAGGAACAAGAAAAAAACCCTAGGGGCAGAATAAACAGGATACCATTCAGTTTTTCTTTAGGATAAACATTTGTTTGCCCCTGTGTAGGAAATTTCTGGAAAGATACATAGTATAAGATACTTGTGAGTACCTAACTCTGAAGAGAGCAACCAGGAAACTGCGACAAGGAAGGAGAAGTTTACTTTTCAAGTCTGATGTTCTAACTAGTGCTTGATTTTCTCATTAACACACATGGTTTTTATGACAATAATTGTAACAATATTAAAGACCTATCATTTAACCACAGGCAAAACCTGACCCTCAGGGGATTACGCTTCTCTGGAGAAATCTTCTGAAGATTCAAAGCTACTCTAAGAACCTGAAGTGGAAACACCTTCGACTGCTATTTCTTGTTATAGATGCCAGAACAGGTGCAAGCACCAACTCCTGAAGGAGGGGGCCAGGTGACACCGTGAGCGCTGAGTGGGACAAGGGCCCTCCCAGGGAGACTCACTGCTCGCCCAGCCACGCCTCCCCCAGCTGGAAGGCAAGCCCAGTCTTACCCAGTTATCCTTAACACTTCAGACAGTTCTTACCTTTTATAGTTACATGTCCCCATTTGTAACCGTGTCAGCTAGATGGACCCTCAAAGACCCTTTGGGCATATTCACCATGCTCAGTCTGTTTTTGTAAATAAAGTTTTATTGGCACATAGCCATGCCCACTGGTTGCCATACCATCCAAAGCTGTTTTCCCCACCATAACCCTGCAGCCAGGTCTTTGTGACAGAGACCCACTGGCCTGCAAAGCCTAAGACATTATCAGGCCCTTTACCAAAAAAAAAAAAAAAAAAAAAAAAAAAAAAAAGTTTGTTGACTCTGACTTAGGCCAAGTGGTCACATTTAATAAGAACAATATCAGATTTCATCTTTAGTTTCTTTTTCCTGCTGTTTTAATAAAAATTCAAAATTTAACAAAGGACGGTGAGGATAAAGATCAAATTATACAACAGATTCTTTGTGGGTGTTTTTAATAATTTTTAAAGAATTGATTCAATCGTTTGAAATGTACAAGATGCTCTAATCAATGAACTCTGCTGAATCGGTAACAAATGCTATTTCAAAAAACTGTGCGGGCAGGTGCCTTTCTGAGGGAGATCCGTATTTTTCTGGGCCGGCTTTGTCGGGGTCCAGCTCCGTAAGTGCTGAGTGGTGCCCAGCAGGGGGAGCCGCGACCACAGCAATCAGAGGACGAGGCTCCACTGCCCCCTGCAGCCCGCCCAGCACTGAGTCCTGGACACCAAAAAGGCTGCTCTGGAGGCAGGCCTGCAGAACTCCCCGGCCTGCGCCGTGCACTGCCCCCCACAGCTGTAGAAGGGGCTCCGCTCGCAGTCCCTGCCTCACCCAGGCCAAGGACTTTGCTGAGGAAACTCCCAGCGGGCTTAGGGGGAGACATCCTCATGGCCGCTTCCTAGAGGAGGAACTGAGGCTTGCGGGTATGACCTGCCAGGGGTCCCTCCACGTGCACCCTTGCTCCAGCTCCTCCCCCCTCCCCCCCCCCCCACCGGCCACCTCCTGTCCAGGCAGAGCTGCTCTCTCCAGCCTCCTTGGGGTGTGGGCAAAGGGCACGTCCCTGGCCCTCTGATCTCTGCCAGAGCGGGGAAAGATGGCCTGGGACTCAGCCAGGCCTTTCTTCCCGGCGGGGGAGGGGGCTACCCCTGTCTCCCATGCTGCCCCCAGCAAGGGCAGGGTTCAGGAGAAGAGCTGCCGTCACAGGGGCTAGAGCCAAGATGTAAGAGGCGGATCCAAGAGGACGACAGTCAGCCAACCCACCAAGCGTTCCCTGTGAGGGGGTGAGTCAGGGCCGGCCGGCAGGCGGCAGCGCACAGCTCCGGCTCCCGGGGGACGTGGAGGCCCGAGTGTCCGCAGCTGCCACAAGGCTGCGCAGCGGGCAGGACGCGGTGAGACCCCTCTGCTCCTCGTCTACGGGGCCCCTGGAGCCAGGGAGGCGGCTCTCTGGCAAGCAGAGAAAGAAACGGGAGTGATGCTAGGACGGCACGGGACATCATCTGGGAGAAGCGGGCCAAGCGCAAGGAGGGACGCTGTGCTTGGCGGGGGAGGCGCTGAGAGTGGACGTGCGGGTGCGGACACGAGGAGGTGGGCTCAGCCGGGAGTGCAGCCGCCTTTGGTGCAGGTGGGCTCGCTGTCCCCCCAGCGACGGGGTCAGGAACTCCACAGGAGCACTTTGTTCAGCCCTCCCCAGGCGCCTCCCGCAGGCCCGGCAGCAGGCTGGTTGGTCCCGGGGAGGCAGGGGGAGGCCCTGTCGCCCGGGTGGACACTCAGGGAGGGCCGGGGGGGACAGAAGACGTTGGCACAGGGAGGGGGCGGGGACAATCCATCTGGATCCTCTGCCTGCTTTTCCTGAACAATCCCAGCTCTTCTTTCCAGAGCACTGCACCTGTGCTGGGTTGAGCGCAGAGCACTTAAGAGGATGCTGGCTCGCCAAGTCTGAGCAGGAAGGCCTTCATCCCCGTGTGAGAGAGAAGGCGACCAGGCCCGGGAGGTGAGTAAGGTTGTTGGCTCAAGCCCTCCTGGGCGCCTGCAGACATGGAGTGAGCGTCTCGACCTGGACTGTGTGTTCCCAGGGCTCTGCCTAGCCCTCTAGCTCCTGAGGATACCCAAAGTTCAAGGCAGGGTGAAGGACAGGCGACAGCTCTAGGACCTGATGTCAACCCCACAGGGAGGCACAGAGCTTCTCTGACTTTGACTCAGGAAGTGCTTCCTGGTGGCATCCCGACTTTGAGGTGGCCCTCATGGGCGCTGGAAGGCCATGTGACTCTTGGTGGTACCCAAACCCAGACACCCCACCAAGCCCCTCCCACTTCAAGAGTGCTGCCCCCCAGCCCTGCCCCCCACTGCATCTTCCTTTAGAAGCAGGACCCAGGAGAGGTGGTAGTGATGCACTTCAGTGGGGGGTGGGGGAGGGGGCCTCTCGTGTGCGCAGGCCCCAAGTCACCATCCGAAGCAGAGAAGAACAAAAAGAGGAAAAGGAACAGTCAACAAACTAGGAATAGAAGGGTGTTTCTTCAATCTGATTAAGGGGTATTTACTTATGGAAAGCCCCCAGCTCCCAGCACACTCAGGTGCAAGATAGAAAGCTTTTCCTGTAAGATCAGGAACAAGACAAGGATGCCTCCTCTCACCACTTCTACTCAACTCAGTACTAGAGGCTCTACCACAGCAATTGGGCCAAAAAAAAGAACTAAAAGGCATTCAGATTGGAAAAGAAGGAAAATCATCTCTATTAGCGGAGAATATATGAAGACTATTAAAGCTGATAAACAGATTCAGCAAAGTCGCAGGAAACACAATCAACACAAAAATCAGTGCTATTTGTATACACTCATGACCCACAATCCAAAAATGAAATTAAGAAAAAAAAGAATAAGATATTTGGGGATATATTTAAATAGGAGGTGCAAGACATGTACATCAAAACCCACAAAATGTTGCTGAAAGAAATTAAGGAAGATTTAAATAAATGCAAAGATGCCTCATGTTCACGGACCAGAAGACTTAACATTATCAAAATGGCAATATTCCCCAAAGCAATCTAAAGATTCAATGCAATCCCTATCAAAATCCCAATGGCTTTTTTCCCTTTTGCAGAAATGGAAGAGCTGATTTTCAAATTTATATGGAATTCCAAATGGCTCTGACTAGCCAAAATGATCTTCAAAAAGAACACAATTCAAATCACTTCTTCATTTCAAACTTATGACAAGGTTATAGTAATCAAGACAGTGTGGTTCCTGGCCTAAGAAGAGACGTGGGGGATCAATGCACTGGAACTGAACAGTCCAGAAATAAATCCATACAACTATGGCCAACTGGTTTTCAACAAGGGTGCCAGGACCATTCAATGGGAACAGAAAAGTCGCTTCAATAAACGGTGCTGGGAAAACTGGATCTCCACTAACAAAAGAATGAAGTTGGATCCCTACCTCACACCATATATAAAAAAAATTAACTCAAAATGCATCAATGATCTAACTATGAAAGCTAAAATTATAGAAACTTTTAGAGGAAAATACAAAGAGAAACCTTCCTGTCCTCGGATCTGGCATAGATTCTGAGACACTAAAAGCATGAGCAACAAAAGAAAAAACAGATAATTGGATTTGATCAGAACTAAAAACCTGTGTGCACTAAAGGACACTGACAAAGCGAAAAGACAACCTACAAAAAGGAGAAAAATTTTTAATAAGGGCCTAGTATCCAGAATATATATATATAAAAAACCCTTAACAGCTCAATAATAAAGAGACAAACTAAAAAATGGGCAAAGGACTTAGACATTTCTCCAAAGAAGATATACAAATGGCCAACAGGTGGGGCGCCTGGGTGGCTCAGTCGGCTCAGTGTCTGCCTTTGGCTCAGGTCATGATCCCAGGGTCCTGGGATTGAGTCCCACATCAGGCTCCCTGCTCGGTGGGAAGCCTGCTTCTCTCTCTCCCACTCCCCCTGCTTGTGTTCCTGCTCTCGCTGTCTCTTGTCTCTGTCAAATAAATAAAATCTTTAAAAAAAAAAAAAGGTACCAGGGGTGCCTGGGTGGCTCAGTTGGTTAAGCGTCTGCCTTCGTCTGCCTTGATCCTGGGATTGAGCCCCTTGCCGGGCTCCCTGCTCAGCGGGAAGCCTGCTTCTCCCTCTCCCACTCCCCCTGCTTGTGTTCCTTCTCTCGCTGTGTCTCTATCAAATAAATAAATAAAATCTTTAAAAAAAAAAAAAAAAGAAAAGAAAAAAACCAAATGGCCAATAGGCACACAAGATGCTCAATATCATTAGTCATCAGGGAAATGGAAAGCAAAACCACAATGAGATACAACTTCACAATGACTAGATCATAATTTAAAAAGAAAATGGAACACCAAGTGTTGGTGACAGTGTGAAGTACCCTGCTAGTGAGAAGAGAAGATGGTACAGCTGCTGTGAAAAACAGTCTGGTAGTCCCTCAAAAAGGGAAACACACAGTCACCATATGACTCAGCAATTCCACTCCCAGGTATAGACCCCAAAGAATTGAAAACAGGGACTCAAACAAATCCTTCTGCACACATGTTCACAGCAGCATCATTCATAATCACCAAAAAGAAACAACCCAAATGTCCACTAACGGATGGCTGGATAAGCAAAATGTGGTTCATCCACACAACAGGGTATGACTCAGCCACAAAAAAGAATGAAATACTGACGCACACTATGATGTGAATGAACCTCAAAAACATCATGCTGAGCGAAAGCCAGACACTAAAGGCCACATGGTGTAGGATCCCATGTATGTGAAATGTGTAGAACAGATCAACCTACAGAGACAGACGCAGATTCGTGGCTGCCAGGGGCTGGGGGAGGGGGAATGGGGAGTGACTGCCCATGGGGACGGGGTCTCCTCTGTGGTGATGAGAATGTTCTGGAACTAGACAGAAGAGCTGGTTGCAGAACACGGTGAATGTACCAAATACCACTGAACTGTATACTTTAATGGTGTATTTAATGTTATGTGAATCTTACTTCAATTTTTAAGGAAGTCTTACGTTCACAGAAAATACAATGAAAAGAACATATGGAAAGCGCAACCCAGCAGGCCTCAGGCAGTGACGGGGGGAACAAGGCTGATGGTGCAGGCTGCACCCCCAACCTCCCCATCCCAGGCCCCTCCTCACCCTTCTCCGCCCTCCACCCCCCAGCCCACAGTCACTGCCAAGCCTCAGACTGCCCCCACTGGCACCTTCCTACAGGGCACTGGTTACAAGCAGGTCTCCACAGCAGGATGCTCTCCACCTCCCAACCGGCCCTCACCCCCCGGGGCACTGTTCTACGAGAGAGGCCCTGCTCAGGATCTGCTCCAGCAGGATGTGGAGGTGAGCCTGCACGGGGGCCTAGGGCTGTCTGCATGCTGTGTGGCTTCTGGGAGAACCCGGCGTGTCCCCGGAGGACAGATCAGCCCAGCCTGGTCTTCGGGGCTGCACTGAGAAACAGGGTCCCAGCTGAGAGGAAGGTGGCCCTCGGGCCAGGGTGGGCACCCCGTACTCACCAGGGACCGCTTGGCTTCAGGCAGGAACTGTCCAAACTCGGACAGCAGGTCCTCCTGGCCCCGGAAGAGGTTGGCCACCTCGGTAAACACCTCCTCCTCAGACATGCCGCGGAATGGCCGGCCCTTTGTGCTCAGCTGCTCCTTCTGCCGATTTTCGGGAAAGGGAAAATGAGTCGTTAGCCAAGGAACGAGGCACCCCAGGCTGTGACATTCAGGCATCCCACTGTGGAGGAGACAGAGGGACGACTCACGAAACAGAGAACCGGCTGGCAGAGCCCATGCCTACCACCACCGGGGGAAAGGAACCCAGTCCACCACCCTGTTAACAACTCGGGGTACCCTGCATGCCTCGCTGTCCTCGCCCCACCCCACAACATAGCCTGAGCCCTGGCCAGGGATGGGGCTTACGTGGCAGTGTGGAGGGGATGTGGGCAGGAGCACAATCATGGAATGATCTGGCCTCAGTCCTTACGTGTCCTCAACCAGAGGCTGAGGAAGTACAAGGTCAGGGACGAACCCATGGACCGGGGCAGGGAGTGTGGGGCTGGCGCTGGGCCTTGGAAACAGGAAACAGGGTAAAAGGAAGGAAAGGGACTACCAGGGCAAGGGACCATTCCACCCAGAGTCAGAAAGACCCCGAGAGTTGAAGGAAGATGGCCTAATCCAGAGCTTAAAGCAACACGATGAGGACCGAAGGGGACCCGGGTCAGGAGGGCAGGAACTCAGGACGGCCATTAGAAGTAACTCCCTGTCAACTTTACACCCGGGAGTGTGACAGAGCAGGAGGCAGAGCTGGGGCTCTCTCGAAGCGCATGGCTCCAGATTCCCACTCCGCAGTGTGAAGGGCACGAGACGACCCCTCCCCTTCCTCAGGTCCCCTGAGGCTGGCTGACTGCCCTGACCCCCGGGACTTTGCATGGGCTGTTCCCAGCACTGAGAAAGTCCACCCTTTGTCTATACTCATTTGCCTGGTGGTTCTGACTGATTTCTCAGGATTCAAGCTAAATCTGCCCTTCCTGACACCCCCCTCCCCCAGCCCCCGGTCAGGGTTGGCAACTGTGAATCCAGACACACTTCTACATGCTTCCCTTTCTCCCCACCCCTTCCCTCTCCAAGTCTTGTCCACCTCCAGACTGAACTAAGCAGCAGCCATTCATCTTTGCTGCCCCGCCGCCTGGCACAGGGCCCACTTGTAATCCACTTGTAATCTGCATCAACAGAGCGTAGCTGTGTTGGCAAAACACTAGCGAAGCAGTCTTAAAAAAGAAGACCATCTTCTTAGGTTCTTTTTAAATCCCCATACTGTGTGTTTCCTAGTACTCCTTGGGATGTAGAGGTGCCTCAAGGAGCAAATTAAAATCCTAACAACTCCAACAGGTTATCTGGATGCCCGTGTTCACGGCAGCATTATTCACAAGGGCCAGAAACATGGGAGCAACCCTGGTGCCCATCGATGGATGAACGGATAAACCCAAGTGGTGCATCCATGCCATGTTCTCCAGCCTTAAGAAGGAGGGAAGTTCTGACCCAGGCTACAACATGGATGAACCCTGAGGACATCACAGTGAGCGAAAAGAAGCCAGACACAAAAGGACAAGTACTGTATAATCCCGCTCACAGGCGGTCCCTCGAGTTGTCAAACTGACAGAGACAGGAAGTGGGATGGCGGGCGCCAGGGGCTGGGGGAGTTACTGTTTCACGGGGACAGAATCTGGGTTTTGCATGATGAACAAGTTCTGGGGATGGATGGCGGGGAAGGCTGCACAACATGAATGTACTTAATGCTGTGGAACTGGACACTTAAAAAGGGTTAAAATGGTAGGTTTTAGGTAAAAAGAAAAAAAAGCACATCGGAATTGTACAGGATTTCCTGAATTCAGACCAGAAAACATGACTGCCTCAAGACGCACCCTGAAGAATGGGATGGCACCACCAGCGCCCGCCCAGTGTGACGTGGGGCCTCTTACCTGGTAAGTGTGCAGGATCTCCAGGAATGACCTGTAGATCTCTGGGTGGTCCAGAAAACGGGTCTTAATCTTGTTCACGTAGCTGATGGCGTTGTTGAACTCCACGGAATCTGACTCCAACGGCACCTGCGGCTTGTCCTCCTTATACAGCATCTGTGGCTTGAAGTTCTCCGCACAGTCGCTGTGGTTGTGCGAATTCTCCTGACAACAGCACGACAGTGAGTTACTGGCAGGCCTGACCCCGCGAACAGATGTGAGAAGCTCCAGACAGAGCCACGGTCTGTCAGACCAAGCAATACCCAGCACGGAGCCAAGGTTTTTCATGAGATGCAGGAGAACGTTCCTTGTGGGGGCCTGGAGGCAAGGAAGTGGTGGGTGGGCACGCACAGGCAGGTAACTCCTCCCTCACCACGCTGTGCGTCTGCACCGTCCTGGGTGTGTCTCATGAACCCACCTCCACCTGATCAAAGAGCATGGAGTTTGATGGATACCCAACACCTTGAAACATGAGGATACGGGAGAAATATATGAAAAGTGGATTGTTTAATCCCCTCTGGAGTGGAGTTTGGGGCTGTGTTTACAAAAGAAGCCTTCCACACCTCCTGCCAGCCCATTTCAGCAAGACTGTTTTGAGACATGAAAGCACCTGCTGTCAGCGGTGCTGGGAACGTGGGGACCCTGGAGGTAAGGGGGGCCCACCGCCCAGGTTGTCCGGGACCGCAGGACTCTTGGTGCTAAGCCGGGGTTATGTCACTTGAGAGAAGAGACAGGCCCTGACCGGTCATCATGTCTGCCCTCCATCTGTAGGCTTTTCTGTCCATACAAATAAAAATAGAAAACAGACACACACGTCCCTCTCCTGGGCACCCAGAATCCTGATTTGGGGTGGGACTGACCCACCCCCCCAAAGGAGGAGATGTTTATGTTTCTAAACCGAAATTTTATGCGTGGTTCTGACGATTCCCCACAAACCACGACTGGGATGTCAGGGGCGACCCCCCGGGCATCCCGCAGGTCCGACGCACACTGGGGCCGGCTCTCGAGCAGGTCTCGACCCCTCCAGCGCAGCTCCAGGCGTCTGTCAGAAGACACCTTCTCAGCAAGTCTTCCAGAACCACCCAGCGCCAAACCAAAATGGCCTCTGTCTCCCAGCACTCTGAGCCCCTTTCTTGCTCTGTTTTCCTCCGTGGCACGTGTCACCTTCCGACACACACATATTTTACTTATTTTATCGTCTGTCCACCCCTGACCAGATGGCAAACGCCCTGAGGGCAGGCAGTCCACACTGCTCACCACCACAGCCCAAGCGCCTGAACAGTGCCTGGAACAGAATGGGCTCCGCCCACTGTTGGGAATCCTCAGACGACCAGATGAAGGAACAAACACCTGGTGTTTCCACCCCCCTTGGCACAGGGCACCAACCGCGGACCTGAAGACTCCAGCGGGATGGGGGATGCTGGGCACAAAGCTGCAGAGCCGTCACGGGGAAGGACGCACCTGCTGGGCACGCTCGCTCTCATCGGGGTGGGGGTGTGCTACTCCGCTTGGGCGGCCGTAACTCCGCACACTGAGCAGCTTACACAACAGAAATGTGTTTCCTCACAGTCCTGGAGGCTGAAGCCCAAGACCAAGGTTCAGCAGAGGTGGTATCTCCGGAGGCGTCTTGGCTCGTGGGTGGCCCATCTTCTTGCTGTGTCCTCACATGATCGTCCCTGTGTGGGGGTCGCTCCGCATGTCCAAATGTCCTCTTCTTATAAGGACACCAGTCAGACTGGATCAGGGGACACCCCAAGGGCCTCAGTTTACCATAATTACCTCTGTAAAGGTCTCCAAAAACAGTCACATTCTGAGTACTAAGGGTTAGAACTTCAACATATGAACTGGGGTGGGGACACAATTCAGCCCAGACTGGGGGTGAGGGGCAACTCTAGAAAAGTCCGAGCTGAGACAAGCAGACACAGAGAAGACCCACAGCAGCCACAATTCTAAATACCACCTCTCCCTGGCAGTGGGATGCATCCTAAGGCCCTCTGGGGGCTCTCTTGCTGATTACCACATTCCTTCCAGGTGTGCTGGCCTGGCAGTGGAAGGACCTAGAAGGAGCCAGGGAGAGGCGGGGGAGGGAGCAGCCTGGGAGCGGAGATTTGCTTCAGAGGAGGCTGTGAGCTCGTCGGAGCTCCCCACCGCTCCTCGGGGGCATTTTCAAGCTCCGTGTACCCCTTCCCATGCCCTGGACGGAGGCGCGGGGAGAAGATGGAGAACCCTCCTCAAGACCAGGGCTTGGCAAAGAGGGCTAGACAGTAACGGTGCAGCTGCTGAAGCCAACAGCCTGGCAGTTCCTAAGTTAAACATAGTTACCACGTGACCCAGCAATTCCACTTCTAGGTATCGACCCAAGAATCACAAACAGACGTGCAAATGACCCAAATGTCTACCAAGCGGTAACGGATTAACACACGTGGCACATCCCTACGATGGAATATTCCTGAACTACAGAAAGGAATGTAGCTCTGACACAGGCTACGGTGAGGATGAACCTTGACACTGTAGTGCTGGGCGGAGGAAGCCAGACATAAGAAGTTACATATGATTCCACTGAAACGAAACGTCCAGAACAGGCAAATCTGCAGAGACAAAGTGGATTAGTGGTTGCCAGGGGCCGGTGGGAGAGGAGAACTGTGCGATATGGTTTCTTTCTGGGGGTGATAAAATGTTCTGGCATGGGGGGAGGTATCGTAAGATACTGTAAATATGCGTCAACCTGCCGAATTGTATACTTTAGTTACAAAAAGTGAATTTATGTTAATGTGAATACTGACACAATTTAAAAACATTTTTTAATGTAATCTCTGGAAAATGTAAAAACCACTCTCCATACAAATACAAGCTGGCTTTGGATCCTGGGCCAACCCCTGCTCTAAACCTTCCAGAACAATCCAGTTTTTTCTTTTCTGTGACTGCTCTGGGTGGCCTAATCCAGGCACAATCAGGTATACTCCTAGACACCGATGAGCAGCCCTGCATAGCCCCACCTGGGTATCTATGAGACACCTCATCAAACAGCACATTCCACACGCAGAGCAGCACCCCTGCCGCCCCCACTGCTCCCAGGCCCCCCTCAACCTAGCAGGTGCTGCCACCTTCACCCAGAGGCTGAGGCATCCTGGAATCTCCTTGGACTTCCCACTCTGACTCCCCGCCCCCGGTCCACATCACAGCCCATTCTGCCTGGATCACCGGGGCCTCCCCCCCCCCCCGAGTCCACTTCTGGCACCACAGCCAGAGCCACCTTCCTGGAACTCTCCGGACGGGTTTGCCATGCTCCTGACTCTCTCCCCCCACCCACTTACCTCCCCACCTCTCAGGCTCCCTGGCTGTTTCTCAAGCACAACCACTCATTTTGCCACCTCAGGCTTTTAGACCCGGCCCAGGAAACCCCCGCCCCAAGACACAGGCAGGGTTCCCGCTCTCTCTCGCGGCCTCTGCCCACGAGAGGCCTCTGCCTCATGCCCCGCCTGGGCTTCACTCACAGTGCTGAAGTCCCTCACGTATTTCTCATCTGTCCACCCGTATCTCGCGAGTGCCCCGAGAGCAGACTCTGAATAAACCCCAGCGCCTGGCACAGAGGAGGTAGTCGACACCTGCTCCGTGGGTGACTAAGACACAAATATGAGAGGCGACCCACTAGGGACTCACTGAACTTCCAGATGACCCTCCCCCAGAGAGAGAACACGGCAGCCCTGCCTCTGAATGTAAACGTGCCACTTATTGGACAAGCTAAAGGTTTAACCTTCACCTGTGTTCAAGCCGGCTGTTCGTCTAGCCGGCCCTAAAGGGCCTGGCTCCCAGGAGGCAGGGGTAGCTCTGAACGGAACCTGGGAGCTGAGATTCATCACCTTCCCAACAACACAAGGTGTCTTGCTCCTCCAACACGTGCCTGGCATGGCCCTGGGACAGGGACACAGTCGTGAACCAGACAGACAAGGGTCCTGCCTGATCTGGACTCAGTCTGCCAGGCAAGGCAGACCAAGACACATTGGATTTCTAATTTCAAACCCTGGCTCTGCAGTTTTACAATATATAAAACGGGGTGGCGTGAGTATGACCCAGGGATGGGAGTAGAGAGCTCTCTGGGGAGTGATGCTAAAACTGAGGCCCGATGACCAGCTCCAACATGCTGCTGACTCAGGAGGCTGTAGCCCCAGCAAGGGGACATTCTTCCCAGCATGCTTTCAGGGCCTGTTTGCCCGTCTTCCTCTTAGACCTGTGTTCTCAGTGAGGCCGATTCTGTCACCCAGGGGGCACTTAGCAACACGTGGAGATACTTGTGGGTTGTCACATGGTGGAGAGTGGAGGCCGGGGATGCTGCTCAGCCCCGTAGAGGGCACAGGAGAGCCTGCTCCAGAAAAGAACAATCTGGTCCGAAGGGCAATTGGGCCAAGGCTGAGAAACCTGCACCAAGGGCTCCCCACAGCCTGGGACTCCCCTGTTTTCTCTTCCTCAGCACCTCAGAGCTACTCCCTCCCTGCCTGGAGTTGACAGGACTCACGAGATGAGAAACGACAAAAAAAATGAAGGTGCTCCTTCAAAACACGAAAGCTAGAAAAACCAGTAAAACAAAAAATCACCAAGCTGTGGCACGTAGGGAGCCCTGAGAAGTTCTCGGGCTACCGGGCCGTCCCGCCTGTGCCTGCCAGGAGCTCTGAAAAGCAGGGCAGGAAACCCGGCAGGTCAATCGATGCGGACAGAAACAGAGTGGGCAGCAGAAGAAGGGGGCCCTAGATGTCGTGGCTTCAGGGCTTTAGCAAGACCATAAAGCCAGGTTAAATAGTAGCTGTGAAGTCAGGGGGAGACAGGGCTGGTCCGGTCTTGCTATGTCCACAGCACACCTCTCCGTGGAGTGAGCACAACAGCAGGGGCCTTGTGGCTACTGACCAGAAGGGCCACCTCCTAATGGAACCACAGTGCAGTTCGCATCGAGATCCAGCCCTACAAGCCAAGTTACTCCAACAGTCGGGTATTGAGAAAGGCAATTTTCATAACTGAGGTCTTTGACCACAGCTCTTTCTTAGGGAGTGATGGTCACGACACACCCATGTTCAGACTCGTCCAAGCGCTCCCCTGCGCACCGCTGCAAATGAGCCTGCTCTTCTTCCCAGCCTCGATGGTTCTGCAGATGAATCCCGCTAAGGCTTGTGATCGTCTGGAGCAATGAGCCCTACATCTGGATTGAGCTCCATTTGTAACTGTGAAAGGGAAGAAGCTCTTTGGAGTTCGGCGGCCATGCGCATCTGAGTTCCTTTTCAAAACGGAGACGCTCTCCTTGGCTTTAATGAGGCAACATGCTGGTGGCGGAGCTTGCCTTGCATAGGAAGAAGGCAGAATTTACATGGGGGTCCCTCTCAGAGAGGGAGGTCACTGTCACACTGCCTCTGGCTGTTCTTCCAAATCTGACTCCTGCATTGATACGAAACTGCAATCTCTGTCATCAGAGGCGGAACCGAAAGAATGCTTTCCAGGGTAGGTTTTTATATTCCCCCACTAAAACCCAAAGCCCTGGGGCAGAGACAGAAGAGCCTTAAAAGAGCTGGTTCACGGAGATCAGGGGTTCTTGATGGGGGAGCGATGTGGCTCCCAGGAGTCATCTGGCAACGTCTGGGGACGCTTTCAGCTGTCGCCTGTCCCCACGGGGTGAGGGCCTTGTGGGCGGAGTCAGGGATGCTGCTAAACATCTCCAGATGCACTGGAGGGTCCCCCGCAGCATGGTATTACAGCAATGGGGCCAAGGTGGAGGAAAGGCAATGGCTACTTTATAAGAGTAAAGCTCACATAGACTTTCATTTTCTCAGGGGGTCTGATGGGCTCGGGCAAGAAGGGACCACAAAGACAGAGGCAGCAAGCCACCACCCGAGACAGAAGGAACCAAAGCCACAAGCCTAAGCTGAGCCAACGACCCTGGTGGCAATGAAATGCGGCCCAGCAACAACAAAATGGCTATTCCCACACACATCTCAACTGCTTTATTTTGTGGCTGGCACCTGGGATGATCAGAGAGACCCCATGCCTGAGTACAAGTGTGCCTGCCCTGCGTGCTCACGGGGAGAGCCTCAGGGTAATAAGAGCCTGGTGCTGGTGGGTGGTTATTTTGACAGGACATAGAACTGTTAAGAGAATGCCCCTGACACAAACAACCACATCCACTCTTGATCTGAATCCTCCAAATGGATCGATGTGGGATAAAGAGGCTGGCTGGGTAGGAATTCTGATCTATTTTGACTTGTGCTAGAAGGGAGCAGTGTCTAGAAAAAGACTGGATCTTCGCTGGCTTTCCAGCAACAAGATGCACAAAACAAGCTGCCTGACCTGGGTACCTGAGTACCAGGGCACGCCGTGTTAGGGCCAGATCACCTGGAACACCAGAGCGGCATACCTGGCTGGACAGAGGCGACTGTATGTTTAACTTGCCGTTCTTGGGAATGTCTATTCTGTACCCGAGGGGAAGGAAAGCGTTGAATCCAACAATGAGGTCAGGGTGTTCGTGGAAGAGCTGTGACACGCGTCGGATGACTCCAGGCGTATCAATGCTGGAAGAAAAAAGATTGAGAGTGGGCAGAAGTGTCCTGGGGAGCACAAGGAAAGTGAAATCTACTCTCAACTCGCTTGACAGTGCCACCTAATGAGCTTCTCGAAGGACAACGAAGCACCCTGCAATGTGATCAGTGTGATTCAGCCAATGTGTCACGTGTCATCTACTTCCATGGCAGCAAGGCTCGGGCTCCCTGTGCCCTGCTAGCGAGAACCACAGGATATTTGCATGGCACAGCTCCCCTAAACACTCCAAGCACACATGCACTCGGTTCTGAAAATGTCAGGAGAGCCAGTGAAAGTCCGGGACTCCAAGCAGTGGCAGGAAGCCACAGCCATCTAAGCAATGTGACGAACCATGACACGGGTGTTGATCCCAGCCAAGTGATGGCAACGCATGAATACCAAAGGCCCTGCACGTACGAGTTGCACAATGCCAGGGGTCTCCCTCACGGCTGGTGGGGGGGGCCCCCCTCAAGGCTTTACCTTGTCTCTCCTGGAAGGAAACCAGGCCAGCCCTGCCACATTTCCTCAGAAGGAGTAAGCAGCCTGATGGAGACGTGACCACTGAGAATCTAAGAGTCAGAGTGCCCACGTTCTAGTCCTGACTGCCCCTAAGGTTGGTCTAGGCAGACCCCTGGCCCACTCTAAGCCTAAGTGAGCCTCCTGTTGGAGGATGGCATCATCTCCAGGTCCTCCATCTAGCTCTAACCCTCCTGTGTGCCTACAAAATCAGCCAATGTGTTTTAAACCCCTTCTATATGCCAGGCCCCTTACAAAGCATTTTATGCACATTTACTGACCAACAGGCCTGGGACTAGGGTGCCACCATCGGGTGAGGCACTCACCTTGGTGACAAGATTGAAGGGGGAGAGGGTGCCAAAACATTCATTAATCAAGACAAATAACATTTTAACGTAGTACTTAAAAAATTTAATTTTAAAAAATCTTTGGTGAACAAAATTCATTTAAAAATCATTTTGAGTAAAGACAAGACCGGACTCTCGCACTTGCAGACTTCCCTCTCTTGCTCTCTCCTCACCCCATCCCTGCTCTCCTTCCAGGAATCCCCACAACAGCTCCACAGGGGGGTACTCTCCACTCCCGTTTTTTAGAAGGAACTGAGGCTCTGAGAGGTTCCACGACCTGCGCAAGGTCACCCGACTGGGGCGGAGAGGCAGCCGGGCTGGGGGGTTCCCACCCCGCTCAGCCAGATCGCGGCCCAGGACGGACCCCCCGGGGTAGGGAGGGGTCCCGCGGGTACCTCTGGCTTTTGAACTCCTTCATGATCTCCAGGAAGCCGTTGTAGGTGGCAGGGTCGCTGCCGAAGCGGATCTTCACCTGGTCCAGGTAGGTGAGGGCGTCCTCCACCTGCAGGGAGGTGGACGGTCCCGGTGGGCGGGGGTCGGCGAAGGAGGGGACGGAGGACAAGGGTCCCTGGCGGGGAGAGGGACGGGCCGAGCCTCCGAGGAGCCGAGGTAAGGGGTCAGGGGACTGGGGTCCGGGGCCGAGCGGAGTGGAGGCCGAGGCGGGGCCGGGTGGGGCCCGGGCGAGGGGCTTCGGCCCGCGGGAGCCGGACGACAGGGTTCCCGAAAGAGGGTGAGGGCAGCACTCACGTGCACCGGCAGCTTCTCGTGACCCGCGGAGCCCGAGCGACCCCAGCGGGCGCCGCTCAGCCCCCGGCCCGCGGGGCCCCCGCCGCCGCCGCTGCTGCCGCCGCCAGCATGCGCCATGTTGGAAGTCAGAGCCGCGGTCCGCCCCGCCCCCGCCCGAGGGCCGGCCGCGCATGCGCAGGCTCCGCCCCTGAGGGGGCGGTACTTGATGATGTCATGAGGGGCGTGGCTCCTTGAAGGACTTGCTCCGGGCTGTTATTCCCGAAATCGAAAAGCTAAACCCAATGCCTTATATAGTGCGAATGAGAAAACCGAGACCTGGCGTTTGCTTTTGTCCGGCTCCACTAGCGAATTCATAATGGTCTTCACATTTTTTAAAGTTGGAAAATTTTCCAAAAAAGAAGACTATTTTGTGACACGTGAAATTTCTGAAATTCAAATTTCAGTGTCTGTAAAATAAAATTTTACTGGAACACAGGCACACCCACTCGTGTACCTATCATCTGTGGTTACTTTTGTGCCACGACAGCAAGGTGAGTAGCTGTGACAGATCCGAAGATGTGCAGACCCTGATATATTTACTAAAAAATAGTTGTGGACCCCTGCTTTATCGGGTTGATGAGACAATGGGCCAAGGGCGCACAGCACCACAGGGGGCCTTTCGAAGTGCATTTTTGCTAACTGGCTGTTGACTTAGTTCCCCTTCTCTCTTCACTTCCCTAACCCTGATCGCATCATTTGCCCAGTGGACCAGTTCAGGAGCCTCTTAAGAAGAAAAATTATTAAATTTCTCTAACCCAGCCCATTGACAAGTCCTTGACACAGGCAGAGTGACCTTTCCCTAGGGACTCAACTGCCTTAATGTTAATACTTTGTTAGGGGCAAAAAGCAATCTTAGCCCGACCCCCAGGATCCTGTAAGTCTACTTTAGCATATAAAAATTCCTTTGGAAACTTCCTTTATCTCTACCCCCCAAGATACATGTTGGCAGTCATCCCCCAAGCATATGAGCCACCGATATACATCTGAAGGGTCTCATGACTCAGGTTTTATTAGATGTAATAAATGACTTTCCCAGCAATAGCTAGACCCCTCAAGGTCCTGGAAACCTTGCTCCCAAAATTCCTTAGAGACTTACACTATGCCTAATCCCCTCCCAAACTGGAAATATATAATCGGCCACTCCTCATGACCTGGGGGCTGCTCTTTCTGCTTATGGGTCCCACCCCGTGCTTTAATAAAACCACCTTTTTGCACCAAAGATGTCTCAAGAAGTCTTTCTTGGCCGTTGGCTTCGAACTGTAACATCTTTCCTATGTCAGCAAGAACCTGGCCCTTACAAACCTTTTGTTGTGGAATTTTCCACCCACCCTCTCTGCCTGACCAGCCATGCTGCTTCCTGGCCCCATGCATCAGCACGGGGGATAGGAAGCCCTGTCCTATCTCTTCGTTACCCAGAAAACACCTATGCATTCTTCAAAACACAACCTAACTGATCCCTCCTCTGCCTTCCCACCATCCCCTGGTACATCACCTTATTTTTGTGCTTCAACTCTAACGCAAATCCCTGCCATAGAACCACGTCCCTGAACATGTATCAGATGAATGAACATTCAAGCAATGACCAAATATGTGAGAAAGTGCAGGAAAGCTAAGAATACCTTGGCAGGGAGTGCATCATTTGCCAAGCTCCATGTCAGGATTGGAATGGTGAACAAAACAGGCAAGACTTTTGCCCTCGTAGAGGTTTCAGTGTTTCCAGAAAGATGGGGATCAAATAGTCACACACACAAAAATGCAGTTTGAACTGTAAAGGAAAAGATGCAAGTGTTAACACTTACTATGTTCCAGTTACTGTGGCCGAGTACCAAACCACCCGAAGATTTAGAGGATTAAATGGCAACGTTTATTTGCTCTGCAATCTGCAATTTGGGCAGCTGGGCAGGGACAGCTCATCGCTGGCCCCTCAGTGTCCACTGGGTGGTTGGAAGGCTGGGGCTGGAATCTTCTGAGGGTTTAACTCACTCACACGTGTGTCAGTTGCTGCTGGCTGTAGGTGGAAACCTGTTCCCAGGAGCACCTACCTGAGGGCTCCACATGCAGCCCTGAAGCAGGAGAGTGAGGTTCTTGTCTCACGGAGTCAAAGAATGAGTCTCGTGGACAAAGAAGAGTGAGCAAAGTGATCGAGTTTTATTAAGCAAAGGTACAGAAAAAGCTCTCAGGAGTGAGATAGGGTTGCCAATGAGGGCTTCTCATCTCTGGCCTTTTATTAGGACTTCACATCTGGAACTAGACATGACGCTTATACATTGTGTGAGAGTCTTTGTTTCTTGTGACATCTGTGATCTATAGATATGTTTTGCTAGGTCTGGTTAATCTTTATAGTTAACTTCTCCTTTGAGGCCTGATGCTTTTTGTGGTTAATTTCTATTTTCTGTGGTTACAGTGTAATTACTAGAAAAACATGTTACCCCTAGCAGTTGGGACAGGGGTTCTGGTTTTTCTTCCCTACCTCTATTTCTGTTCTGTCCCTGTGTCTGGATACCTGAAATACCCTCCCAGCCTAATTGGGGCCCCTGGTCTTTCCCTACCTGAAGTCCCATCCTTTCCCCTTTCAGCCTGAGCCTTGTGGCACCTGGGTTCTAAGAACAATGGTCCTGAGAGGAGTCGGATCACTGTCCTGATCCAGCCTCAGAAGTCACACAGAATCATTTCCATGGTAGTCTTTGCATAGTGGCTGTTACGAAGTCCCTCCCGAATTCAGGGCATCTGGGTGGCGCAGTCGGTTAAGGGTCCAGTTCTTGGTTTTGATTCAGGTCATGATCTCAGGGTCTCACGTTAGGCTCCACACTCAGCATGCAGTTTACTTGAGATCCTCTCTCCTTCTCCCTGCATCTCCTGCTTGTGCTCTCTCTCTCTCTCAAATAAATAAATCTTAAAAAAAAAAAAGAGTCCCTCCCAAGTTCAAAAGGAGGGCAAACAGACTCCAGAACCTGGGGAGTGGCCAGGTTCTGGAATAGCATAGGGGACAGGAACTATTGCCACGACCATTTTTGGAAAATACCACCTGCCACCCGGGATTTAACCCAGGCTAGTAGGGGGTGTGGAAGGCTTCCCGGAGGAGGTGGCATTCTAGATGAGTTCTAAAGGTTGCGTAGGCATTCACCATGAAAGTCAGACGGAACAGCTGTGCGAGGGCCCTTCGATGGGAAGCAAGGTGGTACATTTGGACTTAGAAAGAGTGAGAGACAGAGACACCAGGTTTGTAGGACTTCAGAAGAGTAAGGGGTTGGTGGTGGGAGCAGGGAGGTGCAGGATAAACGTGCTGGTCTTGGCATTTAGCACCGGTAAAAATCATGCATGGGTTTTCTGCGAGGAGCTGCTTGAGCAGCTTTGAATTTGGAAGCAAATGCCCTGGTTGCTCTGCAAGGAAGTGATTGGAGGGCGGCCAGGGAGGGTGCAGGGAGGCTGCTTCATCATTTAGAAGGACGATGGTGGCTTAGGCCAGGAGGGGGGGCAGGGGAGGTGGAGAGAAGGAGGTGGAAGGGAGCGATATTCAGAAGGTGAGAGAGAGAGAATGTGGTGCTGGGTAGATGTGGGGGGTGAGCAGGAAGAAAGCCTCAAGGATTCATGGCTCCCAGCCCAGAAAGGGATTCAGCTCAGTTTCAGCACATTCCTGTATGAACCTCAGCTAAGGCGGCCTGAACCCCTTGAGGCCACCAGATGTCTGGACTGTCATTCTCACATGGGTACCCTCCTGGCAATCTATTTGTCACTGTCCTGGAGGCCAGCTGTATGTGTGGGCTTTTGACACGCCGCGGGGTCCTCACTCAATGCCTCCCCACCTCCAAGGAGTGTGAGTCTATTCACATTTCAAGGATCACTTTTAGTTTTCCATTCTTTTTACAGATCTCATGCGATCTGAGGAAGCCCTCACTCACTTGGAGAACAGGAAACCACAAGCCAGTTCTCCCTTGGGTGTGTGTGCGTGCATACAGTCAACATGTAGACAATAGTACACAAACATCTCTCACTTATATTTTTATTTTTTTTTAATTAATTAATTTATTTATTTGACAGAGAGAGAGAGAGAGAGAGAGAGAGAGAGAGAGAGAGAGAGAGAGAGATGGCCAGAGCAGGAACACAAGCAGGGGGAGTGGGAGAAGGAGAAGCAGGCTTCCCGCTGAGCAGGGAACCCGATGTGGGGCTGATCCCAGGACCCTGGGACCATGACCTGAGCCGAAGGCAGACACTAAACGACTGAGCCACCCACGCGCCCTCTCACTTTTATTTTTATAAAGCATAAAAATGCTGAGTTTTTTTTTCCTTTACTGTTTTCATCTACACAGATGAAATTAAAAACCTTAAAGTTGACCATTTAGATGGACCAACACACATCTCCCACCATTTCACAAACTTGATAGCATTATGGTAAAGTTCATAGGGAGGTCTTTCTTTGGACAGTATTCTGGCAAGGTTAAAAAGACAAGATCAAAGGATCCTACTTTGAACTAATCTGAGTCTTTCCAGATGGCAAGCATTATGACCAAAATCTCTAAAGTCCAGAACCACATGTTGTGGCAGAATTCTAAAGCAGGCCCCAAGATTCTCACCCCTGGTGTGTGTACCCCGCCTAATCCCCCATCCTGGAGTATGGGCAAGACCAGTGAGTATATGTCACTTTTGCAACTAGGTTACACCATGTGGCAAAGGTGAAGGGATTTTGCAAGTGGGTTTAAGGTCCCCTTGAGTTGATTTTGAGTTCACCGGAAGATTATTTTGGGTGGGCCTGACCTAATCAGGGACATCCTTTGAAAGACAATCTGGAGGTCAGAGCCTTGAAACAGCAGAGGTGGGATCCTGCCGACCTTAAAAGAGGAACCAGCTGTGTCGTGCCTGCCTGTGGACAGAGGCAGCCTTTAGGAGCTGAGGTCCACAGTCTTGCAGCAATGAGGAGCTCAGTGCTGCCAACAACCTGAATGAGTGTGGATAAGGGCTGTGAGCCTCTCAATGAGATCCCAGCGGGGCTCGTGAGACCCCGAACAAAGAACCCAGCCGTAGTGAGCCTGGACTCGCAACCCACAGAAACTGTGAGATCATACATGGCTGTTATATGCGGCTGCTGAGTGTGAGGTACTTTGTTGTGCAGCAATGTAGAACTAATCCTTTATGAAGTCATCTTGCTAAAAATGTTTACCTTGTGATTGTGATGTGTTAAAAAACAAAATTCAACTGAGTAAATTTAAAGATCAAATTTACTTTATTCAGTGATTCATGAATTGGGCGGTATCCTGTCTAGCAAACAGAAAAGAGCGCCAAGGAGCTGTAAAAAATGGAAGGATTTTATAGACAGAAGGGGGCAAGAAAAAAAAAGATTATCTTATCTTTCTTTGGGGGACGGAGGGGGTCCATCAGGTGGATTACCTCACTATTGCTGACCAGGAAATTCCAGACTGACTGGTAAGATTCCAGTCCTGGGAAGGGCTATTAAATTAGGTATTAAGTGTTGGTTTGTTGGGGCGCCCGGGTGGCTCCGTCGTTAAGCATCTGCCTTGGGCTCAGGTCCTGATCCCAGGGTGCTGGGATCGAGTCCTGCATCAGGCTTCCTGCTTCTCCCCCTCTGCCTGCCACCCCCTCTACTTGTGCTTGCGCGTTCTCTCTTTCTCTCTGGCAAATAAATAAAATCTTAAAAAAAAAAAAAAAAAAGGTTTCCTCCTCTCTTATACTTCTTTAAAAAAAAAAAAAAATCTGTTAAAGTTTTACCCTGAATCTAATCAAGCCTTAAGACCAGGATCAGCACACTTTTCTGTAAAGGGCCAGATTGGCTTTTGGAACCATACATTCTGTCACTAATGAAAGCTGCCGTAGGCTATATGTAAATGAATGGGTGTTGCCATGTTCCAATAAAACTTTATTTACAAAAACAAGTGGCAAGCCTGCTCTAGAATTTAAGAGACAAAACAAGGGGGCGCCTGGATGGCTCAGTCGTTAAGCATCTGCCTTCAGTTCAGGTCATGGTTCCAGGGTCCTGGAATCAGCCCCACATTGGGCTCCCTGCTCAGTGAGAAGCCTGCTTCTCCCTCTCCCTCTACTGCTCCCCCTGCTTGTGTTCCTGCCCTTGCTATTTCTCTCTCTGTCAAATAAATAAATAAATAAATAAATAAATAAATAAATATCTTAAAAAAAAGAGAAAACCATGTGCAATACATGAACAAATCTTGATTAAGTCCTAGTTTGAAAAAAACAGCTATAAAAGATGTTTTAGGGCTGATTAGGAAAATTAGGGATGACTACTGAAGGATATTAAATATTAAATAACAACTGTTCATTTTCAAAGGTGTGTGGTTATGTCCGAGAATAACTTTATTCCTGAAAAGATGTCTCCTGATGTATTTTGGCAGCAAGGTGTCTTGACATCACCAGAGCAGACATGAGGGTGAGGCAAGTGAGGCAAGTTCACTCAAGTGCAGGGTCAGATCCCATCTTTAATTTAAAATGTTGATATTTTGTTTAATGTGTATTTTTTTATTCATTTTGAGTTTTTTTCAGAGTAGTAATAAAATATTACTTACTTTGTGAGTTTTTTGGTGCGCCCTTAAACCTTGTGCCTGAGGGGCGCCTGGGTGGCTCACTTGGTTAGGCGTCCGACTCTTGATTTCAGCTCAGGTCATGATCTCAGGCTCGTGGGATTGAGACGTGTGTCAGGCTCTACGCGGAGTGTGGAGCCTGCTTGGGATTTTCTCTCTCCCTCTGCCTCTCCCCCAACCCTCGTGCTCTCTCGCTCTCTCACTCTCTCTCACTCAAAAGAAAAAAAAGCTTTGTGCCTGAGATGAGTCCCTCACTGTCCTCACACAGTCCTGGCCCTCACTTTGAAATGTCTTAGCAGAAGATTGACAGTGATAAGACAGTTGTTCAGTCTTGATGGTGAACAAATGCATGTTCATTGTCCTCATATTGCAACTTGACGGTAGGTCTGAACATTTTCACGTTGGGATAAGTGAATAAATAAAAAGTCTGTAGACTATTATTTTTTAATTTTTTTGTAGACTTTTAAAATAAAGTACAATTTAAAAAATAAATTTAAACTTAAAACTTAAAAAATAAACCCCAGACTTATAGATACAGAAAACAGATTGGTGGTTACTGGAGGCAGAAGATAGGGATGCTGGGAAAAATGGGTGAAGGTGGTCAAAAGTTATAAGATAAATCCAGTTATAAGTAAGTCCTGGAGATGTCATGTCCAGCATGGTGACTGAGGTTTATAATACTGTAAGGTATATTTGAAAGTCTCTAAGAGAATAGATCTTAAAAGTTCTCATCACAAGGGGCACCTGACTGACTCAGTGGGCGAAGCACGTGACTCTTGATCTCAGGGTCGTGAGTTCAAGCCCTACATTGTGTAGAGATTACTTAAATAAATAAATCTTAAAAAAAATAAATAAAATCTTTTTTAAAAAAAGTTCCCATCGCAGGAAAAAAATTGTAACTGTGTGGTGCTGGATGTTAACTAGATTTATTGTGGTGATCGTTTTGCAATATATGCAAATATCAAATCATTATGTCATTTACCAGAAACTGATACAGCGTTGTATGTTAATTATATCTCAATTTTAAAAAGCCTCTGGAATTTCGTATAAATTAATTCCTGCTGCTACTAGAGGGGTGTATATTCCAATCATCTTGGGACAATCCAGTTTTTTTCAGTTGTCAGGAGTAATCTTTTAAAGCCCCACCTTTTGCTCTCGAAAGTATCCCAGTTTGGATGCTACGTTACATGGTCCTGTTTAGTGTAGGAGAGCAAGGTGGGGATTGCGATAACCTTGTTTCCATCCTGGTTCCGCCGTGGCTGGAGGACCTCGGCTAAGTCACACCTCCTTAAAGTACAGCGCTTGTCAAACATTCATAGCAACCTTGAACTCTTTCTCAAATGAGAGATCACTACAAAAAACTCCAATAGAACAACAATTCAGAGTTGCATTTTATTAGTAAAATTTCTCTCCTACATTCAAAGTAGTATTTACGTACAAGCAATGGATTCTCACTGAGGTTGTTGAGACGGACACACACATTTTAAACTCAAAGTTGTAGCTGAAATCTTACTCTGTTACAACATCCACTTTGTTTCTGCATTGGGCAAAGCCCCTGGTTCACAGAAAAGTGGTGGCAAAGAGTAGTTGGGCTCCCATCAAAATCTTAGTTAAACGAAGGAGAATCCCAAGTTAGTTATCTCCAACACCTTAAAACCTGCTGCCTCACCCAGCTGGCCATGCATTTTAAAATTCCAGTTTAAAATATTTTTTCGAAATGGAATTTGATGCTAGTGTCTGCAGAACTGCCAAAGCCCCCCGTGGAACCCTAGTTTGGGAAATGACTGAAGAAGACAGTCAATAGGGTCACACCTAGCTTCAAAGCCTCTGTTTCTAAGGTTGCTTTTTCTGAAACTCTCTGGAATCCAACAAAGGGGAGAGGGAATAGCACCTTGAAGTTTGGACTTTCCTATCTTTATAGCGAAAGCCCCAGAAGCAAGTGGGGGCTTTTGGAAGGCTGCATGCAAAGAAGCAAGATCCATTTTAGTGGAACAGAAACAGCTCCTCTTTTGAACTTGGGGAGAGCGGAGATGGTCCAAAAGCTCAGCAAAGAGATGTCGCTAGGTTTTTCTGTCCACTTCCAAGAGCCTCCAGGTTTTGAGATAAAAGAGCATCTTTATCCTCAAAGTTTGGGAGCCAGGGAGAAGGGATGGAAGAACTAAAACAGGTTTATTGTTTTCACGCTGGCTTGTGTCATGAAGTCATGACAGTCATCAGCTCCTGATCTAGAGACACACAGGCTAAATGTGCCTGTGGATGTAAATCTGAGCCAATCGCCAACTTTAAAAAAAATGGGAACATTTTGCATAAAAGTCTGGGTTTCTGGCTTTGCTTACAACAAGAAGGAGCTCTTGCTGTTTTTCCCTGTGGCTATTCTGAGTTAGAGTCAGGGTGCCCATGTCCACCCAGGGCAGAGCACGCATCCTCCACATGACCCATGGTCTCCATCATTCTCTGCTGCTCTCTGGTGCACGGCAATCATCTAGGTTACTCGCCGGCCCCCGTGGGCATTGGAGTGTGTCACCTGTGGAATGGTCATGCTTCTGAGACTAAAATTAGAGGGAGGTGGTCCAACAGGATGGGGACAGGATATCTCCTGGCTCTCTTTTCCCAGAGCTCTTGCACCTCAGGCTTGTGAGCTTGAGCAAATCACAGCTACCTACCAAGGCTCAGTTTTCTTGTCTGCAAAATGGATGCAGAAACTCCTGCCCTCCCTGAACTATAGGCTGTGACAAGGATCAGACAATAGCACCTGAGGCTTTAAAATTATAAAGCTCTATGGTCCACATCTGTGGTTTGATCAGTCCCACATCCACCCATCCTCCCTTTGCCTTGTACCCCCGCCCCCAGTTCCCCTCCTGGGATTAGCCTCTCCCATTCTCTGGCAACATGGGTGGGTGGTATTGACTCCATCCTCAGCCCTGGTGTGCCCTGGGTCAGGCTGGCCAATCACCGCACTGCATTCTCCCAGAGACAGGTGCAGGAGCCCACTGGGGCCAACAGAATCAGGGCCAGCACTTTGATTCAGTCTGCTGGCAAGGAGAAGGTCTCTTTTCTACTGACCTTGGCTGTCATATTCCTAACCTGGGGGTAGCCAGTCTTTGACTGCAGCCAACAAGGAGAGAAGAATGGAAGGGTGGCAAGAAACAGGGTCTGAGTCATATAATCTGAGGCTTTGGGTCCAGATATACATCAACACATACATACTTTTTGCATCAGCCAGATTGAATGGGGCTAACTCACTGGAGTCCCATGCCCCCATTGGCGGGTTCTACACTAGCAGGCAGACTTGCGAGTGTTTGTTTGATTTGCACTCATTTCCCTGGGTACTTGCTGATCTCAAGTCCTGGAGTGTTCCTGCAGCAGCTGCTAGCTCTTCTCTCTGTCTGGATTTGACCTTCCACACTGCCTTCTTGAAGTTCTTGAGAGGGTCCTGCTGTGACGTTCTCGACGAAGGGCACTGGAAACGCTGGCGGATGAGATAGCCATGTCTAGTGGGGGCGATGAAGCCATTGGAAGTTGGGATGATCCTGTTCACCATAGCGTGGACAAACTGGACAGCCAGCAGGGTGCCTTTTGGGGGTGAAGGGCAGGGCACTAATGAGAAAGTGGGGGCCACAGAGATCCAATCTCACCCATTGGAGAGTTGGCTGCATGGGGTCAAATCCTTCCTATGCCCCTTACTAGCTTACGCACAAGTTCTAAACTCTTGGAGTCCCTCTTGCTTCATCTGCAATATGGGGATGACAACTAAACCCACCTGCAGAGGGGAATTCTAAGACTTGAAGAGGTCACGTGTGTCAGGTGCTTTAGTATTGGTTTCAGCCCAGAGTGAGCTCAGTAAATATTATTAGTAGAGGAGGAGGAGGAAGAGAGGTTGTGAACCTGCCTGGGATGGGCTTTTAAGGCCACACTCCGCAGATCTCAGCTTCTCAGCTGTCTTGTGACGTTTTGCCAGGCATCTTTGCCATGAAGTAGTAGACTGCGATATATTTGATTGCATTGTATTTGATTACAGTGAATTAAATCTACCTGATCTTCATTCACTCACTTGCTTTGTGACCTTGTACAAATCTTTTAACCTCCCTGAACATCAGCTTCTTCACTTTGGCACCTACCCCCCTTCCAGTGTCATAAGGGGTCCTTTCTCTATGGGAGACCATGTAGGAGTGTGACAAAGGTGACCATGGGGACCAGGCAGACCAGCTGCGAACCACTGCCTACCAGTTACTCATTGTGTGACTTTAGGCAAGTCACCCCATCTCTCAGAGCCTCAGTTTTTGCTTTGTAAAATGAGGTAGCTGTCAAGAGAATTAAATAGCTCAGTGACAGTACCCAGTACACAAGAAATTAATGTCATTAATATGCCTTTAGGGTAGTACTGAGCAGACCAAGAGATGTGGGGTTTTCAAAGTGGTTGGTCTTAAGCAAGCTGCCCCTATCATTTACAGGGCCTGGGGCAAGAGAAAGAATCAAGGCCCATATCCTATAAGGCCCAATATGTAAATGTTGCAAATCTAGCTAATAAACTATTAAGTGAAATTTGCTCTATCCTCCTACACTGAGGGATGTACCTTTGGAACCACCTGGAAGGTCATGTTTGGGTGGAGAATTGTCAGGCTTCTCAGTTCCATTATAGAATGTAATGGTGTGGGAGAGACAGTCCCCAGCTCTTTGCAGCTTGGTCCTCTTCTCTTCCCATACCCGGCTCTGTCCTGCATTTCTAGGGCCCCTCACATATGCATGCAAAATGCCTAACCAGCTCACACATCCAGACTCCACGCTCATCACCCCTTGGCCAACCCCCAGGTCTAGGGGTGCTCACAATAGGGGGCACAGTCCACCCTCAGAAGGATAAGCCTGGGGAAGAGGCCTGCCCAGGCCCTGAAAAGGGCTCCATCCCAGGTGGGGAGAATGTTTTGGGGTTCCAGGTACCCAGAGCATGGGTCTAGAAGAGGAGATGTAGCTCCAGGGGTGGCCTGTCCCCTTAACCTGCAGACACCTCTCTCTAAGTAGCTCCCCCCAGCTAGGGAAGGCCAGGGCAGGGCCCGTCAACATCCAGAGCCCAACACAAGGCCTCCTTCTCCAGATCTAAGCTCAGTCTTGCCGTCGAAGCAAAATGACTCACCGTCTAGCACACTCCAGACGATGATGGAGCGATCCTTCAAGCCTGCATACACATACCTGTCGTCCATGGAGAAGCAGACACACTGGACTCCTCTACAGTAAGAATTCTGTAGAAAAAGACAGTGTGATCTGGCGTTCATACTGGGACACCCAGGAGACCCACCACCAGGCATTTGTGTGGGAAGCCAGGCATGTAAGCCTCCCATGGGGATGGATCCAATGAAATCCTGAAGAGATGGGTATATTGCCTCACCAAGATTCCCAGGACCAAAACACGCTTTCACAGGGATTGGACTGAGAGGTTTGCAGACAATTTGCATTGGAGAGCAGGAATTATTGGATTTAATATCCTAAGTGACCTCAATTCTACAAGCATTAGCTATCATGGTCTTTAGTTAAAGGCTATATGCTAAATGCAGCACAGCATCCTAGATTGGATCCTAGACCAGGAAAAGGAAATTCACTGTAAAAAACATATGCTCCCAATGAAGTTGGTAGCTTAGTTAACAATCCTGTACCCATGGTAATTTCTTAGTTTTGACAAATGTGCTCAGGTTACATAAGATGTTAACATCGGGGAACCTGAGTGAGGAGGAGGTAGAGGGGAACCTCTGTACTACCTTCACAACTTCTTTGTAGATCTAAAATCATTCCAAACTTAGGTTTATTTAAAAACAATGGGGGGTACGCCTGGGTGGCTCAGTCAGTTAAGCATCCAACTCTTGATCTCAGCTCAGGTCTTGATTTCATGGTCCTGAGTTTGAGCCCCACGTTGGGCTCCATGCTGGGTGTGGAGCCTACTTAAAAGTAAGTAAGTAAATAAATAAATAAATAAATAGGGGCACCTGGGTGACTCAGATGGTTAAGCATCTGCCTTCGGCTCAGGTCGTGATCCCAGGATCCTGGGATCGAGCCCCACATCGGGCTCCCTGCTCAGTGGGAAGCCTGCTTCTCCCTCTCCCCCGGCTCATGCTCTCTCTCTCTCTGTATCTCTGTGTCTTTTATTTTTTAAAGCTTATTTATTTATAATCTCTACCTCCAACATGGGGCTCGAACTCACTACCCTGAGATCAAGTGTCACATGCTCTACCGAATGAACCAGCCAAGGCACTGCAAGACTTATTTGACCTTCCTAAATAGCAGCCCTTGCCACTCTACCCCATTTACCTTGCCCTGTTTTTTCTCAAAGCTCTTGTCACTCCACAGCCCATCATGTATTTGTGTTTTTGTTTTTATTTCTTTTATGTTATTTTTTAAAAAGATTTTAATTATTTATTTGAGAGAGAGAGGGAGAGCCAGAGAGGACAAGTGGAGGAGAGGGGCAGAGGGAGAAGCAGACTCCCCGCTGAGCAGGGAGCCCAATGCAGGGTTCGATCCCAAGACCCTCAGATCATGACCTGAGCCGAAGGCAGATGCTTAACCGACTGAGCCACCCAGGCATCCTGCTACTTTGTTTTTATTCCGGAAACACTTATGGAGCCCTGAGGACATATCAGGAGCTCCCCTAGGGATGGGGGCCACTGCTGTAAGCAAAACACAGAAAGATCCTGCCCTCCCAGAGCTCACACTGTGTCCCCTCCGAGAACGTGGCTCTAAGAGGCAGGACAGTGTGTGCCCTGGCCACAGCTAGAAAGGGGCCTGCCACAGACTGGGCAATCAAAACTGTCGGACACAAGAACAGGGGTCAGGATTAGGGTAAGAAGGGTGAGGCAGGGGTGTGCCAGGGCAGGATTTGATCCCGTCTTTATTTAAAATGATATTTTGTGGGGCGCCTGGGTGACTCAGTCGTTAAGCGTCTGCCTTCGGCTCAGGTCATGATCCCAGGATCCTGGGATCGAGCCCCGCATCGGGCTCCCTTCTCAGCGGGAAGCCTGCTTCTCCCTCTCCCATTTCCCCTGCTTGTGTTCCCTCTCTCGCTGTCTCTCTTCTGTTAAATAAATAAATTTTAAAAAAATCTTTAAAAAATAAATAAATAAAGTGATATTTTGGGGGCACCTGGGTGGTTCAGTCGGTTGAGCATCTGCCTTCAGCTCAGGTCATGATCTCAGGGTCCTGGGATGGAAACTGGCATCGTTGGGCTCCCTGCTGCTTCTCTCCCTGCCCCTCCTCCCTGCTCTTTCTCCCTCTGAACAAATAAATAAAATCTTTAAAAAAATGGCATTTTGTTCTTTGTGAATTTTTTGCATTTCTTTCGATCTCGGTAAACATTGCATTAAAATAGCATCTCTCTTGATTGCTGAGTCTTTTGGCCGCCCCTTAAACTCTGCTACCAAGGTGAGCATCTCTCACTGGCCTCACCCCGCTCCTGACCCTGGGCTGTTGTCCTTGGTGTGCACTTAATACAGGACACCCGTCCTCAGCTTTCTAACGCCGGGACCTCGCGTCACGTGGTGTGCGGGCCACGCACCATGTAGCTCATCTGGAATCTCCACTTGCAGGCCTGCAGGTCCCAGAGACACAGCAGGGCTTCCTCGGAACCACTGACCACGAGCTGCTCCTTGTGGCTGACCTGCATGCAGGTGACCTGGCTCCCGTGGGCCTCCAGAGGGAACACTTTGGAGTTCGCACACTCGTAAAGGAAGAGGTCACCATTGGTCATGCCGTAGATCACGCGGTAGTCGGCCAGCACGGCCACGCTGGATATGGTCTCAGGCAGCTGGGTGTAGAAGGTGTAGGTCGGCCCGTTGATGACGGGACAGGGATCCCCAGGGCTGATGTCCAGCACCAGGACGATGCTGTCATAGGCGATGGCCAGGCGCTCCTCGCCTTTACTTAGGGCCATGCATCTGATGGCTTTCCGGGCCTCGGGAGGGGGGATGCACATCACGTCCTGTCTGGAACTCAAGGGGAACACCAGGACGACCCCCGAAACGAGGCCGGTGAAAAGGAGATTGGCCTGCTGGGCAACCTCCAGACACCTGACCTCACTGGAGGTGTCCAGGGCATCTTGCTCTTCCCCTGCCACCAAGAGAAGACCATGTCAAGAACAGCTCAGGGGAATGCTCGTGCCACAGTTTTCCTATTTTTAAGGATTTTAAAAACTGCTTTCAGGATCCATACTCCCCAACTGCTCCACTGCAATCCCCCTGCCTCCACCCCAATCCTCCCATTTCCTCAGCGCCCTGCCCAACTCCTTCCGAGGACTTCCCGCTCCCCATCGGGACAGATGGACAAACAGACATGCATGATCTCTCATCCCAGACCTTCCCTTTACAAACGTCTCGGGAGGGTCAGAGAGTAAATATTTTGCCTTGTGGGCTGTATGAACTCTGAGTGCAAGCTCTTAACCCTGGTAGACAAGTGGGCTTTAGTTGGCGCACCTGTGTCTCACACCCCACCGTGCCCCCTACCTTTGTGCCCAGCTTCACCCCACAACTAGCAGGCAAGCATCTCAAATGTTGTAACCTCATCCATCTTGCTCACTGCCAACCCCAGAGCCTGGCTCGACGGCCGGCACTCACCAAACATCTGCCAAACCCATGAATGCAGGAAGGTGAGAGTGAATCTCTTTTCTCATAGTATTTTATCATTAACAAGGAATTTCTGTACCCCCATTTGCCCCGTGGAGGTTACAGCAGACACAGTTGGTGACGTGCCCAGAACCCCGTTACCGGCCAGGGCACCCAGCCCCCAGTCTGCCCACTGCCCTCAGGGGAAGGGAGCCCCTCATCTCAAAATGTTTGGGGGGTCGTACCCACCGCCCAGAATGGGCTGCAGCCAGTGACTGCCTGATATGGGGATACAAAAGATGGGCCCTCTTGCTTCGCGAGGGAACAACTCTGAGCTGCAATTTAGACTCCAGGGCCCCCCTGGGATCAGGCTGAGCCCACGTCCTTGTTCGGTCCTCCCCCTGCCCCTGCCTGCTTCCCTCACTCCCTCTTGGGTTTCTCTGAGAGCTCCCCTCAACCCACCCCTTGTGCAAATATCCCCATCACATGCCCTGCTTCCGGGGATTGACAACCGGATGGTCGATTACCCGCATGCTGGAAAATTTACAAAAGCAAGTCCTGGTCTCTGGTTAGCCACTTTCAACCTGACTGGAGTTATGGGGGTCTTATGGACTGAGTGTGACCCCCCATAGTCACATGTCGAAATCCTACACCCTAATGTGATGGTGTTGGGAGGCGATGAGGTCATGAGGGCAGAGTCCCCACCTTTATACAAGGGACCAGGGAGCTTGCTTCCTTCTCTATGCTCCCGTGAGGACATAAGAAGAAAGGGAAAGGGGCCATCTGCAGCCAGGAAGCCGGCTGTCACCAGACACCGATCTGCCAGTGCCTTGGCCTTGCCCTTGGCCTTCCCAGCCTCCAGAACTGTGAGAAATAACTGTCTATTGTTTAAACTGCCCAGTCTGTGGTGTTTGGTTCTAGTAGCCCAAGCAGACCAAGACAGGGGCTCTGGCTCTTCCCCACATGAACAACCAGGCTTATATCTCACTGACCTTCCGCCGAATCCCAAATGGTGACTTTGTTCTTGTCCCCAATCTTGGGGAAGTAAACGTAGTCTCCATCGTGTGACACGGCAGTGAGGCCGGTGCGGTCCAGAAATGGGGTGCAGGCCCTTGGCTTCTGAATGTAGGTGAGATCCCAGACTTTGAAAGACGAGGACTGCTGGGAAGCAGATGCCACCAAGGCCCCACTCCAGGCCAGCAGGCTCACGGGGGCCCCGACGCCTTCCAGAACGTCCAGCAGGGTCCCCTGTTCCGACAGACTCCACACCTGAGGATGGACAGCAGAGGGCCAGGGCTGACTTCTTCCTTCTGCTGTCAGAGCGCAGAATATCTGCATCTATTTGTCCACCTAGGGTGGAGTCTCAGGCTGCAGTTCAAGGGCCTTCACCAGCCCCTCAAACTTCCCCCCACCTCCCCAATCTGCGACCACAGCAATTCTCAAAGTGTGATCCAGGGAACTCCTGGAGGGTACCTCCAGGCATCTTCAGGAAGGCATGCAAAGGCAAAACGGTTTTCACAATAATTCAAGATGTTATTTGCCTTTTCTACCCTCTTCCTCCCACGAGTGAGCACTGCAGTTTTCTAGAAGCTACGGGACATGTCATATCACAACAGAAAGAATGCAGAATCAAATATGAGAAACCAATTCATCTTCTACTAAGCCAGACATGAAAGAGATTTGTCCCAGTGTGCACCAATGACACTCTTCTCATGAGTTGTTTTGTTTGTTTCAGGAACTATAGTTATTTTCATAGAAGTCTGTTATTACATTGACATGTAATGTTCATGAATCGATGGATGTGTAGTTTTGGATTTCCTCATTTCTAATTTTTAATATGCTAATTACCAATAGATACTAAATGCAACGTGGGATCCCAGATTGGATCCTGGAAATAAAGAAAAAAAGGGCATTGGTGGGAAAGCTGGTGAAATCAGAACAGAATCTGCAGATCAGTTAATAGCATCGTCCTAATGTAAGTTTTTTAGTTTTGATAAAGAGCTCGGTGGCATGAGATATTAATATTGAGCAAGCTGGATGAAGAGTAGATATTTATATATGGGAATCTCTGTGCTGTTTTGGGCAACTCTTCTGGAAATCCTAAAACTATTCCAAAATAAGTCTTTGTTAAAAAAAAATCAATCAAATTGATGTAACCCACATAAACAAAAGCTCTTTGGGGTCCTCAATAATCTTTAAGAATGTAAAGAGGTCCTAAAGCCAGAATGTTGGAGAACTGCTACTTTTTTTTAGAGAGAGAGAAAGCATGTGCATGTGAATGCACATCCATGCATGTAAGCACAAGGCGGTGGGGGGGGGCAGGGGAGGAGAGAATCCTCACGCAGACTCCCTGCTGAGCACAGAGCCACACGTGGGGCTTGATCTCAAGACCCTGAGATCATGACCTGAGCTGAAATCAAGAGTCAGATGCTTAGCCGACTGAGCCGCCCAGGTGCTCAGAGAACCACTACTTTATCATGTGCTTCTCTCACTGGCGTGAGAACTTGGAGCTCAATAGGAATTTTCCTCCACGTCCCCCCACCCTGGCCCCACTCTGAAGCCAAAACCCTCCCAGGTTTTCAGGTTCGGTGGGAAGGCTGTATCCTTTGTTGAACATTTTGGTAACTCCTGCCCCCCCCACCCCCAAGCCTGTCGCGGGGTCTCAGGGGATCCCTCCCCCACATCCTCCCAATGACCTGCCCTGTTTCGCCTGCACTAGTTTCTGTCTCTATATTTCGAAGCCAAAAGACCCCTAAGGAATCATACTTCCTATTCCAGAGGCAGAGTGAGGATGACCCCTCACCTGAATGAGTGCGTCCCGGGACCCAGTAATAATCAGATTGTTCTCAGGACCAAAACCGGCTGTCTCCACTGTGTCCTCATGTTCAAGGTCGGTGGCCATGAATCGATGAAACCCCTGTGAGTCGGCCAAGAATATCCGCACAGATCTTCCAAACCCTGAAATGGAAGGCATGGGATTATCCCTGTCATTCCTAGAGGATCTTGAGAGTAATTCCATTCAGTCAACAAAGATTTTTCTGAGCCCCTGCTAGCAGGAGGGGGAAGGCATACAATGTCGAACAAGAGAGACATCCTCACCCAGCCTGTAGTGGCAGGGAGGGGGGCAGCTGACCACAGGGATCAATAAGCTCACAGAAAACAGCCAGGTTATTTATTATCCCAAGACTCTTCTTTTTCAGAGGGCTGGGACTGCCCATTTGGGCTGCTCGTGGCGTCCCAGAACCCAGCACAAAGCTGGACATAAGGCAGATACGTTTCGAAGACAGAAAGGAGGGAGGGAGGAAGACGGGAAGGAAAAGAAAGCAGTTACAATCTGTGATGAGGGCAATGAAGGGGCAAAATAAAGGATTCTTCTCTAGAGCCTTCGGAGGGAGCATGATTTTGGACTTCTGGCCTCTAGAACTGTGAGAAAAGAGATTTCTATTTTGTCAAATAGAAATCTTTGTCAAAGCGACCACGTTTGTGTGGTCATTGGTTACAGCAACCACAGGACATTGGAGCAGACGTTTGAGAAGGGCACTGGCACTGGAAGAGCGGGGAACAGCGTGGGATGAGCGGGAGGTAGGAAAGGCCTGGGTATGTCTCAGGAGCAACACAGAGACCACTGTGGCTGGAGCGGAACAGAGGAGCAGGAGATGAAGAAGAGAGAGAAAGGGTTGCTAGATTTAACACGAAACAACACAAAACCAAAAACCCAACAGGACAGTTCAATTAAATTTGAATTTCAGATAAACAGTGAAATTGTGATTAGTAGGGAGCCTGGGTGGCTCAGTTGGTTAAGCGACTGCCTTCGGCTCAGTTCATGATCCTGGAGTCCCGGGATCGAGTCCCACATCGGGCTCCCTGCTCAGCAGGGAGTCTGCTTCTCCCTCTGACCCTCCCCCCTCTCATGTGCTCTCTCTCTCTCATTCTCGCTCTCTCAAATAAATAAATAAAATCTTAAAAAAAAAAGAAATTGTGATTAGTATACATGTATCCCAAATATTACGTGGGATATTTTTATACTGAAAATTTGATTTGTTATCTATCTGAAATTTAACTGTATTCTGTATTCATTTTCTCTGGCACCCCACCCAAGGTGACTTGCTCATGTGTGTCCCAGATACAGGCTGGGCGAATGCTTTGTTAAGAGGACCCCTGTCAGTGCAGGAAAGTGGGCTAAGTCCAGATTATGCAGCTCTTCCTGGGCCTGCAGCCCTGGGTGTGATGCTGTGGGACTCTGTGCTATGCACCTGGCCCGCACCAGCTCAGTCTATACCATGCACCTGGCCCGCACCAGCTCAGGACTGTTTCCCGGAAATCCCGGAATCAAGTCAGCACAGGAGAAGCTGGGGGCTGAGAGTCCATCTTACTGCCTCTCCAGGCCCTCCGTGGAATTGTTTTACTGAACTCCACTTGAACCTGAGGCTCACACAGAGGATGTTATGGGAAGCGGATCAAATGCATCAGGGTATCTGCTATCCAAGGATATCTGCATTCCATTTTTGTGCGGTAGAGGATTAACTCCGCAGGCCTGGGCTGTCCACATCCTGCACATGAATGGTTTGGCCTTTGCCGGGTTCCTGAGAGGTGCCCTCTAGGCCCCTAGAATGTCCTGCTCGATCAAAGTGTCCTTGTTGCCTGAGGCCTTGGGCCACACGGGATGGTGTGTGCTCACATGTGATCTATGGTGGGAGCTCTGGACACACAGTACCGGTTGGACCTCAGGGGGTATTGGAGACCGAGGTCAGCTGTGCAGGTGGTCAGCCGGGTCTACATAACCGACCCCCAGTAAAAATCCTGGACAGCAAGCTAGGTGAGCTTCCCTAGTTGGCAGGACACTGTCGTCACACCCTGTTGCTAAAAGAAGTAAATGCTGTCCACGTGCCTCCACGGGGAGGGGACACCAGGAAGCTCGTGCCTGGTGCCTTCTGGACTCAGCCCCACGAACCTCTACCTTTAGTTGATCTTCATCTGTGTCCTTTGGCTACAATAAACTGTGAGCATGAGCCTTTCTGGGTTCTTTGAGCCCTAGCAAATCACTGAACCTGACGGTGATCTTGGGGACCCCTGAGCCGCAAGTCCGTTTATGACACTTGGAAGAAATCTCTGCCTGGACCTTAGCTGAGTCGGAATTGGGGTACATCTCCTGAGCAACGGGGGGTTCCCAACACTGTGGATGGAGAAACTGCTTAGGCTTCTCCTCACTGGCTGCTGGACAGAGACACACTTGAGACCCACTGTGACAAGGTTCTAGGCCACTGAGGTCCTTGGTGCCTTTGGCCTCTGTCCTGATTCCATGTTGTGCCTCTCTCTCTCTCAAATAAATAAAATATTTTAAAAAATCAGGCTGATTTTAGGGCAATGCAAATACCCTATCTGAGATTTTGTTGGTAGATGTATGTCATTACATGTCTGTCCAAACCCATAGAATGTACAACACCCAGAGTGAATGGTAAGGTAAGCCATGGACTCTGGGTGATGATGATGTGTCAATGCAGTTCATCATTTATAGCAAATGCACCACCCTGGTCGGCGGGGAGTGTTGATATTGGAGGAAGCTGTGAGCGTGGGGGGGTTGTGTAAGGGGTATATGGGAAATCTCTGTACTTTCTGCTCAATTTGGCTGCGAACCCCAATCTGATCTTGTTTTTTTTAATATTTATTTATTTAAGTAATCTCTACATCCAAGGTGGGGCTTGAATTTACGACCCTGAGATCAAGAGTCACACACTCCTCTAAAGAAACCAGCCAGGTGCCCCCCAAAACTGATCTTTAAAAAATAGTCTTTTAGGGGCGCCTGGTTGGCTCAGTCATTAAGCATCTGCCTTCAGCTCAGGTCATGATCCCAGGGTCCTGGGATCGAGCCCCACGTCAGGCTCCCTGCTCAGCGGGAGGCCTGCTTCTCCCTCTCCCACTCCCCCTGCTTGTGTTCCCTCTCTCAGTCAAATAAATAAATAAAATCTTAAAAAAAAAAAAATAGCCTTTTAAAAAAAAAATCAGGCTGCGGAGTATCTGTTGGTCACCTCCCAGGAAGCCTTCCCCGACTGTTTCAGATTAAAGAAGGGAACCCTGTCACATACTCCCATAACCCCTGAATCTTGTCTGGTCATCACACCAAACACTCTTCCTTGTGGCTACCTTACCATCTGCTAGCCTGGGAGCCCCTAAAAGCAGGGGTCACGTGGGCTGGCTCACCCCTGAGTGTACCCCATCCTCTCAGGCGGCCCCCCTCCATCCCTGCCCCTGTGTGGCAGGGATAACCACCCTCATCTCAAAGATAATGACCAGGGGTTGGCAAACTATAGCCGTGGGCCGCAACTGGCCCACCATCTATTTTTGTATGACCCATGAGCTCAGAAGACTTTTCACATTTTTAAATAGTTTTACAAAAATAAAAATATGATTCTGTTTTGTGACAGGTGAACACGATACGAAATCCAAATTTCGGCCTCCATAAATGGGGTCTGAGGGTCACACAGCCACGCCCACGTGAGATAGCATCTGTGGCGGCTTTCACACCACAGGGGCAGGCTTGATTTGTGGCCACAGAGACCACTGGGTCTGCAAAGCCAAAAATGTGTACTGTGTGGGCCGCTGCAGAAAGGTTGCCATCCGCTGGTCCAGGACTGTCTCTCCAACACTGCCCCCCGCCCCCGCCACCGCCCCAAGCCCCTCTGCTCTTGCAACCAAATCTGGAGTTAGCTCCTCATGGCTCCAAATAAGAGCTAGACACTACCTGCAGCAAGAAGGGACTCGTCTTCAGAGAGTACAAGGAACCTCACGGTTTCCGGAAGCTTCTCCAGCAGGCTGTCTCCTTCGGGGGAAACCTGTGCAAATTCAAGGATGCCCATCAAGCATTTCCACAGGGTGAAAGGTCTAGGGCCAGGAGCTTGGCTGCAAGGCTTTGCCGCTCACCAGCTTCGAAGCAAGTGCCTTAGCCCTTGGATGCCTTAGTTTCCTTATCTGTGAAATGGGCAATGATACAGGACCACCACTTAGGGCCATCATGGGGGGCTTCCCAAGGTCTGTTAAGCATCTGCCTTCAGCTCAGGTCATGATCTCGGGGTCCTGGGATCGAGTCCCACATCGGGCTCCCTGCTCGGTGGGAAGCCTGCTTCTCCCTCTCCCACTCCCCCTGCTTGTGTTCTCCACCCCCCTCTCTCTCACAAATAAATGAAATCTTAAAAAAAAAAAAGTTAAACAACAATCCTGTATAAGATGAAAAAAAAAAAAAAGAAGTATCCAGAGCACACCATGAGCACCTCTTCACCTTTCCTGCCATTCTCCCTTCCCCCCAGAAGGGACCGTTGTCTGCTTTGCTGCATCTGTTTGCATAGATCAGCATTTACACGACCATCCTTTTTTGCACCATCCATCAGAGACACTGTTCTGAAAGTTTTTCACTGAATGTGTCTGGGGCAGTGGTTCTCAAGGGGTGGGGAGGGCAATTTTGTGCCACCCCCGCCAGCCGAGGACAGTTGGCAATGTCCAGAGACATGAGTGCCAACAATGACCCACATTGGTCAGCCTCCAGGAGACACCAAGAGATGTTTCCTGAACGATGCTGAATTAGTTGCAAATCCCTAAATTAAGAAAGCAAATGTCATTTATGAAAAGATCAAAGGGGAAGTGGTTTCTCCCAACTTCTAAGACATCTGAGCACATTGGAGCTGAGTGGTGTGGGCATCATATTCAGGAGAGAGACTTACCAAAGAGATGGAGCCCTTGCTAAACCCGGCCACCAGCTTGCCTTGCTTCTGGACCGAGACCCCACAGGTAGGTGTTTCTTCTCTGACGCTGGATAAATGTTGCCTCCCCTGTAGTTTTCCTGTGGCTGAGCTCCACAGACTGACCACACCAGCCTCAGACATGGTCAGCAGCGTGGCCTGGGAAGCCAGCGCCCCTGTGCACATCCAGTGGTCAGACGCGTCTCCCAAGATACGGAAAACCAGCTCTGCAGTTGCCAGATTCCAAGCACTGACCTAATGAAATCATGGAAAGGAAGAGCAATCTCAGCAAGAGACCTGGATTGCAAGTTTTCCAGAGTCAAATGCAAAACCTGGGCTTTTTCATAGGGCATGCATTTTATTTTCAACACTGTTAGTTCCAAAAAAAAAAAAAAAAAAGGCAGAGGGGAGAGGTATCCTGGATTAGATCCTAGAGCAGCAAAAGGACATTTGTGGAAAAACTGATGAAATCTGAGTAAAGTCTGAGTGAGATTGATAGAAACTTTACCAGTATTAACGTCTTAGCTATGACAGAGGTACGCTGGTTATGTAAGATGTTGACATGACTGAATACTGGATAGACGGGCATATGGGAATTCTCTATAATAGCTTTATAACATTTCCATGAACCTAAAATTTCTCCAAAATAACAGTCTTAAAAACGGGGGAAAAAATCAGCCATAATGTATGCATTCACGTATCTGTTCACTACAAGTAATTCTTGATTAGGGCAGGTTCCATATTTAACCTCACCAAAAAAAAGTACCTTTTAAATCAATAGTAACTGGGGCGCCTGGGTGGCTCAGTCGTTAAGCGTCTGTCTTCAGCTCAGGTCATGATCTCGGGGTCCTGGGATCAAGGCCCGCATCGGGCTCCCTGCTCAGCGGGAAGCCTGCTTCTCCCTCTCCCACTCCCCCTGCTTGTGTTCCCTCTCTCGCTGTGTCTCTCTCTGTCAAATAAATAAATAAAATCTTAAAAAAAAAAAACTGTAGTGGGGTCAGTGGAAGGACATCTCACGAAATCACTAAAACTGCTGATTCTGAAGAACGTTTGAGGTTATGGGCAAATAAAAATAGATTATAAAGCTGCACAGCTAGATTTCTATGTGGTTTTATCCCCATTTTGTGTTATATTTACACACGCATGCACTTGTACGTGCGTACCCACACACCACAGAAAACAAACTCGTGTAAATGTAAAACAGTGGTTATCTTTGGGATTAACTATTATTATCTCTTATCTCTCTTTTTTTTAAAGCTTTTTAAAAAAAGATATTATTTATTTATTTGACAGAGAGAGAGAGACAGAGCACAAGCAGGGGGAGTGGCAGAGGGAGAAGCAGGCTCCCCTCTGAGCAAGGAGCCCCACACGGGGCTCGATCCCAGGACCCTGGAATCAGGACCTGAGCCGAAGGCAGATGCCCAACCGACTGAGCCACCCAGGCACCCCTATTTCTTTTTTTTTTTAAGATATTTTATTTTATTTTTTTAAAGATTTTATTTATTTATTTGACAGAGAGAGACGCAGCGAGAGAGGGAACACAAGCAGGGGGAGTGGGGGAGGGAGAAGCAGGCTTCCCGCAGGGCAGGGAGCCTGATGCGGGGCTCAATCCCAGGACCCTGGGATCATGACCAGAGCTGAAGGCAGACGCTTAATGACTGAGCACCCAGGCACCCCAAGATTTATTTATTTTAGAGAGAAAAAGAGAGCAAGAGAGTGTCTGAGTGTGGGGAGGAGCTGAGGAAGAGAATCCAAGCAGACTCCCCACTGAGCGCAGAGCCCAAAGCCGGCCTGGATCTCACAACCCTGAGATCATGAGACCTGAACCGAAACCAAGAGTCGGACACTCAACCCAATAAGCCACCCAGGCACCCCTATTATTTCCTATTTCTTTACTGTGTTTTCCGAACTTCTGCTGATAAACAAAATGATTTCTTTAACCAGTTTTGAAATCAGCCAACACCTCCCTAATATTTAAGCCTGCACTGTCAATAACAGTATAATGTAAAGCTGCATGACTTCAAATTTTGTATTCATCCCTTTAAAAAAAAAAGTAAGAAGAAACAAGTGAAATCGATTTAAATAATATATTTGGTTTAGCCCTATGTCCAAATGTTATCATTGCAACATATAATCAATATCAAATCACTACTGAAATCTTTTACATTATTTCTATGGTACTAAGGCTTTGAAAGCCAGTGTGTTTTGTACTTACGGCACATCTCAATTCAGAATAGGCACATTTCAAGTGCTCAGTAGCCACATCTGGCTGGCGACCCCCATATCGGACAGCACAATTTAGAAGCTACCAATATCACTTATGTTAACATCTGCCCGTTACTAATAAAATATAATAATTAATAGCTATTAAGTATTTGGTGCTTATTATGCACCAAGCACTATGCCAGGTGTTTTAGTCATTATCTCATCAGGTAGACGAAGAATGGAGGCAGAGAGGTACGGTGATATGATCAAGATCACTCAGCTTGCAAAGAAGTCAACTGGGAGTTAGGTACAGATTTTTTCCCCACCCCTTTAGTCCCTAAGCTTTCACCCACCGTTCTACTGCGTCTCTATTCATCACACAATCCGATTACAGGGTTATAACTGACATAGAGGAATAACACAGCAGAATACAGATTGTTTTCAGATGTATGTGGAACATTTACCAAGAGAGACCCTAAAATGAGTCTCAATACATTTGAAAGGATTCATCATACAAATGAAATTAAGTTAGGAAAGAAAAAGGTAAGCTACCTGGGAACCTTTCAAATATCTGGGAATGAATAGCACACTTCTAAATAGCCCATGGACCAAAGAGCAAATCAAAAGGGAAATCTGAAAGTGTTTTAAACTGAAGGTAAATGATAATATGACATAGCAAGGTTTGTGGGATGCAAGTAAGGCTGTACTCAGAGAGAAATTTATAGCACTAAAATGACCAAATTAAAAAAGATTTGGGGTGTCTGGGTGGCTCCATCAGTTAAGCCTCCGACTCTTGGTTTCCGCTCAGGTCACGATCTCATGAGTCATGAGATCGAGCCCTGCGTCAGGCTCCCTGCTGAGTGGGGAGTCTGCTTGAAGTTTCTTTCCTCTACCCCTCCCCACTAATAAATTTATTTATTTATTATTTTGAGAGAGAGAGAGAGTGAGAGAGCATGGGGAGAGGGGCAGAGGGAGAAGGAGAGAGAGAATCTCAAGCAGACTCCCCATTGAGCTTGGAGCCAAACATGGGGCTTGATCTCACGACCTTGAGATCATGACCTGAGCAGAAATCAAGAGTCAGAGGCTTAACCAACTGAGCCACCCAGGTGCCCCAATAAATATATCTTAAAAAAAAAAAAGAAAAAAGATGAAATGTCTCAACTCTTAGGGTCAGAAAGAACTATCAAGATCATCTAATCCAACTGTGAAGTTTGAAACTCCTTATAGTATCCTATCCAGTGGTTGTGCACCCCTGTTTATGCCCACCCCCTATTAGGGAGCCCCATCTCCTAGAAACAGCATATGCTGTCTTGCATTGCTCTGGTCATAGCTTTCCTTTGCAAACAGGACAGGTGTTTGTTACCTTTGAGCCAGATGCCAAATACACAACTTTCTTTGCTTCATCCATGTGAAGACTGCAGATCTCAGTGCGATCTTTTGAGCCTCTGTCCCAAATGGTGAATTTCTCCTGCCCAGAGAGTAAATCCCACAAGCGCAGTGTGCGGTCCTTTGAGGCAGAGAGGGCGAGCGTCCCTTTGGCAAACACTTTCACATACCTCACCTCTCCTGCAGCAGACCAGGGTCAGGGAGAATATATTAGCTGAAAACATTTTGACTTTCCAACTACCCAAATGCCTGTTGGTTTGGAAAAGATGATGGATTCAAACATAACCAAAGTACAAAGAATGGAATGTGGCAAAACTCAATTAAGAGTGCAACTGGTTATGATTAAATCAATTGCCCAGATGTGAATATGTAATAAACAGAGATCATTGTGATTTATAAAAGTTCAGCATTATCCAGGGAGTGTTTAAAATCAAGAAACATGTAAAAACAAGGTAAGGTTATAGAGAAAATTTTACAATCTTGGAGAGATATTTTCCAATCAAAACATGAAATTTGGAAGACATAAAGAGGAAAAATTGATCAATTGGATTACATAAAAATGCAAAACTTCAGGAGGATAAAATATAGTTGAAAGTCATATGACATATTAAGAGAAAATATTTGTAATATGTGACAGATAATGGAGACTTTCCTTAATAAACAAAAAGTTCTTACAAATAATCAAGGAAAATGCAAACAACCTCCTCAGAAACTGGACAAAGAATATAGACAGGAAATTTACAGAAATAGTACTTGTAGATAATAAGCATTAGAAAATGATGTGCAACCTCACTAGTAATCACAAAAACGCAAGATGAAATACCAATATATCATTACGCAAAATATTCGCAATTTTTTTGGGAGAGAGAAAGCGTGTGCATATGTGCATACATGAGTTGAGGGGGAGGGGCAAAGGGAGAGAGAAAGAGTCTCAAGCAGGCTCCACGCTCAGCATGGAGCCCTATGCTGGCCTCAATCACATGACCCTGAGATCATGACCTGAGCTGAAATCAAGTGTCGGGACATTTAACCTACTGAGCCACCCAGGTGCCCCTGGCAAAAATTTTAAAGATTGATCACTGTACTACTGACAAAGATACAAGAAATAAGTTACTTTCCTACTTTGCTGATGGAAGTATAAATTGATATAAATTTGTAAAGGGCAATTTGGTAACACTTAACAAAAGTTAAAATGTGTAGTCTCTTGGTTTTGTTAATACACTATAGTTAGTTATATAAGATGTTGCCATTCTGGGAAAGTGGATACAGGGTATGAGGGACTTCTCTGCACGATTTTAGCAAATTCTTGTGAGTCTAGAATTATTTCAAAATAAAATGCTCAGAAAAAGAGGGGAAAAGGAGTTATGCTGAGTGAAGTAAGTCAATCAGAGAAAGACATGTATCATATGACCTCACTGATATGAGGAATTCTTAATCTCAGGAAACAAACTGAGGGTTGCTGGAGTGGTGGGGGTGGGAGGGATGGGGTGGCTGGGTGATAGACATTGGGGAGGGTATGTGCTATGGTGAGCACTGTGAATTGTGCAAGACTGTTGAATCACAGATCTGTACCTCTGAAACAAATAATACATTATATGTTTAAAAAAATTTTTTTAAATGAAAAAAAGAAGATAGCAGGAGGAGAAGAATGAAGGGGAGTAAATCGGAGTGGGGGACGAACCATGAGAGACGATGGACTCTGAGAAACAAACTGAGGGTTCTAGAGGGGAGGGGGGTGGGGGGATGGGTTAGCCTGGTGATGGGTATTAAAGAGGGCACGTTCTGCGTGGAGCACTGGGTGTTATATGCACAAACAATGACTCATGTAACACTACATCAAAAACTAATGATGTAATGTACAGTGATTAACATAACAATAAAAAATTTAAAGAAAGAAAAAAAAAGAGGGGAAAAGGAAAAATGTGCATACAATTTGACTCAGAGATTCCACTTCTAGGAATGTGTCTTGCTGAAGTAACAGCGTAGGTGTATAAAGATATAGATGATGGTTGCAGTGTTGTCTTATAAAAATAAAATTGCAAACAACCTATTTATGAAAAGGAAGTTGTTAAGTAATAAGGTGCATTCTTATAAAGAATGTTATGCAGCCATTAAAAATAATGAGATAGATCTATATATACACAACCGTAATAAATTATTACAACAGCCAATACTTACTGGGGGCTTTCTATGTAACATGTATAGTTGTCAGTACTTTACGTGCATTAAACTCCTTTAATCTTATAAAAATTCTATGAGGTACTATTATTATCCCATTGTATAGATATGGAAACAGAAGCACAGCTGAGTACTGTAACTCATCCAAAACCACATGGTTAATAAGTAGTGGAACTAGGAATCCAGCCCAGAACCCAGGCTCTCAGCCACTACAAAGTATTGTTACAATATATTGTGAAAAAAGCAAGTTACAGTCTAGTGTATAAAATAGCACCATCTGCTTTTGACACAAACTCAAAGTACATGAGCTTATACAGAGCTATGTCTGCATAAGTCTAGAAAAAAATTGCTTGTGGCATATAACAAACTGTGAGTCCTGGTCACTTCCATGGAGACTGATGGATGGGAGAGACTAAAGGGAGTTTTATTTCTTTATAATTTAAATGACAGGAGGAGTGGGAAATTTTTATTTGTTGCAATTTGGATATTTTTCAATCCAAAATTTGTATATATAGTAATACGTTGCAAAATGTCCCCACACATGGAACACTATGCTACAGTTAAAATGAATTAGAGACACATACATAAATATGGAAAGAGGCAAAATATGTGATGTTAACTGAAAAAAGAAACAGGTTATACAAGCAAAAGCTTATGTGACTTTATATAAAACCACACATATTTATGTATATCCAAACACCCCTTGGGGAAGGGGACTAGTAAATGCTTCACAACAGCCTCTCCAAGGAGATTGGGGAAAGCCCTGATTTGTGACATTTACCAATTTCCTTCATGTAAATATTTCCATCCCTGGTTGATTCCAAGCCACTAACACGATGTCACTAAATGTATGGTCTTAAAGAGAAACCAGTAGCAAGCGCCCCATTTCCACCACAGGGGTACAGCAGCCAGGGGCATAGGTAATAGAGTGTGGTACAATACTTAGAAAGTGCTGAGTTTTGGGCACCTGGGTGGCTTAGTTGGTTAAGCGATTGTCTTCGGCTCAGGTCATGATCCTGGAGTCCTAGGATCAAGTCCCACTTCGGGCTCCCTGCTCAGCGGGGAGTCTGCTTCTCCCTCTGACCCTCCCCCATCTCATGCTCTCTCTCTCAAATAAATAAATAAAAACTTAAAAAAAAATAAAGTGGGTAGGCTGTGAAAGAGAAGTATGCAGGAGAGAGTGAGTTCATGAAGGAGGAGAGCCAGAGGATTTGTCTCAAAGTTATCACAGAAGGGAAAAATGTAAGGACCTAGTGTTGTAATGTTAACTCTTAAAAAAAAAGAAAGAAAGAAAATGCTGAGTTTTGAGTATTTATTACCTTATTTTAATGGAATTGATTTAGCTGCAAGCTTCTATAATTGAATATTTTATAATGGCTTGTTTGGGGCGCCGGGGTGGCTCGGTTGCTTGCTCAAGCTAACCCTTTTTTTTTTTTAAAGATTTTATTTATTTATTTGAGAGAGAGAATGAGAGAGAGAGAGACAGAGAGCATGAGAGGGGGGGAGGGTCAGAGGGAGAAGCAGACTCTTCGCCGAGCAGGGAGCCCGATGCGGGACCCGATCCCGGGACTCCAGGATCATGACCTGAGCCGAAGGCAGTCGCTTAACCAACTGAGCCACCCAGGCGCCCTCAAGCTAACTCTTGATTTTGGCTCAGGTCATGATCTCAGGGTTGCGGAATCGAGCCCTGTATGGGGCTCTGCTCTCTGCACGGAGTCTGCTTGTCCCCCTTCTCTCTCTCTCTCTCTCTTTCTCTCAAATAAATAAATAAAATCTTTAAAAAAATTAAAAAATAATGGTTGTGTTTGATAACTGTCTCACCACATTCCTGAAAACTTCACCATCAGCTCTCGCAAGCCAGGATAAATGATCTCCAGCTCACCAGCATGTGATGGGAAACTTTCACTTTCCTTAGAACATATGCCTCTAATGCTCTCTGTTTTGCCAATAAACTGATTACTGAGATTTCCTAATTACAAAGTTTGATGACTTTTCCAAAAATGAATCAAGGTCCATTGGTAAATGGGTTCAGGTCTTGGAGAGACAGCTCACGCACACAAAAATACAAATATTGAATGGACCTATAGGAAAATAGCCATCCCGATGATAATAAAATGAATGGAATCTTATTTGACAGACTCTCTCAGGACCCACCTCACTCCCAGCCCTTGGAAGAAAAAAAAAAAAAAAGAAGCTGAGAACATCTGATGCTTGCAGCTTTGGGGTTGGGGAGGGGGGTTATTCTGTTACATACATACAGCCTATTTGGAAAGCAATAAGATGCCACTGCTCAAAACCCATAGAAATGCTCACATCCTCCAATTCAAGACTCCTACTCACTGGAAATATTCAACAGAAGGAAAAAAATGTCTATGAGAGTAAAAAGAGATTCGTCGCGGTGTTATCCACGATAGCAGATAACTAGAAGTAGCCTAAAATAGCAAACATTAAAAAAAAATAAATGGAATAAAATAAATTACAAAAAAATCATTTAATACATTCTGGAACATGATCTGTTGAGAAGAATGAACTATTTTTGCTGCATTTCAACACATGATAAATATGACATTTGATGGATCATAGCAGCGTGACTCATCCCAGCCTCAAATTGGAAACCATGTAAATGTCCTTCAACCGATGTGATCAATTGATAAACACATGCTGTCCCTTCCACACAATGGATGGACTCGGCAAAATGCAGAGGACAAACTGTTGCTTCATGCAATGGTGGGGACGAGCAACACACACATCAGGCGGTGTACCAAAAGATCACATAGTGTGCAATTCCATTTGCATGAAATGTCCAGAAAAGGTGAGTTGATAGACCCAGGAAGCACATCGGTGCCTGCCACGGGGCTGGGGGTAGGTAGGGGTGGAGATGTACTACAAACTGGGCAGGCAGTGCAAAGACAACTCCTTTGGGGTGATGGAAAGTTCTATGATTATGGTGATGGTTGTACAACTCAGCAAATCTACCAAAAACTGTTGCATCCTACGCTTAAAATGGGAGGAATGCTATGTCAATTACAACTCAATAAAGTTGTTTAAAAAAGATTCAATGAAAAAAAAAGAATGTTTATGGCAAAATGTTGAGAAAAAATAGGAAATAGTATACATTTTTGGTTCACGATGAAATAATATTTTTAACACCTTTACTGGGGGGCATCTGGGTGGCTCAGTAGGTTAAGGGTCTGCCTTCGGCTCACCTCATGATCCCAGGGTCCTGGGATCGAGTCCCGCATCGGGCTCCCTGCTCAGTGGGGAGTCTGCTTCTCCCTCTGCCTCGCCCCTGCTTGTGCGCGTGCGCTCTCTCTCTCTCTCTCTCTCTCGCTCCCTCTCTTTCTCAAATAAATAAATAAAATCTTAAAATAATACCTTTATCGTGATATAACGCACAAGCATAAAATTCACCCATTCCACAGACAGTGGTACAATTCATCGGTCTTTGTCTGGTCAAGAGCTCTGCAACCATCGCCACGGTCTAAATTTAGAATATTTTCAAAACCTGGCATTCCCTCCCCTTTCTCTCCTTATCGTGTAAACCATTTGGAGGTGTGCAATTCAGTGATATAATAATTCACAGTGTTGTGCAACCATCACCTCTATCTGATTCCAGAACATTTCCATCACCCCAAAAGGAAACACTGTCCCAATGAGCAATCACTTTCCCTTCCTCCCTCCCCAGCTAGCAACTGCTAATCTGTTCTGTGTCTCTCTGGATCTGCCTGCTCTGGACATTTTGTATAAATGAATCATATACATGATGTGGGCTTCTTTCATTTGATACAATGTCTCAAGCTCCAGCCTCATGGCTTCCTTGTTGTTTCTGGAAACATGCCAGCCTCCTTCCCTCTGTCAGGGCCTTTGCACTGACTGTTCCCCATTCCTGGGATGCTCTTCCTCTTCCTACCCCACTGCTCTCTGCCCACCTCTTTCTTCACACCCCTGGTGTCTTGGCTGAATCGTCCCCACTGGAAGAAATGCCTTACACCTGCCTGCCCTAAGTGGGTCACTTGGGTTACTGTTGCTGATGACACCCTGTTGTCCTCATTACAATCTGTAACCAAATTTTGCCTTCTCAAATACTTGAGTTTGACTTGGGCCAGGATTAAGGTAAGGCGAGTGAGGCACTCATCTCGGGTGCCAAATTTAAGGAGGTGCCAAATCATTGAGTTTCTTCCCTGTTGCCTCTGGCTTCCATATGGCTTGGCACGGCACTATCGCTGATCCTGTCTTTAAGACAGCTTGCTATTTATTCATGGTGGATTTTTTTGCATTAATTTTGATTTTTTTAAAACATTGCATTGAAATATTATTTATCTTTTTTTAAATAATATTTTATTTATTTATCTGATAGAGAGAGAGAGTGCAGGAGTGGGGGATGGACAGAGGGAGAGGGAGAAGCAGACTCCCCGCTGAGCATGGAGCCGGACGGACTTGGGGCTCGATCCCAGGACCCCGAGATCACCCCCGGAGCCAAAGTGAGATGCTCAACTGACTGAGCCACCCAGGCGACCCGAAATATTACTTATCTTGATGACTAAGTTGAAGAAGTCAACTTCCCAAGCCTCACCTGTGTGTCCAGTTAGGATGTGGATCACCTGCTGCTCTTCCATGTCCCACACAGCAACAAAGCCGTCCTGGGTGCCAACAACCAGCAGCCTCTCCTCCAGGCTCCACGCCATGGCAGTGATGCCTGTGGCCACGCAGGGACAACAGTGACCACATCAGCTCCCGGGCTCAGCCACAGGGTCCTCTAACGGGGCTCCACTCCACAGATGGGGAAACTGAGGCATGGGTTCAGTCCCTTTTCCAGAGCTACACACCCAGAAAGTGGCAGGGCCAGGCTTTTGAAGCCAGCACTGTCGGAGGCCAGGTTCAGATCTCGGTTGTAACATTTACGTTGCTCTTAGGGACCAAACCACATCAAGGTCACAAGTGTCTCCCAAGTTCGGTGGTTCTCACTGAGGGGCGATTCTGCTCCTGGGGAAGGTCTGGAGCCTGGGGACACTGGGCAATGTCTGGAGATGTTTTTTGGCTGTCACAACTGGGGAGTGGGGTGAGACTGCCATCCGGTGGGTGGAGGCCAGGGGAACTGCTGACCACCCTGCCGTGCATAGGATGCCCCCCCACCCCCGCAGAGGATGACCCAGTCCCAAATGTCAATAGTGCATGGTTGAGAAACCCTGCCCTAGTTGGACAAGACTCAGAAATGGAATTACACTGGCTGAGAACGAGGACTCTGCTTCTGACTTCTCTTTGAGTTCAACATGTATGGAAAAATAAAGGCTGGTGCTCCAGAGAAAAGAAATATTTGCCAATAATTTGGGCAAACAACAGCCCAGGGCTCGCTGCTGGGTCCTGATTGAAACATCGCTGAGGACAGAGAGGCACCGAGTTACATGGGAGAAAACACTGGCCCAGATAGCTGGAGACCAGAATTTCTGAATGCCCTCGGGTAATTCCTTCCCCTGCTCCGTGCCTCAGTTTCCCCAGATGTAAAATAGTGAGGGGGAAGTGTTGAAATCAGAGCCAGTCCAAGTCTGAGAAGCCCAGATTTTGTTCCCGCCTCATTGGGACAGGGAGTGAGGACGTGGGATTTGTCTTTCTTTTCTTTCTTTTTTTTTTTCTGGTCACTTACGGTGTGACCTTGGAAACGTGAACTCAAACTTCTCATTTACAAAATGACCAGACTGAAGTGCAGAATGGGTAGAGACTTCTGCAGCTTCACCATGACTGGGGCTTGTCAGAGAGGCATGGTGGGTCCGAAACACAGACCATCTCCCCCCACCGAGGGATGGCAAAAGTACAATTTCACTCAGACTGTAACTTCCTATGCCTATGCTACATAGATATCACAAATCAGCCACTGCACTATCTGAGATTTGTCCCCCAGAGCCATTCTGTCGTGTTTACTGTTGTAACCAAGCCTGCAGCCCACAGGTGTTAGCAGAGTCCACACTCATCCGGACCCTGTAATTCCCAGGCTCCCTTGCAGCTGGAGATGGCCAAGTTCTTGCCAATGAGACATTCATCCCAGAGGTGATAAAGTCTGCTTCTATAGACCATGCCCTCAAAGGGAAGGGATCTGCCACCCACCTCCCCTTCCCACTTCCCACTGGCTGGAATGCCCATGGCGTGGGTCAGAGCAGGAATTGCCATTTTGAACCAACAAATGGAAGTTTCACATTGAAAATGGCAGCAAACAAGATTGAAAGAGTCCAGGTCCCTGACACCTTGGAGACTTGGAGTTTTACCTCTACTTACACCTGGACTGTTAAGTGAGGGGGAAATGAACGGCTATTTTATTTAAGTCACTGCTATCTTGTCCTTTGTTATAGCATTTGAACCTGTAACCCAATAAATACACAGTCTTACCCATTAAACTAGATTCAGTCTCAGAACCCTTCTTAACACAGCATTCTAGTAGCTGTCCCCAAATCAATTCTGCCATGCATCATACTTAATTTCTTAGAATTTCTATTTTGGAAGCTCTATGCCTTGGGGAATGTATCTTTCCCTACAAGGCCCACGAAGTGGCCTGAGTTGCAATAATTGACATTTGAACCACAAGTTCATTGTATATTTCGTGGCCTTATAATTAATGCAAGAGATTATGGGTGGGCAGATGAAGGGATGGATGAGTGGAGGTAGACTGGTGCATGAGGGGATAGCTAAATGGCTGGCTGGATAAGTGGATGAGTGGACGGATGGGTGTGAGATGAGTAGATGGATGAATCAACTGAGAGATGTGTGGGCGAGTTGATGAATGGCTGGGTGGATGGATGGGTGGAGGGGTGAGTGGTTGGAAGAGGGAAATGGAAAGATAAGTGGTGTGGAGAGAGGGATGGAATGAAGATAACTAATGAAAGTATGGCTGACTGATGGGTGGATGGAAGGAAGGAAGGAAGGATGATGGATGGATGAATGGATGGATGGATGATGGATGGATGGATGGATGGATGATGGATGGATGGATGATGGATGGATGGATGGATGGATGGATGATGGATGGATGGATGGATGATGGATGATGGATGGATGGATGATGGATGGATGATGGATGGATGGATGATGGATGGATGGATGGATGATGGATGATGGATGGATGGATGGATGGATGGATGGATGATGGATGGATGGATGATGGATGGATGGATGGATGGATGGATGATGGATGGATGAATGGATGGATGGATGATGGATGGATGGATGGATGATGGATGATGGATGGATGGATGGATGGATGATGGATGGATGGATGATGGATGGATGATGGATGGATGGATTATGGATGGACAGAAGGACAGACAGAAGATGGAAGGAAGGAAGGAAGGAGGGAAGGAACGAAGGAAGTGGGGGGAGGAAGAAGGGAAGGAAGCGAAACAAACAAATGGAGAGAACTAAGTCCTCTTGTCTCTCTGAACTTCTGGTGTCCTGGGGGAATCTACGAGCGCCACCAGCCTCTCAGGGGCCAGTCAGTCATCAATGCCTACCTTTTGGTCTTACTAGCATGAGCCAGTAAATCACAAAAACTATCTGTAAGATGGACACTCGATTCTTAGAGGCAGTCAGCACCCCCTTGCTCTGGGCTCATCAGCAGTATTTACAATACTCATCTATAGTCCCTGGGGGGCAGAGACAGTCGAGTCAGCATAAGACAGCAAGGGCACACCCTGATGGGACCCTTGGGGCCTCCCTAGCGACAGAGCGGAGCCCCAGAGAGCAGCCAGAAACCCCTGCCAGCTGCTGCCCTCAGGCACAACGGGAGCCTGGCAGGATTTTTGCTGTGCTGGGGAGACTCACCCTTGTGACAGCCTGTGACGGTTGCCCGGAGGGGTCCCCCCGGGGGCTGGAGGAATCCCCCGAGGGGTATGAGCACAGGGTGGGGGCACACCCGGAACCAGCTCTGGGCCTGTTGGCACAGCTGTCCCACCAGGGCTGGATGTGAGGTGGCGAAGAAATGGAGTCGGGCCAGGAGTTCTGTATATAGGATGCTCCTCTCTGCAACAAAGGGGACTCAGGTTAAGGGAAAGGGCACGGCTGACGGGTGGAGTCCGCCGCCATCTTCTCCTGCCTCCTTCTCTCCTTTCCAAGGACACTCATCCCTACTTCGAGGGAACCAGGTGGTTCATAGCCTCTGGACCTTTGTCCCCTCTGGTTCCTCTGCCTGGAATACTTCCTTCTTCTCCCCTTCCCCTTTCTCATGCTAAATATCTCATTTTAGGGCGCCTGGGTGGCTCAGTTGGTTAAGCGACTGCCTTCGGCTCAGGTCATGATCCTGGAGTCCCGGGATCGAGTCCTGCATCGGGCTCCCTGCTCAGCGGGGAGTCTGCTTCTCCCTCTGACCCTCCCCCCTCTCATGCTCGCTCTCTATCTCATTCTCTCTGTCAAATAAATAAATAAAATCTTAAAAAAAAAAATCTCATTTTAGCTCCAGGGTTACTTCTTTAAAGAGCATTCTCCAGCCCAGCCCTCTAATCCACCCACCCCACCCCCACTCCCCGGAGCTCATCAGAGGTACAATTGACATTTCTTTGCTTATTCCTTCACTACCCTAAATCTTGAGTTTCCCCGAGAACAGTGATGATTGTTCATTGTGTTCTTAGAGCCTAGAACATCACAGACACCCAGTAAATGGTAGAGGCCGCTTTTCAGCAATGGGCTTGAACAATGGAATGCAGAGCAAGGCAAAAGGGCCCACAGCGACCACTGAACTGAAGAGAGGCCCGTCAGGAGAGCCACCCCAGATTATCCAGAAGCCCTAGCGGCCCAGCGGGCTACGGACAACCAGGTACAGGTACAAAAAAAAAAAAAAAAAAAAAAAAAATTCCAAGTCCCCAGACCACCTGACCTTCCTCCTTTAAATACAGCCCCTCCCACTGCCTTGGGGCAGACAGCCTCCCCTGTGTGGTCCTGCCTGCAGCTCCCTTCCATCTCCTTTGTTCTAGAGACTTCTATCTCCTTTGTTCTGCCTCCGGTGAATTCTTTCACTGCTGGAGCCTGAGCCACCCACTTCCACCGGATCATCATCATCACCCCACTCTCCATCTCAAGTTCCTTAATTTAATCACATCATTTGCCATATAAGACAAGAGTCACAGGTTCCAGGGATTAGGAAGTGAATATATTTTTGGAGGGGGGCAGTGTTTTCTGCCTACCACAACAGAGGTATCATCATTATTATGCCTAGTTCATAAAGGGGGAAATTGAGGCTCAGAGAGGTTAAGCAACTTGTACAAGGTCACACAGCCAGTAAGAGGCAGGAATCTAACCTAAAAAAGTTTTATTCCAACCTCGAATGAAGACCAGGGACAGTGAAGCAGGCAGTTCATTTTCCCTGTTGTCATCTTGTCCTAACTGTGGGGTTTGGGGCAATGGTGACAATGCCCTGTGCCTTGGTTTGCTGGTGGGTGAAATGAGGCAAGGTCAGGACCAGGGGTGAGTGTCCCATTCACCATGGGTGCAAAATTTAAGGTGGCACCACCAAACTCAACCATCCAGATAAATACTATTTTTTTCTTTTTAAAGATTTTATTCATTTATTTGACAGAGAATGAGCGAGCACAAGCAGGGGAAGCAGCAGGCAGAGGGAGGGAGAGAAGCAGGCTTCCCGCTGAACGGAGAGCCCAACACGGGGCTCGATCCCAGGACCCTGGGATCATGACCTGAGCCGAAGGCAGATGCTTAACCGACTGACCCACCCAGGCGCCCCCAGATAAATACTATTTTAATGCAATATTTTAACAAATCAAAATTAATGCCCCCCAACCCATGGTGAACAAAATATCAGCTTTTAAAATAAAAATAGGGTCAGAAACAGCACCACACCAAATCATCCCGGAGCCTGAGGCAATAGGAGAAACCCCGTGGGCTTTGAGGAGCGGGCTCAAAGTCCTGGAATGTGCTGGAACTCAAGGTTGGCCAGCTGCGCCCTCTGGTGGTGACATTTATTCCCACTACAACTTCTCATGAGGGGCAAGCCCCAGGTTGTCAATCAAGGATTGTTGAAAAGAACATGCTGTGATTTGGGCTTTTAAATCTTCCCTCGAACTGGGCTGGGCAGTTGTTCCCAAGGCTATTTCCCTGGTAAATCACTCCCCATGAGGTTTACAACTGCTGAGCATGAATGCACAAGAAAGGCCAAACTGATGGTGGGCACCAGCATCTTCCTCTTGGGACATACTTTAGTTCAATCCCGTATTTTTCAGATGATGGAAGCTGAGGCTCCACACAGAAGTGGCTCATCCAACAACAACAACAACAACAACAACAACAACAAAAACCCAAAGAAACAAACAACAACACAACAAAAGAAATGGCTTGTCCAAGGCTGTTCACATCAACAATATTGAGGCTATCATGGGGACAGGCTCTGCAAGAATTGACTTGTATATCTTTCCTCGCAGCTCTAGGGAGGAAGGTTGACCAGCATCCCCATTTTGCAGATGGAAACACTGAGGAAAGCAAGGTGGGGGGTGGGGTGAGGAGCATAAGGGACTTGCAAGGTCACACCACCAGTAAGTGGCAAAGCCCAGATTTGAATCAATACAGTGGGGCTCCAAATCTGAGTTCTTGGCCAGGACCGTCTATGTGGTAGGGCTGGCAATTTGGCAGGGCGCAAGTGATGAAGCCCCTACCCTCAGAGAGCTCAGAGTCGGGTGGGGCCCTCAGGTGATACAAAAGACAACCGGCAGAAATAGTAAGAGCTAAGACAGATGGCAAAAGGGTGCATTGCTGGAGAATGCAGGGACTAGGGAGCCAGGGGGGTGTCCAGGTTCAGTAGTGGCTGGGCTTCTCCTAGGAGGAGCGTTTGTTTAAGCTCCAAGGGAGCCCCAGAAGGGATATAGGGACTTAAACACCTCTATAAAACTCCTTATAAAACCCTCAAATGAAAACCAGATGGGAACTGTGTAATAAAAACCACCCTGGGGGCGCCTGGGTGGCTCAGTTGGTTAAGCAGCTGCCTTTGGCTCAGGTCATGATCTCTGGGTCCTGGGATGGAGCCCCATGTCTGGCTCCTTGCTCTGGGGAGTCTGCTTCTCCCTCTCCCTCTGTCCCTCCCCTCACTTGTGCTCTGTCTCCCTCTCTCTCTCAAATAAATAAATAAAATCTTTAAAAAAAGATACCCTGGCCACCTCATACTCATTAGGATGACTATTTTTTTTTTTTAATCAGAAAATTGGGGCAACTGGGTGGCTCAGTCGGTTAAATGTCTGACTCTTGGTTTCAACTCAGGCTGTGATCTTGGTGTCATGAGATCAAGCTCTGCATGGGGCTCCACGTTCAGTGTGGAGTCTGCATGAGATTATTTCTCCCCCTCTGCTCCTCCCCTTGCTCTCTCTCTCTCTCTCTCAAATAAATTAATTTTTAAAAATCTAAAAAAAAATCAGAAAATTAAAAGTATTGGTGAGGATGTAGAGAAATTGGATTCCTTGTGCTCTGCTGGTGGGAATGTGAAATGGTGCAGCCACTCTGGGGGGCCCCTGGGTGGTTCAGTCATTAAGCATCTGCCTTCAGCCCAGGTCATGATCTCAGGGTCCTGGGATCGAGCCCCGCATGGGGCTCCCTGCTCGGCGAGAAGCCTGCTTCTCCCTCTCCCACTCCCCCTGCTTGTGTTCCCTCTCTTGCTGTCTCTCTGCCTCTGTCAAATAAATAAATAAAATCTTTTAAAAAAAGAAAATGGTATGGTGATTCCTCAAAAAAACAAAACAAAACAAAACATAGAATTATCATTTGATCCAGCAATTGCATTTCTGGGTGTATACTCCAAAGAATTGAAAGTAAGGTCTTGAAAAGATATTTGTATACCTGTGTTCACAGCGGCATGATTCACAATGGGCAAAAGGGAGAAAACAGCCCAAGTGTCCATCAAGGGATGAGTGGGTACACAAAATGTGCTCCATCCATACAAAGCAATGTTATTCAGCCTTACAAATGAAGGAAATACAACATGGATGAACCTTGAGGACATCATGGCGAGTGAAAGAAGCCAGTCACAGGGGGCAAATACCGCATGGGTCCCCTGATATGAGGCCCCTACAGTGGTCAGATTCATAGAGACAGAAAGTAGGACGGCAGGCACCAGAGGCTGGAGGCGGGGGTGGGGAGTTGGTGTTTCATGGGGACAGAATCTCGGTTTGGGAAGATGCAAGAGCTCTGGGGATGGATGGTGATGATGTTTGTACAACGTTGTGCATGTGCTTAACGCCACTGAGCTGTACACTTAAAGATGGTTACTTTGGTAAATTTTATGTTCTGTGTGTATTGCCACAATTTAAAAATGAAGATAAAAACAGACCAACAAAACACCATCCTGGGCAGAGCATCAGAGATTCTTCAAGCTCTAGGGCAGAGGGTGGACCGAGCCCAGCCCAACGGTTTACCCCAGGAGCTAAGGATGGTTTTTACAGATCAATATTTGCAATGGACAGGATGGCAGGAAACGCCGACTTTGAACCCCAATTAAGCAAAATGTTTTCCCCCAGAGCAAAAACTCCCCCCTTCTTTCTCTTGAGTAGACTTTTTTTAATAAAGATTTTATTTATTTATTTGACAGAGAGACAGCAAGAGAGGGAACACAAGCAGGGGGGTGGGAGAGGGAGAAGCAGACTTCCCACGGAGCAGGGAGCCCGATGTGGGGCTCGATCCCAGGATGCTGGGATCGTGACCCTAGCTGAAGGCAGATGCTTAACCAACTGAGCCACCCAGGCGCCCCTTGAGTAGACTTGTGTTACAAAAAAATCATGTTCAATTATTATGATTGTATTTTGAATATTATCAATAAAAAAAGTTATGGGAACGTGTTTTCTCTCTCTTGTTATATTAAGTACTGACATAATTTCCTCTATTTTTGCCTGAGAGTTTTCCTATCTGGCCCTTTCTAGAAAAAGGTGCCGGGTCGGGGAAAGGGGGCAGACACTATTTTGGTAGTGTTCAATCCAAAGCTCTTCCAGGTTTAATTCAAGATTCTAGAAACCCCGCAGGTGTAGATAGCAAAGGTGTGTGGGTTAATGAAAATCCAGCTGGGGGCTCAGTGAGAATGGGCTTCTAGAAGTCAGTGCAGAGTGAAGGCCCCCGCCCGCCACCCCCCTTCCCGGCGAGGCCGACTCACCCATGCCTCGGAGCTCCACAGCCGGGCGGCACAGCTGGAGGGCGTCCCGGACCAGGCTGACCTCAGGACAGTCCAGGTGAGGGCCATACAAGTCAAAGTCATCCAACAGGCCCTCGATGCCCCCAGAGACGCCCCGGCAGGAAATCCAGTTCATGCTGCCTGTGGGAGGAAGGGGGTGTTGTTGGGGCACACACACCTATCCATTTCTCTGGGGGTTCTTAGCATAGGTGCTGCGGATGCTGGGGCCGTGCACTGTAGGATGCTGATCGGCGCCCCTGGCCTCCACCCACCAGATGCCTGTAGCACCTCCCCAATAGTGACAATCAAAAACACGAACATTGCCCCAAGAGTCCCCTGGGTGCAGGATCACCCCGGGTTGAGAATCACAGGGAGGAGCAGATGGATAGATGGAGAGACAAATAGAAAGATGGAGGGATAGATGGATGGGTACATAGGTGATGATAGACGGGTAGGTGTAAAGATGAAAGATGATAGATATGATAGACAGACAGACAGACAGACAGGGTCTCATTCGAAGACCACATTTCTCACCTTTGCTCTATCCACTAGCACTAGATGCCAGTAGCACGCCCTCCCCCAGCTGTGACAACCAAAATGTCCCCAGACGTTGCCAAGTGTCCCCTGCTGGTGGGGGGGGGGGCACAGAATGACCCCCTGGTGAGAACCACTGTCTTAGGAGGGGCCAAGCACTCTGACTTTTGCCCTTTACCCTTCCCAGGCTCCACTGCGGGAGCACAGCGGAGGGCTGGGACCCACTCACTGTCCCCTGCAATGGGTGCAACCCTTACCCAGAACCTCCTGTTTCAGCTCTTCGATGCGGCCTGAGTGGACCAGGTGATGGGGCAACTCCTTCAGCTTCCGCAGATTTGCCACCGTGTCTGAGAACCACAGGGGCTGAGGGGCCACCTGCAGGGGAGGAGGGGGCTGGCAGCCAGGCCATGATGATACAAGCTCACTCATTCACTCCACAAACATGGGCCAAGCTACCACGCACGTGTGACGCTGGAGGGCACTGGACGCAATTCCAGACAGAGGTGCCCCACACCCACCCCAGGCAGGGCCAGGGCAGAGGGAGGAACTTGGGGCTCAGGGAATCCAAGGGGCATCGGAGCTGGGTCTTCGAGTTTAAGTAGGAGTCTGTCTGGGGAACCTTATTGGAAAACAATGGTATTCCCGGGCAAGGGAATGGCATGTGCAAAGGCTCAGGGGTGGGAGATGCCAGGAGTTTAGGGCAGTTCTGTATGCTTCTGAATGTTGTGATTCTTCTGCCCCCCACCCCAGAATGTTGGGGATGGAAGGCATATTCTTCATCTGCTGCTCCCAATCGCCCCATTATGCTCAGAGGCTGAGGGGACATCCTGCTTTCTGTGGGAAGGGAAGGAAAGAAGGTGAGGAGAGCATTCTTGATGGAAAAGAAAGAGCGAGGTGGTCCTGGCCAGGGAGCCTTGGCCTTGCTTGCACAGCAGGGTGGAGCCTGCAGGTAGTGAGCAGGGGTCCCAGACAGACAGTTCACCTTGCGGTCCAGGTTCAGGGGCTTCCCCACCAGCGGCAGAGTGATGAGTTTCTTCGTGCCCTGGCTCCAGGCCCCTGAGAAGAAGTCAGCTAAGACTCCGTGCCTCTTGGCTCTCTCGGGCCCGGACAGGTAGCGCTCTTGGACCACCTCGGCCAGCTGCCTGCAGAGTGGGGACACGGGCTTATGGGCCTGGGGGATGGGGTGAGCTCAGAGGGGGCCCCCAGCCTTCCAGGAACCTGTTCCCAAATGCAGGTCCCCCCTAAGCCACCTGCCAGATGCTGACCACCCGTCCTACTTGTTACCTAACGTTCATCTATAAATTGGCCCATCTTTCTTTTTTCCCCTTAAATATATTTACTTTTTTTTTTTTTAAAGATTTTATTTATTTGGAAGAGAGAGACACAGCGAGAGAGGAAACACAAGCAGGGGGTATGGGGGAGGGAGAAACAGGTTTCCCACTGAACGGGGAGCCCGATGAGGGGGCGCGATCCCAGGACCCCGGGATCATGACCTGAGCCGAAGGCAAGACGCTTAATGACTGAGCCACCCAGGCGCCCCTAAATATATTTACTTTAAAAAGGAACATTTGGGTTCCTCAACTTAAACTTAAAATAAGGTACTGTAGGACCCAGCTACTCCACTTCTGGGTATAGACCCAAAAGAATTAAAAAAACAAAACAAAACAAAAACAGGTGTTCGAAAGAAAACTTGTGCTCACGTGTTCACGCAGCACTGACCACAAGCCCGAGGAATGACCCAAGTGTCCATCGATGAATAAACAGATAAACAAAATGTGGTCCATCCATGCAACGGGATATTACTCAGCCATGAAAAGGAACAAAGCCCTGATTCACGCTACAACATGGATGAACCTCGGAAGCTCTATGCTGAGGAAAGCAGCTGGACACTAAAGGCCACATGTTGTGTGGTTCCATGTATATGAAATGTGCAAAAGAGGCAAATCCATGGAGACAGAAAGCAGATTCGTGGGTGCCAGACAGGGGCTGGGGACAGAGAGGTGGGGGGATGGGGAATGACTGCTGATGGGGACCAGGTGTCCTTTTGAGGGGATGGAATTGTTCTGGAACGTTTTAGAGGTGATGGTTACAACACATTGTGGATGCACTTAATGTTACTGAATTGTACACTTTAAATGGATGATTTTTATGTTATGTGAATGTATCCTCAGTTTAAAACCGAGTTAGCTGTATCAGAGTCAGCGGTGTGGAAACCCCTGAATGCCGTGCTAAATGCACTTGTTTCGCTGGGAACGGGGATAAAAGAAGGATCTGGAACAAGGAGGAGCCCGATGAGCGAGCCCTCGCTCCCGGAAGCCCAGGCAGCGTGTCCACCATGCCGGACCCACCTGTGGGCGATGGCCAGCAGCGTGAAGCCATCCACGGGCCGCCGGGCCAAGCAGTGGCCCAGATCCCGGCGGAGCCTCACCCACAGCAGGGGTGGGAAACGCAACAGCTCCTTGCTGGGCGGGGTCCAGTCCCGGTACACAGCCTGCAGGACCTCGTCGTCCAGGGACAGGATGTCCTTCAGCTCTGCCTCTGAGAGCCCATGCCTGCGGGGAGAAGAGACGGGCACTGGGACACGCTGTGTCTCCTGCGGTCGGAGGGCGCAGACACCAGGGACGGGGAGACGTGGCCAGCGCGGCACAGCGTCCTGCCCGTCACCAAAGGGTCCACCCCGAGGGTCGGCATTTGGACTGTGCCCAGCAGGTACTGATGCCCGGTTACAGCTGTGCCCATCGCGTAAGACCTTCCTGCTTCTGCACACACACCCGCAGAGCCGTGAACTAGCCTCTCCCCAGTCTCCCATGAGTCGGGCAGCATGGGGAGGGAGACAAGAGGTCATTTAGAAAAATAATGCAGAAACTAACTGTGCCCACCTCGGCCTCACCCGTGTTTCCAGCCCCAGAAAAGTATCCAGCCTCCTTACCAAGGCCGACTGGACCTGGCTGCCTTCCACCCCTAGGGAAGCGGCCCTAAAGGGGATGAGTGATGAAGTTTCGGTGCTGGATCGCAAGGGACTTCCTGACACCTGAGAGCATCAAACTGGGAAAGCTGGATTTGCCTGCACATTTCATCCGGGAAGGACAGCAATCAGATCACCCTTCAGAGCAAGGGAAAGAGGGAGGCTGGCTTCTGTGGGCAAACTGAGTGTGTGTATTTAACTCTCTGATGTAGATCGAAATCTTCATTTTGATCAGAACACCTGCCATATATAGAGAGCACCCGCTCACTTAGTGTTTTCTAGTGTATAACAGGGTGGGTGTCCCCTGGGGTCTCTTCTGCGAGATCAATCATCTTGGACAATCCCAGCTATAATATCACAGTTTTCTCCAAACCAGAATTCCTGGGAGTTACACCTAGGGGGTCCACTTACCAGCACCCCTGTGTGGTCCTGTGCCTCCTCAGAAACCCTCTCCTTCAGGATAGAAGCTTCTTTCCCACTCTTTCATGCACCCTCAGTACAAATCAAGCTTGGGTCCCCTCCTTTCCAGCTCAGGTTCGATGGCTCATCCCACCTGAGCCGGATGGAACAACCCAGCAGGCTTGCAGGATGGCTATCAAGGAAGCTGCAGTCCCATAATTCCCTGGCAGCGTGGTTCTGTACAGGGCCCCCTGGGGAGGGGCCAGGCCAGTCCATTCTTTCTTAGAGAAGCAGATGCTGGGTCGTGGGAGGTCAATGGCTCATCAACAAACCATCGGCAGGTTTGTTTAGCCATTATTCATGGAGGGTCGGCTCCATGCAAGGCACCATGCTGACTCCTGAGGGACAGAGAGCTAGACGCCCAGGAAGCTTGTCTTCTCATCCCCAGAGCCAGGCAGGAAATAGCAGGAAAAGAGCACAAAGAAATTGGGTAACACCAATGGCTGGGAAGAAGACAAACCGCGTCACATGAAAAAGAGCCACATGGTGTGGGGGGGGGGGGCAGGAGAGAGACTGTTCTTGGAGGAGGTGGGTCCCTCTGAGAAGGTGCCACTGCAGCTGGGACTGGGTGGGAGGGAAGGGGCCAGCATGAGATCTGGGGCCAGGGTGGTCCAGGCACAGGGTGGAAGGCAGCCAGGTGATGGGAAGTCACTGGAAGGGTTAATCAGGCCAGGGACTGAATCAGATTTACGATTTTAAAATCTCACTCCGGACAGGTGTTCAAACCACAACTTGCACACGCATGTTCTGAGCAGCATAATTCACAATAGCCAGAAGGTGGAAACAGTCCAAATGTCCGTGAATGGATGCGCGGATAAACAAAATGTCGTTGCTATGGACTGAGTGTGTGTCTCCCCCAAATCCATAGGTTGAAGTCCTAATCCGCAAGGTGATGGTATTAGGAGGTGGGGCCTTTGGGGGGTGATTAGGTCATGAAAGTGGAACCCCATGAGTGGGCTTAGTACCCCAGAGAGCTCCCTTATCCCTTCTGTCATGTGAGGACACAGCAAAAAGATGCCCATTTATGAACCAGAGAGCGAGCTCTCACCAGACACTGTATCTCCAGGCACCTTGACCTTGGACTCCCCAGCCTTCCAGAACTGTGAGAGATAAATTGTTTATAAGCCACCCACTCTATGGTGTTTTTGTTACAGCAGCTCAAATGGACTAAGACAGGGGTGTATCCATACAATGGAATATTCTTTGGCCATAGAAAGAAACAAAGTATGGACACACACACTGCAACACAGATGAGCCTTCAAAACAGTCCGCTCAGTGAAAGAAATCCGTCACAAAAGACCGCACAGGGTATGATTCCATTCACTTGAAACGTTTAGAGCAGGATCCAGAAAGTCACGAGGTACACAAATGGCTGCCAGGAGCTGGACAGAGAAGTGAGGGAAGGCACAAGGCGTCTCCTCCCGGCATTATTCAGCCTCGCACCGCTGACATTTGGGCTCGGATCACTCTTCACGGTGGGGACTGTTCTGTGCTTTTAGCAGCATCCCTGGTCTCCGCTCACTAGATGCCAGTAGCATCACCCCTAGCTGCGACAACCAAAAATGTCCCTGGACGTGGCCAAGGGTCCCCTGGGGGCAGAATCTCCTCCGGGCAAGAACCACTGGCCTAGAAGGACTCAGATCTGCTCTGAGAGCTAGAGCTGGGTTCTCCACCATCACAGCACACTGACTGCGTGGGGAAGCATGATGTGTTTTCAAGGAACAAGAGGTAACGAAATCACACCTGCAGGCTCCCTCCCTAAACCACCTGGCCCGCCAGTCCCTGGGGCGGCTGCTCCGACACCCCTGTGAGGCCCTTGGCTTTACTAACTGGACAAGACGTGGGACCGAGCAGGTCGATTATTTTTGTCTCCCCAGATTTTGGAATCAGGACTCAAGAAGGGGCCAGTAGGATGGTGCCAGTTCTCTGAAATGGGAGCTAAGGATGCCAGTAGAAGTTCGAGGCAAGTGGAACAAAGGAAGAGTCCAGAACAGAAGCCAATGGGCAGAGAGGACCCAGAGGGCCAGGGGACGAGAAACTGTTCTGATTCTCATGGCTTTCTGGTTCCCATGACAACACCACCTCCTCCATGTGGACTGCATCAGGTTGGCCTGATGGCCTACCCCTTCACCCTGGAACATTCCCCAGTCTGTCTTTGTACTCTTACAGAACCCAGGCCCAGGCTCCACTCTGGGGGCACCAGTCACAAAATCTGGGGTATGGCATGAGATCTGGGGTATGCCCCCCTAGAGCCAGCAATTGGGTGGGTGGTCCTGGACCCCTTGAGCTCTTCCCATGGCCTTGGCACAAAACCCTGACTTTCCCACACACTAGCACGAGCGGGATTCTGTGCCTGGCAAACAAACAAACAAAGAAACAAAAAGCCACCCTCACAGGTCAGATCACCGCCATCTTGACTGACGTGGTGCAAAGGAAAAGGTCTGGAAGGAAAACCTGCCTGTGAAACTGAAAAGAGGCAAAACCAGCTTGTCCAGCATTTCTGATGATGTGCTTGAGTGTTGGCTTTGTCGCCGTGTGTCTGCTAATTGGTCTCCGCCCCACCCCCCTGGGGTTCCAGAGTCCGGCTGCTGGGTGCGTGATGGACATGCTCCTCTCTCCTGCTCCTTACTTCTGACTCCCCTCCTTCCCTACCCGGCATCTCTGAGCAGTGGCTCCTGACCATCATGACATCGCAGTGTGCAGCCCTGAGACTTTCTCTGGGCTGAGCAGCTGGATGTAAGCATTCAGTCCTAAAGCTCTAGAAACACATTGAAACTGGGTTTCTCCTATTTGCTTTTTTTGCTGATTCCCACGCGACAAGCTTGGGATGAAGTGTAGATGCCCGCTGGTGGTCAATCCTTCAGGGTAATTGGCTTTAAAAAGGTTTTTCTGAGATCTCCCCATAATATTACCTATTAAATACAGAGGAGAGCTTGCAGATTTACAACAGGGAAAAAAAATCCGTGCCTGAGAAGGGCTGAGCATCACTCAGGTTCACCTCGAATGTGATCACCAGGAAACATCAGACCAACCCAGATGGAGGGACACTCTACAAACTCCCCCCAGCCCAGGTGTGGTCCCCTGGACCAGCAGCATCAGCATCGGCCAGCGAGAATCGTGGGAGTCCTGGCCCCAGCCCAGACCAGCTGAATCAGATTCTTTATGCAAAAACAAGGCTCGAGATATGAATCCCCATCGAGGGTTGAGAAGCGCTGATCAATAAAATAACTGGCCCGGATTCTTCAAAAGGACAAAACCAGATGGTGGAATGTTCCAGATTAAAGGAGACCAAAGCAACTTGACAATTAAATTCGACATGCCGTCCTGGTTTGGATCCTGGATTGGGTGTGGGCGGTGGGGGGGGGCCTCTATAAAAGACATTTTTGAGACAATTGGCAAGTGTTCACTGTTAACTGTGCATTAAATAATATTATTGCCTCTGTGATATATTTCCTGACTTTTGTAATTGTCCTGTAGCAATGTGGGGTTCTGATTGTCCTTGTTTGTAGGAAATATGTGGTGTATTTAAGGGTAAAGGGGAATAACGCCTGTAATGAATTTGCAAAAGAAAGAAAGAAAACTAGAGGGGTTAGGGAGGGAGGGAGAGAGAAAGTTAATGCAGCAAATCAGGGATTCTGGGGGAAGGGTATATGGCTGTAGTTCTCAGCTGGTGCCTACTCCGCCTGCAGGGGATTCTTGGCAATATTCTGAGACAGTTTTTGGTTGTCACGGCTCAGGGGTACTACGAGCATCCAGGGTCAAGGCCAGGAATGCTGCTCAGCATCCTACAGTGCATAGGACAGCCCCCACATGCTGACGATGTAGCCCCCCAACATCAGTAGAGCCCCCTGATGTGTGGGCCAGTCTTTGCTCTAGTTTTGTACTATGGGAATTCTTCCACGAGTCTATAATTTCAAAATATTTCTTTTCTTTTTTTTAAAAGATTTTATATATTTATCTGAGACAGAGAGAGCATAAGCAAGGGCAGGGATGGAGGGAGACGGAGAAGCAGGCTCCCCACTGAGCAGGGAGCCCAACAGGGGGCGCGATCCCAGGACCCTGGGATCATGACCTGAGCCGAAGGCAGATGCTTAACCGACTGAGCTGCCCGGGTGGCCCTCAAAGTATTTTAAGTAAAAATTGTACAAAGGAAATACCACAGGCAGGCCCATAGAGACAGGAAGCAGGTTGGGGGCCGCCGGGGGCTGGGGGTGGGGAGTGGCTGCTAATGGGGATGGGGTTTCCCTTTGGGGTGATGCGAATGTTCTGGAAATGGACAGTGGTCACACAACACTGTGAATGTCCTCAATGTCACTGAACCATACACTTTAAGAGAGCGAACTTTATGATCCATGAATTGTGTTGGGCTGAATAGCGTCCCCCAAAGGTCATGCCCACCGGGAACCCGTGAAGGTGACCTTATTTGAAAACATTCTTGAGAGGAGCAATCAGCACACCATGAGGTCCTACTAGGTCAGAGTGGGCCCTGAAGAGGGAAATGGGGACATGAAGGCCCACAGGGAGGAAGCCACAAGATGGGCAGAGGCAGTGGTGGGAGGGATGGGTCTACGGGCCAAGGGTTGCCGGCAACACCAGAAACTAAGAGAAAAGCCTAGACCGGCTTCTCTTCTGGCGCCTTCAGAGGGAGCATGGCTCTGCCAACGTCTTGACTTCAGACTCTGGCCTCCAGAACTGTGAGAAAAGACGTTTTCTGTTCTGAGCCCTGAGGGGTGAGTGCATGCATTCTGCCTCAGTTAGAAAGAAGGTGAAGACAACAGAGACTTACCGGGAAGACACGACGTAGCCCAGCACGTGGGCCACCAGGAGCTGCCCGTGTGTCTGCTCCAGGCGGGCACACAGTTGGTGCATTGCTTCCTTAGCGGTGGAGGCCAGAGGGGCAGGTATGGTGAAGGAGGCCCATTTCCGGGCCTCCTCGAAGGCCAGCCTCAGCCGTCCTGGGTTCCCACACTCTGGGAGGCTGGCCCAGAGCAATTCCCTCTGCTCTGGGCTTAGCGTCCTCCTCGAGGCTGCCAGCAGAAGCTGGATCATCTCTTGCCCTTGGTTTCCGGAAAGGGGTTTCACCTCCCAGTAGGCCTCTGGGTCCGTCAGCGTCTGTCGCATGGTGTCTAGAATCCCCCGCCACCCTGAGCAGGCTGAAAGGATGAGGTGGACCCTCGGCGGGCATTTGGGAGGCAGCCAGGGGACCCTCCGGCCGCAGCAGATGGAATCCACATCATCCAGGGAGTCCAACAGGATCACCAGGGACTCGAAGTTTCGGCAGGAGACAGTGTGGAGGAGGGTGTGGAAAAACTGGACCACCCTGGCATGGGCCTCCAGGACCTGGGCCGGGGGCAGGGGCAGCCCGTAGGCCAGGCACAGCTGGAAGCAGATGCTCTGGAGCAGGCCCCGGGCATTGGAGCTCATCTGTGACATCCCCAGAAGCCGCAGGATGGTCACCGTCTTGCGGCCAAGCAGTCTCGGCATTTGCTCTGCCAGCTTGCACATCAGAGCTGTCTTTCCGATGCCTGGGGGTCCAAAAAGCACCACGGGTGAGTGTGGACAGCTGTCACTCTGCCGGAGCCGCTGCGCCAGCTGGGCCAGGAGCTCCTGGCGCCCGCAAAAGGTCCGGGTGGCCTCGGCACTCAGCCCCAGGTGGTGGCGGATCTCCTGGTAGAGCCATGCCAGCTCCCGCCGGCCCACCTCCAGCTCCTGGAGGTGCTCAAGGACCTGGTGGTTAGCCCTGGCCACAAACTGCTCCCCCAGCTCCTTCAGGTACTGAGCATGAGCCTTGTTTTGGGGGTTCACCAGGTCTCGGCTCCATGGCAGGTGGTGGGCCTTGAGGACTCCGGGTTGCATGTCGGCAATGCGTCCCTTGAGGCCACTGAGAAGGTTCTGGGCATCCGTGTCCAGGCAGCCATCTGCGAGCCGGTCTACCATCTTGAGGGCACAGTCTTCCAGGATGTGTTTGTGGAGGTCCTGGATCTCTCTCAAGAAGACGGTCGCCCCCTGGTCTCCGTCTGTCAAGCTCAGCAGGCCCCGGTCTATCTCCCATTCAATGACTGAAAAAGTGAGGGAGATGGAAAGAGAGTGTGGTCATCATTGTGTGGTCAGATGGCCCGAGTGGAGACACTTGAGAGACATATTTGGGAGGTAGGGACATTAGTTCTCCCACTTAATGTGTGCTGGAGTCACCTGGCATAACCATAGACAATATGCAAACTAATGCACTCAAGTGGGTTCCAATAAAACTTTATTTACAAAAACAAGCAGTGGGCCGGATTTGGCCAGAGGACTATAGTTTGCCAGAGTCTCCTGGGGGCTCAAAAACCCCGTACGTCTGGGCTCTGCCTCCAGGAGTTCTGATTCAGCAGGTCTGGGTGGGGCCCATGGGTTTGCATTTCCAAAAAGCTCCCAGGTGATGCTGGGGCTGCTGGTCCAGGGGCTGGGCCAAGAATAGCGCTGATTTAGTCATTATTAATCAAAGAAACCTTGGTGTAGGCAGCACAGAGATTCTCTGTGAGAAGCTGCTCTGTTATAAAACACTACGGTAGTTGCTGAGGCTAGGGGAGAGGGATGGGGAGTGACCGTTAACGAATATGGAATTTCTTCGGGGGTGATGGAAATGTTCTGGAACTAGACAGAGGTGGTGATTGCACAACATTGTGAATACAATAAATGTCACTGAATCCTTTACTTTAAAACGGTTAATTTCGTGTCATGTGAATTTCACTTCAATTAAAAAAAAAATCCAATGTTGTCAGTTTTGGGTGCCTCCGTCATCACACATTCATTCAACAAACATTTATTGAGCTCCCACTTGTGGCAGCCTCAGCTCTCCAGACATCTAGCAGTGAGAAAAATGCCCAAAGGTCCCTGTTGCCTTTGTGGAGTGGTTATTCCAGTCTTAGTAAAAAAAAAATGGACATACAAATGGACAGACGGCAGAAGAGAATATCTGTCCATCCTGGGTGGAGTAGGGCAGGCAGGGCATTTGAGGCCACAGAAAGCTGTTGCAAAGGCATGGGGGCCGGGGAGAAAGTTTTTAATGAGCCTCGAGGCTGAGAGCAAAGGTCGGCATACTTTTCTGTAAAGGCTCAGATAGTAAATATTTTAGGCTCACAGGTCAAATGGTCTCCATTACAACTATTCAACTCTGCTGCTGTAGCGTGAAAACAGCCATAGACAACATGCGAACTAATATGTTGTGTGTGTTCCAATAAAACTTTATTTATGAAAACAAGTGGTGGGCCAAATTTTGCCTTTGGGCCCAGGTTGTCTGACCCCTGTCCCAGAGCATGCAACAGCTGCCCTGAGGACCCGAATTTTCCAGAGCCAAGAGCAGACACAGATTTCTCCTCGGAGGCCACTGTTTTGAAATAGCAGTCAGACCTGAGGAGTTATTTTTTAAGCCGCCCTGGGCCCAGCAGAGGCTCCCAGGTCTCTGGAGCTGAGTGAGTCAGGCTCCCTTGGAGACAGGACTCAGTCTCAGAGCCAGAGATTAAGAGCCACTCAAAAGCCCTCCTTGGAGTGACACCACAGCCCCCTCAGGCCATCAAATGGAAGTCAGGGATAAAGGCAACTGACAGTCCTGACATGGGATCCTTCTGGGACACGTCTCAGCATGAATCAATGCAAGGCCATCTGCTCTGCTCCTGCAGGCTGCGTGACCTTGGTCAAATCACTGCGTCTCTCTGAGTCTCTTTCCTCTCCCGTAACATGGGTGTACTAGTTTAACCTCTTTTTTTTTTTTAAAGATTTTATTTATTTATTTGACAGAGACAGAGATAGTGAGAGCAGAAACACAAGCAGCGGGAGTGGGAGAGGGAGAAGCAGGCCTCCCCCCCGAGGAGGGAGCCCGATGTGGGACTAGATCCCAGGACCCTGGGATCATGACCCGAGCCAAAGGCAGACGCCCAACGACTGAGTCACCCAGGTGCCCCTAACCTCTTTTTTTTTTTAAGATTTTATTTATTTATTTGTCAGAGAGAGAGAGAGCGCGCACAAGCAGGGGGAGTGGCAGAGGGAGAGGGAGAAGCAGGCTCCCCGCTGAGCAGGGAGCCCAATGCGGGACGCCGTCCCAGGACCCTGGGATCATGACCTGAGCCGAAGGCAGACGCCCAGCTGACTGAGCCACCCAGGCGCCCCTGTGCTAGTTTAACCTTGCCTAGGCTCCCGGCAGCATCTTCTATGAAACAATGCTTGTGAAAAGCTGAGCTCGTTATGCCGAAGGAACAAAGCCAATCTCCAAAGGTTGTAGACTGTGTGATCCCATTCTATAACATCACCGAAATAACAAATTATAGAGATGGAGACGGATTACTGGTTGCCAGGGGCTGGGGACCGAGGGCAGGGCCAAATGTGACTCTTAAGAGGGTAGTGGGGGGGATCTTTGCAGTGAGGAAACGTTCCCGCCTATGGACTGTGGCAGTTATTCGAAGCTACACAGGTGTGAAATTTTCTTAGCGTGAAATACACATGTGCACGTGCACACATGCAAATGCACGTTTGTAAAAGTGATGCTTTGTCAGGGGCGCCTGGGTGGCTCAGTGGGTTAAGCATCTGCCTTCAGCTTAGGTCATGGTCCTGGGGTCCTGGGATCGAGCCCCGTGTTGGGCTCCCTGCTCATCAGAGAACCTGCTTCTCCCTCTGCCTCTCTTTCTCTCTCTGTCTCTCATGAGTAAATTAATGAAATCTTTAAAAAAAAAAGTGATGCTTTGTCTGGTTGTCACAATGTCCACTTTTGGTTGTACTACTCTACTTTAGTTTTGCAAGATGCTACCTGTGGGGGAAACTGGGTGAAGGATACATGGAATTACTTCCTACTTTTTTTTTTTTTTTTGCTTTTTTTAGGGAATCTCTATTTCCAAATATAAAGGCTGAAAAGAAGAAAACTGAGCTAGGGGCCTGGAAATATGCTCTGAAGACACCACTGACAGCAGCATATGCCTTTGTGCTTTCTGCTACTTTCAAGCAGTTTCTGTTTGTTCTTTCAAGTGGGAATATCTTTTTTTTTCAATCTGTTTATTTGTTTGAGAGAAAGAGAGTATGCTGGGGGAGGGGCAGAGGGAGAAAGGGAGAGAATCTAAAGTGGACTCCATGCTGAGTGCAGAGCCGACAGAGGGCTCGATCTCATGACCCTGAGATCATGACCTGAGCTGAAATCATGAGTCGGATGCTTAACCGATGGTGCCACCCAGGCGTCCCTCAAGTGGGAATTCTTTTTTTTTTTTTAAGATTTAATTAATTAATTTATTTATTTGAGAGAGAGAAACAGCATGAGAGGGGAGAGGGCCAGAGGGAGAAGCAAGGTCCCCGCTGAGCCGGGAGCCTGATGTGGGACTCGATCCCAGGACTCCGGGATCATGACCTGAGCCGAAGGCAGTCGCTTAACCAACTGAGCCACCCAGGCGCCGCTCAAGTGGGAATTCTTAATGGGCTAGGCTTGATCGAATGAGATCATGGCTGGGACAAGACCATGGGACAAGATCCTCACAACGATTCTGTGATGTACTACCTCAGACTAGTTCCATTTTACAGATGAGGACACTGAGACTCTGAACCTGCCAGAGGTCAGCACAACTGGGAAAGCGCAAGGCTGACCTGCAAGTCCAGATCCACCCCAAAGCACAGACCCCAGACACTGATTACAGTCCCAATGGCAGATATCTCTATGAAAGCAGTTAGCACATTTGGCTTCATGTCACAGAGCAAGCAATAACAACACAGTAAGTGCTCAATAAATGGTAGCCATTAATATTATTATTCACATAAACACTGTATTCAAAATCGATTATGTCCTTCATAGTGTTAACCAAAGTATTGGGTTAGCATCACCTGTGATATCAGGTGGGTGTCAGGTACCCCTGGTATGATGGGATAGGGAAAGAACTTCACCTCCGTGGTCTACTTCCCAGAAACCTATAACCCCTGTCCAACCATGAGAAAACACCAGACAAGCCCAGATTGAGGAACATTCTGCAAAAGACGTGGCCAGAGCTCCTCAAAATGGTCAAAGTCATGAAAAACAGGGAAAGGCTGAGACACTGTCACGGTCCAAGAGAACTTGAGACGTGACAACTAAACGCAGCATGAAAACCTGGACGGGATCCTGGGACAGAAAAACATTAACAGGAAAACCGAGGAACTGTAACTAGACTCTGGAGTCTAGTTAATCGTCATGTACTGATGTTAATTTCTTACTTCTGGCAACTGTACTGTGGTCACATAAGACGTTAACGTCTCTGTGTGAAGAACATACAGAGACTCTGTACTTCCTGCAAATCTAAAATTTTGCCCAAATAAAAAGTTGAGTTTTAAAAATTGATATGTCATTACTAGAATTAATATATATGATAGATAATAATCAATACATTTTAGTACAATTAAAATACTATTGACACCAATTACATTCAATATCTTTAAACAAGTCAATGTGTTTAACATGTTCATAATATAAATCCATGTATTTAATATGTGGACAAAATGAGTTCATGTTTTTAATATTTTAGTAAAAGAAATTCATATACTATAGTTTTGGTGATATAAATGGACATATCTGACATACTACTGAACATGTGAATGGTAATAATCTGTTTCTTGCTGGCAGCAAGCAGTGGGGAAATGGCTTGGTGACATTGCCATTTTTTGAAAAAAAAAGATTTATTGATTTATTGATTTATTGATTTTAGAGAGAGAGGGAGCACGAACAGGGGGTAGGGGTAGGGGCGAAGGGAGAGGGAGAGAGGGAATCCCAAGCAGGCTCCACACTCAGCACAGAGTCTGACTTGGGGCTTGATCTCAAGACCGTGAGATCATGACCTCAGCCGAAACCAAGAGTCAGACACAACCGACTGAGCCATCCAGGCACCCCGGCAACACTGTATTTTTAGAAAAATCCTTCTGGTAGCCAGTGCGGAGGATGGAAGAGCCAGAGGTTAAGGCTAGAGGTGGGAGGTAAGGGGCCAGCTGGGAGCTGGGTGATGGACTTGGTCAAATCCCTATTCCCCACCTTAGGTGTAGGAGACCCCTTCCTGTACCTCAGTTTCCACCTCTGAGGCAGGTGCAGGGAGGCTGGAGGACTCAGTTTCCCCAGCAGGGGCTGGCTCCTGGGCTAACATAAGGTGACCCACTGTTCCAGTTTTTCCAGGACTGTCTGGGTTTAGCCCTAAAAGTCCCCAGACAAACCAGGATAGTGGTCATCTTAGAAGCCTTCCCTCAGAACCAGGAGTCTCCCTGGGAGAAGGGGAGTGGGAGCTGGAGGAGGAGAAGAAAGGAGGGTCCTAACGGACAGAGAATTAACCAGGGCCTGGCTGAACTCTGGGATCAGTACAATAACCTCTTGCAGAACCAGGGACCCAAGAGCTAGGCTGGTCTGGTATTTACAGGAGTGTAGGCTATGGCATTTGGACAGAATGTGATGCGTGTGTTTGAATTCAGGGCATTTCCTGTGGCCCCTGAGAGGGGTCCCTGCAGCCTCACCTGACCAGTAGTAGCGGTGCCACTGCTCCTGGGTGATGAGGCCCAGCCTCCGGGCCTCCTGGGCTCCGGAGCGCAGCACAGAGGTCAGGGTGGCCTCTTCGGGCCCGTGGCCCTCCACGGTCCCTAGCGCCTGCAGCAGGTAGGTGGGGGGCACAGCGTTCTCATCCCTCCGGAAGCGTCGAACCACCAGCTCCAGGTCACGTGGCCTGGAGGTCAGCTGGGCTCTCAGAGCCTCCCACTCCTTCTCCTCGATCAGTGTGGGGACTGGACAGGGGCCGTATTGGTCGCCTAAGAGGGCCTGGCAGAGAGAGGGGCACGGGTTCAAATCTTGGCTTGGGCGCTCAGCTCCGTGACCCTGGGTGAGATGCACTGAACGCCCCAGACATGGGCCCGGCTGTGGTGCCACGGTGATGGGTTCATTAAGACGCAGGCTAGAGCCTCAGAGCACATGTGCGTGAAGGTCCCTGAAAGCAAGGGACATCAGACAGGTACATTTTGAATCTGATCATGTACCAAGCATCAAGGGATCTTTTGCTGGGAAAACGCTCTGTGGAAGCTGACTGATGGCCCCCTAGGATAGCCAACCCTAATCCCTGGCCCCTGTTTCACACCTTATATGGGAAAGGATCGTGATAGTTATTTTCAGGTGTCAGTTTGACTGGGCTGAGGGATGCTCAGATAGCTGGTCGAATGTGATTTCTGAATGTGTCCATGAGAGCATCTCCGGAGTGAAGCCGACGGCCCTCCCCAGTGCAGGTGGGCATCATCCAATCCACCAGGGGCCCAAATAGGACCCCTCCAAAAAAACAAAAACAAAACAAAACAAAAAACCGAGAAAAGATGAATTCCCTCTCTCTGCTTGAGCTGAGCCATACATCTTCTCCTGCCCTCGGCCATTGGCGCTCCTGGTTCTTGGGCTTTGGGACTCAGAGCGGGACTTGCATCCTCAGCCCCCTGATTCTCGGGCCTCAGGCCTACAACTGAATGACACCACCTGCTTTTCCAGTTCTCCAGCTTATAGATGGGAGATGGTGGAACTTCTCGGCCTCCATAACAGTGTGAGCCAATTCCTGTCAGAAATCGTATGTATCTCGTATCTCTCTGTATTGCCTCTTGGTTCTATTTCCCTGGAGAACGATGACTAGCACCAAGGTCTTTGCAGATGTGCTTAAGTGCAGGATTTTGAGCTGGGGAGATTATCCTGGATTATCGGAGCCCTAAATGCAATCCCAAGAGCCCTTAATAGGAGACAGGCAGAGGGAGAGAAAACTACAGCTTCTCATATATAGGCACCGGCTTGTCCCAGAAATAGAAATGTGGTGGAGCTAAGGCCTCCATTGGCCCTGCCCACATCTCATGCTATGATGTGGTCCCGGGGGCAGGTGGGTCTCAAAGGTACAAGGTGGACCCTGTCTTTATTTAGATTTAAGGATCGAGCTGAAGAAGAAGACATGAGAAAGGGTGCACGGGGCAGAGTGCCTTGCAAACAGAGGGGGCAGGATGTGCAAAGGTCCTATGGCAGGTAGTGGCTCCAAAGAGCTAGAGCAGGAAAGCCGGGTGGGGGAGGTGTTTGAGGAGGGGGCAGTGGTGAAACATAAGGCCATCCCTTGTGCTCATTTCAGCAGCACATACACTAAAATTGGAATGAAACAGAAGGCCATCCCCATAGGCAAGATTTTGTGGGGGGTGGAGGTGATGAGGCCCTAAGACTTTGGTCTTTTTTTTTTTTTTAAGACTTTGGTCTTAATGCCAAGAACCCTAAGAGCCCCTCTCTCTGCTCCAACAGAAGGTGCAAACCGGAATGCTAGAGAATTAGGCTAGAGATGGTCTAGGACACCGAGCCTGACGTCTTGAGTTTCCTCATCATAAAATGGAAGCAATCACCCCTCCCCTCTTCACTGGGTTGTGCCAGAATATTCCACGGGTGTGCACAGAGGAAACTTGGATAAACAGAGCCTGTGATGATGGGAGGTTGAACAGGAGGCCACTCTCTGGGGGCCTTTCCCAAAGCATCAGCCTTGGAGCAGTGAGAGAAGTTGGAGAAGCCAGCCGACCACAAATCAGATCTTAGGAGGGAGACAAGATGGAAAATGCTCCTGCCTGAGGGACCAGAGCAAGACCAGGAAGAGCTTAAAAAAAACAAACAAACAAAAAACAACAGGAAGAGCCTGAAGGAAAAAGGTCAGGAGCCACCAGGAGCAACTCTCTGGAGACGCTAGACCTGCGGGTGGCCCAGAGAGCCAGAGCCTCTGAAGGAAGTACCATGGGGAGGCTTCCTCTGTTACTCTTGCTGCCTAATGACTTATTTACCAGAGAGATGCTTCTCCAAGGGCCGCCAGCGCATCTCTGATCTCCACGGGAAGACCCCGCAGTCGGAGCCACTGAAGGAGAAAGATGCGGCGACTCTCTCGGGGGACAGAGGGAGATGCCTGGTTCAAGAGGAAAGCGGGAAGCGGGTAGAGGTCAGCCGCCTGCCCAAGGAGCCCTTCTGGAAGGATGAGCAAGGTCCCCGGGCTAGTCGGGCCTGGGGAAAGCTCAGAGATCATCATCCCGTCCCCCATGCTACCTGGAAGCTGCGTTGTGCTTTTCACTGCCTACAATTTGGGTTGCAAAATAGAATTCCTCCTGGAGTTCCTTTTTTCCCCATCACCCATTTTTCTTTAGAAAATTTCTTTCCTTTCCTTTTTTTTTTTTTTGAAACTCCATGAAATGATCAATCGTCGGGCTCATTTGGAAAACTAAATTGGAAGATTGGGGGGGAAGGTATGAAGGAGATACACAGCAGGAGGGTAGAGCCCTCCAAACACTAGGATGCATTTTAAAGCAATAGTAATTGAAGCAGAGGGGTTCAAAGGGCACAAACTTCCAGCTATGAGATAAACAAGGACTAGGGATATATAATACACAGCATGAGGACCATAGTGGATGCTCCTGTACATGTATTTGAAAGTTGCTAAGAGAGTGGCTCCTGAGAGTTCTCCTCACAAGGAAATAAACCACCTTTTTCTTTCTCTTTTTTTTTGTATCTATAGGAAATGATGGATATTAATTAAACCTATTGTGGTCGTCATTTCATAATACATGTAAGTCAAGTCATTAATGATGCACATCGGAAACTTACACATTGCTGGATGGCAGAAACATCTCAATAAAACTGGGAGAAGGGAAAAAGAAAGGCAGCACCAACAGACAAAGAAAAACATAGAGCAAAAGACTGAAAACGGAAGTCTGACTCAATTGATCGAACTTCATACATAATAAAGAAAGCTTCTCACACATGTTGGCCATGTCTGAGTTTCTTCTGGGGAGGGAGGTCTCATCTCCAAGGCAGTACTAGACTCTTCGGCAGCGCTGAAAGTGTGCTCATCTGTGTTGTCTAATATGGTGACCGGTTGCCACATGGGACTATGAAGCCATCGCAACGTGGCTGGTGGCCCTGAGGACCTGAAATTTGAATCCTACTCGATCTTCATTTATCTACCTTTAAATTTGCCTCACGTGCTTTGTGGCTACTGTGCTAGACAGTGCGATTCTGAAGCCAAGCAGCCTTTAAATATTTCTCTTTATTTCCCTAGAAAACAGCTTTTGTAAGGGGGACCACCCTCTCCTACAGTCTCCTTTGTCTCCAGGAGAGGCTCCAGGGGAGTTTTCTTTTTATTCCGAACTGCTCGAAGCTTCTTTGTGACTAAGGCGTTTTGGGCAAAGATACTTTCTTGACTTTTTCCCTCTTTACCCTTTAGGACAGAGGTCAGCAAACTTTTTCTGGGAAGGGTCAGATAGCCAATCTTTTCAGCTTTGCCGACCAGGTGGCTTCAGCCACAACTATTCAGTTCTGTGTGTGTAGCTGGAAAACAGTCATGGATGATAGGTGAATGAAAGAGTGTGGTTGAGTGCGAAGCTTTAGTTACAAAAAAAAGAAAAAGGTTTATTTACAAAAAATGGGCCAGATTTGCCCCAGAGGCTGTAGTTTGCTGACCCTTGCTCGCACTTATGAGCTCAAATGTCATAGTTCTTGGATGTATCTGGAACTTGGTGGTGGAATAAATCAGGACTGTGGAATAGCATTTGCCGATTGTAGCCCAAACGACTAATTGTGAGCTGGGGGTTATTTTGGGGACAGAGAGGGTGCTGTTGGGGTGGGAGGAGAGAATGAATACCCTGGAACATGGAAAAACTGGCCCCACGTAGCATCAGAGGAAGTTTGCCCTGAGGTAGGCTCTAGACTTCTCCCAACACCATGCAGCACATGGGAGAAAAGAATTCCCAACATCCTGTGGGTTTCCATCCTTTCTGTGCTTTTCCAGGATCCCCACATTCCTCACACATGAAGTGGATGAGGTGAGAAAGCTGGGGGTAGGTTCAGAGCAAATTCTAAGTTTCCCTTGGGCTTCTACCCTCTGCTGTCCAGCTCACCTGTTGCTTCCACTTGGCTGCTAATGTCTGGATCCCAGCTAGCTTGGTGGAAAATGAGTAGTGATCGATTAGCAATGTCTGCCCATGGGCAGGCTATGGAGATTAGGTACCATAGCAGAAATGCCACCCACATCCCTCCACTGATAGGTTTGGCTAGTGGGTAGGAGCCATATATCGGGGCTGGAATGAGAGAAGTAATCACCAACCCATCCCTCCCAAGAGACTCACAACAAAAGCGGGCCCTATGGATGTTTTCCGACACCGGTCGAGCTCCTCCAAGCAGAGTTCTGTGGTCATGTGGTCAGTGGCCTCAGTGTTCCGAATACCCCACCTCAGATCAACAACCTGGAGATTATAAGTGTCGGTGCGTCAGGGAGGTGGCAGAATGGGTGATTTTTTTTTTCAATTCTTTTTGACAAAGGCATAAAGTTTCTTTCAGTAATTTTTGACAGTCTCTCCCCAAAGGGGGGATGTCCAAATTGAAAGAACTTGAATGAAGCCCATAAACCCAGGGCCATCATGAGGAAAACATCAGATAGACCCAGATGGGGGGCATCCTGCAGGGCAGCCAGTCAGCCCTCTCCAAGACTGTCAAGGTCATGAGCAACAAGGAAAGACTGTCTCAGACCAGAGTCAACCCCGCTGGGTCCCCTGGACAGGGTCCTCGACCAGAGAGAGGGCACAAACGGAAGAACCAGTGACATCTGAATGAGGCTGGTTCATAGCAGCGTACCAATGTCCATTTCTTAGTTATGACAAATGTGCCTGATGATGTAAGATGTTCACAATAGGGGGAAAACTGGGAGCACAGCATATGGGAACTCTGGACTGTAGGCCACCTTCACATAAATCTAAATCTGAAATAAAAAGTTAACTTAAAAACAACATATCAGGGGCACCTGGGTGGCTCAGTCGGTTAAGCGGCTGCCTTCGGCTCAGGTCATGATCCTGGTGTCCCGGGATCGGGTCCCTCGTGAAGCTCCCTGCTCAGCGGAGAGTCTGCTTCTCCCTCTGACCCTCCCCCCTCTCACGCTCGCTCTCTCAAATAAATAATCTTAAAAAAAAAAAAAACAACGTATAAAAAAATGTTTAAAGAACTTGGCCATATTCAAACTGTTCCTTCCTAAGTGAGGACATGTCCATACTTGTTCCCAGAGCTTTCTTTGCAAAGGAGGGTGGTTAGTTTGGCCAAAATCAGACTTGGCAAGGTCTCCTTGACAACCGCACGCTTGCAGTCCACTTTCGCCTGCTTGCCTGAGGGGGGCCAGGCAGAATGGCTCAGAGTCTGATGATCGATGGCAGGCAGAGTCCAATTCCCAGCACTGCTTCTTTCTTAGTGATATAGAAACTACGATGCATCTTATAATCAAGGGGGCCTGTGATGGTGTGGATCGTTGTCACACAGGTCAAGGAGTCAGGGTCAACTGAAGCCAACACTCCAAAGATGCTTTGTCAGTTTCCCCATCAAAACGTTCAGGGGGCAGCATCCTACGCCTGGATTGGTGCGAGAGCCATAGGGGCCTCTGTCTGGGGACTGCTGTCGACTGTGCCCAGCAGGTACACCATTAGTGTTCCCGAAAAAGGCACCTCCCACTTTTGTGTACACCCCAAACACCCCCACGGTCCTCTTAGACTCCCCCTGAAGCTGCCCCAGTCCGGGGAGGACCAGGAGGGCAGGACAAACCAACAACGAAAGGCAGGTAAGTGGCATGCCCAAGCAGCAGGGTCCCAAGGCGGCCCCCCCCAGCACTCCCACACCTCCTGGGCTCCCCGAAGTGCCCGCAGCTATAATCCCTCCCTCTGCCTTTTTAGAGGACTTTCATCTCCACGGGGCATCACCAGTGCGGAGCCTCTCGGAGCCAAGGGTCCCGTGTGACAGTGTGGGTGGCAAACCCTTGGTCTCTAATTTCAGGACAGGGGACACCGAGGCAGGGAGGAAGCTATTACCTCAAACATCAGCCCATGCTTTTGGCAGAAGGTTTGCACTTCGGGGAAGGCCGTGCTCTGCAGGGCTTCTCTCTCTGCATCCATATCTGCAGGGAACAGCATGGAGGATGTTAGCTGGAAGATCCCAGAACCCTTTCTTGCCCCCACGGCTCTGCTTTTAGCCTCATTTGTCCCCACTAAGGCTGGGACCCTGTGGGGCAAATGAAAAGATACAAAAAAAAAAAAAAAAAAAAATCAAGAGGTAAACCTGAGAGGGACTTTCCTGGTATTAGTGCTAAAAATCCCACATCCCAGGAAACCCCTTAGTCCCAGCTAACCAGGATAGTTGGTTAGCCTAGCTTAGGGTTGCCAGATAAAGTATGGGATGCCCAGCTGCATTTGCGCTTCAGATTTTTAAGCGATGAAAAACTTGATAGCATAAGTATATCCTGTTCCGTGCACTATTCGGATGCCTGTGCACATCTGATAAGCCCAGTTGAATCTGCATTCCAGATAAACAACAATTCATCTGTTAGCATAAGTATGTCCCAGGTCATGCATGTACTATTTGGGAAATACTTATACTAAAGGCTTATTCATTGTTTATCTGAAATGCAAATTTAACTGATGTCCTGGTTTTGCTGTTCTGTTTTGTTTTTTGTTTCGTTTTTTGCTTTTGCTAAATCTGGCAGCCTTACCCGGGGTAAACCTGGATTCTAAGACCTTCTGCACCACTGACTTCACTGTGTGGCCCAGTGCCAAGGGTCAGGCTATGCTCAGGTTCACCCCTCTGTAAAATGGGGGTGATGCTTCTACTTTGCAGGGCCGCAAGCCCCCAAAGTCAAACGCCTCTGCTTGTCTTGGTCATGGCTAAATTCTCAGCACTCAACACAAGTGCTCAATAAGTGTTAGTTGAGCTACTGAATCTTACAAGTAAAAGCACCTAGCATGAGATAGACGTGGAAGAAATGTTTGTCTTCTCCCCCTGGTCAGGGGGAGGTCATCCCAGGGTTGAGGGAAGGACTTCCAAAGCTGTTGGCAGGAAGAAGCCGTCCAGGCCCTGGGATGGGAGCTGACTTGGGTTCCAGTTTTGGCTGTGCCTCCTACCCCACGCTCTTCCCATGCCTAATGCATTCCACGGGTTATTCACATCCGTCCATAAAGTATTTATTAGGAAGTTGCTTTATGCTCAGAACCTTGCTTAACCACTGGGGCACGGTGGCAAACAAGACATAATGGGGTGATGCTGTGTGCTGGAGCCAGCCCCCACCGGCTTGAAAGAGCCGAGTGCTGGGCGCCTGGGTGGCTCAGATGTTAAGCATCTGCCTTCGGCTCAGGTCGTGATCCCGAGGTCCCGAGATCGAGTCCCACATCGGGTTTCCTGCTCAGCGGGGAGCCTGCTTCTCCCTCTGCCTCTGCCTCTCTCTCTCTCCCTGTCTGTCATGAATAAATAGATAAAATCTTTAAAAAAAAAAAAAAGAGCCGAGTGCTAAATCTTCAGGAATTTTGTGAATTCACATAGCCACTATGGACAATTAAATCATGGGAACTTAAAATGGAAAAGGCAGAGATGGCAAATGCGCAAAACGCATCACTTCGTGATTATTTAATGACATTTGACTGTGAGCTCTGGTCTGGAGTTTGGTCCTGGCTGCTGATTTTGTTTCATGGCAAATATTAGAGGAGGTTGAATTCTTGCACATCTCTGCCTGCGTGTTCGGGCAAGTCCCATCGGCAGCTCGAAACTGACCCTGGCGGAAGGATTTACACCACGGAAATCGGCAGACGGTACAAATCGGGTGTTTTGGTGTTTTTCGTTTTGTTTTGTTTAGACTTGGGGGACAGGCTAGTAAACACCCTGCCAGCATACTACCGTCCTTGCCCCCACAGGGTTCACAACCTGCTCTGAGGAGCCAGACATTAAATACACATACCCCTAACCAGCGGTTACGGGGCCCAGGGCTTCAAGAGTCCCACGACCTGCTGGAGCTCAGGGTGACCACAGCACGGGGGTGAGGGGAGGACCCCATGAGATCAAGATGGGAGATGAGGAGGGTCAGGTCATGCAAAGCCTGGTGTCTGAGGGGTGGGGGGAAACGGCTCTCACACTCTTGAAGTCTGGCCTGTAGTGCATTCATCATAAATGTTAGTTGCAGTATGATTTGTCACTCACAGCAACTCTATCCAGTCAGGCTCTCAGCCTGACTTATCAAGGAGCAAACAGAGGGTCTAGGAGGTTCCCCCTCACCAGTTCCCATGTGGGTCACTGGCCAGGCTGCATTCTTATCCAGGTCTCCTAGGGGACCCTATGAGCCATGCCCTGGCCACCTCGCCCCTCCCCAAGAGTATCTGCTTGCCTCTAACCCCCCAGCCCTGCCCTGCCCCTTACCCGAGACTGTGGAGCTGATGAAGATGGCCACACTGCTGGGCAGAGGTGCTGGGAGGGGGCCTGCCTGACCCTGGAGAAGCCGCCGGCGGGTGCCCGGGCTGAGGGGGCCCAGGCTCATGCTGCCTGTCCACCTGGATGACACTTCCCCAGGATAGGGTCTGGGACTCAGGGACCTCAGGTCAGAAGCCAGGTGGCCTTCCTGGGAGGACAGCCAAGCAGAGCCTTCTGGAATGGGGCATCCATCTCACCCCCTTGGTGCCTTGGACTGCGCGCCACCTCCAACGCCCCTGGGGAGCTGAAGCCACTGCTCCCCACTGCTCTGCTTGATCTGCAAGCACTCACGGGAGGGTGTTGGACAGTGGCCTCCCAGCCAAGGCCCCAGGATGTTGGTTCCTCCAGGCTCTGGAGCCTTTTGCCCCTCAACCAGCCAGCTCCTCACCCCAAGAGCTTAGCAGTTGCTATGGCAACTACGGTTTCCCGGAGCCCGGAGTTGGGGCCTGGGGACCAGCCAGCCTCTAGAATACCTAGGTCTCCTGGGGATCCCTGAAATTCGAGCCCGGGCCCAGGTGTGCGGAGGGAAGCTGTCAGATGCTAGGAGTCGTGCCGGTCTTGGCGGGGCGGGCCAGAAGGACAAACAGAGTGGAACCCCCACCTCTTGCCGTGCTCACTGTCCCCTCCAAAGGTGGTCCAGGCACTGCGTGTACATTTTTTAAAATTATTTATTTATTTATTTATTTTTAAAAGATTTTACTTATTTATTTATTTGAAAGAGAGAATGAGAGAGAGAGAGAGAGAGCGCATGAGAGGGGGGAGGGTCAGAGGGAGAAGCAGCCTCCCCGCCGAGCAGGGAGCCCGATGTGGGACTCGATCCCGGGACTCCAGGATCATGACCTGAGCCGAAGGCAGTCGCTTAACCAACTGAGCCACCCAGGCGCCCCTGTGTGTACATTTTAAACCAGCAGTTCTCATCAGGGGCATATTCTGCTTCCCAGGGGACCCTCGCACACTTTGGTTGTCATGACGTGGGGGAGGGAGAGCTGCTGGAATCCAGTGGGTAGGGCCCGGGGATGCTGCTCAGCCCCCTATGATGCAACAGACGGCCCCACCAGAGAGGATTATCTGTCCCCGAATGTCAGCAGTGCTGAGAAACTGAGGAACCAGCTTTAAAGCGACTCAAGCCAAATCTCCTTGCCCGCAGGAGGCATGGAGCCCGTGGCCTGCTCTCTCGGATGAGAAGGGAGATTAGCAAGTCTCCAGGGGCAGTTCAGGAGCTACCCATATCAAACCGAGACGTGGTTTTGGAAATAATCCCAAAACACTGCTTGTGACAACATGAAGAGGCCTGGAGGGCATTATGCTAGGTGAAATAAGCGAGACAGAGAAAGACAAATACTGTAAGATCTCACTTCTACGTGGAATTGAAAAAAGCCAAACTCATAGAAACAGAAAGTAGAGTGATAGTTGCAGGGGAAAGGGGGTGGGGAGATGGGGAGATGTCAGTCAAAGGTTACAAACTTCCAGTTAAAAGATGAATAAGACCGACCCAGGGGTCTAACGCACGGCGTGGGGGTCACAGTTCATACTGTATTCTATGCTTGAAAGTTGCTAACAGCATAGATCTTAAAGGTTCTCACCATGAAAAAGAAATAGTAATGAGGTGTGTGTTGGAGGTGTTAGCTAAGGCCACTGGGGTAATCATGGTGCAAGATAGAAGTGCATCAAATCAGCATGTTGGCTACCTCAAACTCACACATTCGCCGATTATCCGACAATAAATCCAGGGGAGAAAAATTAACCAAAAACATGGCCCCTTTGATCAGGGAAAGACCTTCTCGTTATCTGACCTGATGGAAAATGCCCTGGTGATCTGAGTCCTGCCCAGCACCTCTCCACAGTAACAAACCGCAGACAGAAGGAAAGCATACCTGGGAGTCCATGGGCCTGGTTGGGATGCTGGCTCGTCCATCGCTGTCCTGGAGGAGTTGAGCAAGTGGCCCCTCTCCTGGGACATCAGCCGCATCGTCTGTGAGATGGCAGTGAGAACCACTCAAGGATGGGCTAGGACCAGGAGAGAAAGGCACTCCCCTCAGGATCAGCACATAAGGGAGCACGATGAGCCTGAAAACGAGAACGAATGCCAAACATACCCACGATGGCCCTCCGTGTGAGTGAGGCATTTGGGAGCTGGGAATGCCAAGTCCGCACTTTACATACAGGCACTTGAGAAACGGTGGTATCAGTTCAACCAAACAGCTTGAGGTTCTTCATACCTTTTCCTTCTCTGCCTCAACTTCCCTTCCCTGCCTCATTCACCCAGGAAAAGAGTCTGCCTTTCAGGGGTCCCTAGGATGCCCCCCTCAGATTTGAGGATTCGTTAGAAGGACTCAGAGAATTCGGGAAAGTGGTTCTCATGGCGAAGGTTCATTACAGTGAAAGGACAGAGATGAAGGGCAGCCAAGGGAAGAGGCATGCAGGGCTGTGTTTGGCAGACGCTGGGACTTGGGCTTCTAGTTGCCCCCTCCCAGCGGGGTTGTGCGGGCAGCACTGGATTTTCACAGCAACGGTGTGTGACAACACGCTCGGAGGATTGCCAACCAGGGAAGCTCACCGGGGCCTTGGTGTCCAGGTTTTTCCTGGGCATTGGTCACAAAGACACAGCTGACTCCAGAGTCCAGCCCCCCCCCGCCAGAGCTCCTCCAGAGTGGATACCACATGGCCCAAGGTCCCCACCAGAAATCACATCGTTAGCATAGACTCTTCGAGTATATTCCGAGGCCCCCAGGTAAACAAACAACACTCCTATCAGGCAAGGCATTCCAAGAGCTTGAAGGGCACATCCCGGGAGCTGGTCATGGGCCAAACCTTTCATGTGCAGGGTGTGGAAAACCCAGCCTGTTAAATGAAACTTTCCTGCACAGACCTGAAAAACACTGTACCATAATTGACTGTCACCATTTTACAGATGAGGAAAACTGAGGATCAGAGTGAGAACTTTTTCACTAGCCTGGAAGGGTAGGGTAGGGTTGGGGAGTGAGTGCTGGTCGGCCCCCATCTTCTCCACATCCTGAACCCTTTCATGTCATCCACACCTCGGCTTAAATGCTGCTTCCTAAGCGGCTCTTCCTGACTGTCCCATTGCTCGATGACCACCCCCTACCCCCGAGTCACTCCCAATGCCATCAACCTGTTTTAATCCTCTGCATGGTACTCACCACCAGCTGATACGTTTCTTCTTGCTTCTTTACTGCTTGTCTCTCCACAAGAACATAAGTTCTGTGAGTGCAAAGACTTTGTCCGCCAAGGGCGGCATGCTTGGCACATAGTAGGTGCTCACTAAATTATCGTCCCATCAACGGGCTCATCCACAACTGTCCAACTTCCTTGACTCCTATTTGTCACCGCAGGCAACTGAACAAGACTGGATTTCCCCAGGAAGGACAGAGGTCCCTTGCAGGGCCCGCCTTCTGGTGTTTCTTGGGGGCTTTGGCCTCCCTCTCCCTCCTTTCCGTGGTAGAAGGGCCAACTTAAAATCCTCTGGGGAAGTAGGCTGGAGAAGAGAGTTTTCTGGGTGCAGCGGTGCCCGGAAACCAGGCCCCCGGCAATCCTAGAAACTTTTGTCTTAGGTACTTCCCAGGTCTCTCCCTGCCAATTCGCCCAGCAACCGGGAAAATGAAAGAAATTGTGTGGTTCCCGGGCCCTGGCTTAGCTGGGCACTTAGCCAGACTTGATGGTTAACCGTTGTGTGCCGGGCTAATACACTCATCATAGAGGAGCCCATTTGTTAAGGGGCCGTGAGGTGCCAGATGGTTGGCATCCCGCATGGGCAGTGTGCCTGAGAGGCAGATGTTATGATCCTGTCCCACTGATGGAAAAAAATGGAAGTCCAGATAGATGAGGCCCCTGGCACCGGCCACTTGACCTCTCTGGGTTTAAGTTTTCTTCATGATCTCCAGAGTTGGCGAGACAATGAAATTCACTTACAGGGTGAGCCCAACGCCACACCTGGGGCATGTGAAGGGCCCAAGAAATGTTGGCCATGATTGATTACTATTATTTCCAGACTCACCCAGCGTCAGGAATCAGAGTGTCCAATGTCGATGTCCCTGCAAGTGTTAAATGAAGTCTAAGTTTCCAGAGCAGGGTTTCTCAACCTCAGCCCTGCTAATATTTGGGGCCAGAGCACTCTTTGTGGTGGGGTGTGCATGTTGGAGGAGGTCATCAAGAACACGTGACTGCAGATTTGACTCACCAGCTGGACCTGGGCATGAGAGGCTCGCCCTCCCCATCCCCTGTCCTTGGAGTGTTCAGTCCACTGGCCTTCCCTGGGCTAGATGCTCCCAAAGGACACAGCCTTGAGATAGTGATGTGGTGTTAAGACCATCTGGATGGTGTATGAGACTGAATCCAGTTGAGGCCCCTATAGAAATGCTAAGATTCTGGCTGGTAGATGTGGAGATCTAATTGTCCGTGGCCAATCAAGACAAGCCTGGTAAGTAAGTTCCCTTGCTTATCAAACCTGCCACCTACCCATCTGAAATGGCCTGACTTTCTTTGGTCTTTCCCTGCCCCCCCAGTATGGGGGCTGGTTTCAGATTACATACAGGGAAGTTCCCGAGAAGGTAGCAAATGACAGTGTTCACTGTTGAATGCTGAGCAGCATCCCCGGTCTCCACCAACTAGATGCAAGTGGCACCACCTCTCCCGATCACAACAACCAAAAATGTCTCCTGACATTGCCACGTGTCCCCTGGGGAACAGAATCCCCACCTCCACCCTCTGGTTGAGAATCAGGGCTCTATCATGTAACTATATTCCTGTGACCATCACCATGTCATTATATGATGAGGAATTCTTAGCTTCAGGTGCTAATATAACATACGGTCTCTAATTCTCCCTGTGACCTGGGAGCTTCATTTTGCTACCCTGGTTTACCAATGATGAAAAAAAGCTTCAGAGTGGGGGGCGCCTGGGTGGCTCAGTCAGTAGAGCATGGGATGCTTGACCTCAGGGTTGTGAGCTCAAGCCCCACGTTGGGTGTAGAGATGACTTAAAAATAAAAAAAAGAAAGAAAGAAAATAAGCTTCAGAGAAATTCGGCAATTTGCCCAAGCTCCGTTGGCAAGGGAATGAGAGCGCTGAGCCTCAAAACCCAACATTTGTCAGCTACATAGAAATCTGTAGGGATTAGAGAATTCTTGGCAAAGTTTTTAAAGCGTGATGATGGTATCGTGGAAAGGTTTTTGCTTTTTTTTTTTTTAAAGAGTGTCTTTATCTTTTTGAGATACATAAAATATTTATAGAATAGTAAGATTTCTAGAATGACTGGGATTTGTTTTGGAATACTAATCCCAGATGGCAGGGTGGATGGGGTAGGGTTGGCCAGGGGGTTGATCGTAGTGGGACCTGGAGCTGGCTGTTCATTATACCATTCTGCCTACTTTGGTGTTTCAAATTCTCTGCAGTAAAAGTGTAATATATTCTTCCAACCCTGCTCTTAGGGGATAGTTATAATGGTATTATAATGGTATTATGGGTAGAGGCTGAGCCCTAGGCGAAGGGATTTCCACATCTTCTCTGCCTATCATTCCCATCTTACAGAAGAGGAATCCCGGCAGAGAGATGTTAATGACCTAAATCAAACCCCCTGCCTGGAAGGACGTGCCTGGGCTGAGGATGAGCGGGGAAGCGGCGTCCCCTGGAGGTCAGCGTGGGAGCTGCCGCGTGAATGGGCAGAAACCTCTTGTGCGCAGGGCAGAGGGGGAGGAGAGGCAAGGAGAGGAGCTGGGTGGCCCGGGGTGCTACATTTTGGGGGGAGGGCACACACACACACACAAAAAAAACCCCAGCAATAAAAATAAATAATATTTTGTCATTTTTATGGTGGTAAACGTGTAATATTTTAAGACAATATTTAGAAAAATTAAAATCAATGCAGAGAAATCCACAGTGAATGAATTATCACAATCTTAAATACAATGAGGCAAGTGAGGTGAGTATACACATGCAGGGTTGGATCCCGTTTTCATTAAGATTTTCATGTTTTGGGGCGCCTGGGTGGCTCAGTCGTTAAGCGTCTGCCTTCGGCTCAGGTCATGATCTCAGGATCCTGGGATCGAGTCCCACATCGGGCTCCCTGCTCGGTGGGAAGCCGGCTTCTCCCTCCCGCACTCCCCCTGCTTGTGTTTCCTCTCTTGCTGTGTCTCTCTCTGTCAAATAAATAAATAAAATCTTTTAAAAAAAAGATTTTCATGTTTTGTTCAGGCACAGATTTTTTTTTTTTTTGATGTGGATTTTGTTTTTTTAGAAAATATTACTTTAAGGTATTATGTACCTGTAAATCAAAACCACAGCGAGATAGTATCTCACACCTACTGGGACACCTGCAATCAAAAAAGTAGAAAATAAATATTGGCAAGGATGTGGAGGAATTGGCACCCTCATGCAACCGCTGGTGGGAACGTAAAGTGGTGCGCCGGTTATGGAAAACAGCTTGGCGGTTCCTTGGAAAGTGAAACATAGAATTACCATACGATGTGGAAACTCCATTCCTAGCTATCTACCCAAGAGAACTGAAAACAGGTGCTCAAACAAATCCTGTACAAGGATGTTCAGAGCAGCACTAACCAAAAAAGCCAGACGTGGAAACAGCCCAAATGTCCTGGTAAATGGATAAACAAAATGGGATCAGTCCATATGATGAAATGTTACCCAGCCATAGAAAGGAAGGGAGTACTGACATATGCTACAATGTGGCAAGAACCTAGAAGACATTGCATTGAGTGAGAGAAGCCAGTCACAAAGGGCCACAGAGTGTACGATTCCATTGATATGGAACGTCCAGAATGGGCAAATCCGTAAACACAGAAAGCAGATTGGTGGTTGCCAGGGGCTGGGGGAGTGACAGCTCAGGGAGATGGGGTATCCTCTGGGGCCATGGAAATGTTCTGGAACTAGACAGAGGTGATGGTTGTGAATGTACGAAATGCCACCCAGTTGTGCACTTTAAATTTGTTTATTTATTTTAAGATTTTATTTTTAATTTTTTTTAAGATTTTATTGTTAAGTAATCTCTACACCCAATGTGGGGCTTGAACACTCCCGAGGTCAAGAGTCACATGCTCCACCCTCTGAGCCAGCGAGGCACCCCTACAATTATTTATTTTATGTTATATGAATTTTACCTTAATTTTAAAAATGGATTTATTTATTTTGTATTTTGTATTTTTTTTAAATGGATTCCAATAGGAAACAAATATTTATCTGGTCATCACTGGTGTTTTGGATGCCCCTGCAAGTATTTTGCCCCAGGTGAGTGCCTCTCCCAGGTCTTGGCCCAGCTCACAAGCCTTAGGTGTGTCTGCTGTTATCATTCCTGAGTTACAGATGGGGAAGCTGAGGCCCCTGGCCACACAGCTAATAATTGTGTGTTGTAACAGCGTAGTAACTGGAGCAGTATTTGAAACCAGGTCCCGTATCATCTGTATTTCGAATTATAGGAGGGTCCAGAATGGTCCCAGTGGAAATCGGCAGTTGGCTTCATTTTTGCCCACCGGTTCAGTAAGTTTTTGGGGGTTACAGACCACACACTGCAACATCCTCAATAAAAGCTCTGGACCCTCTCCTAGAAAATGCCATGAACGCACAATTTTGCTTAAGTCCCAGGAAGTCTGGGGAACGTCGAATTCCTCCTGTCCTTGATTGGAACCGGGCCAATGAGATCTTGGTTGAGAAGCTCAAAGTCAGACAAATACTCTGAGATTCAGCCATTTAAGAAGAACCAAAGGCACAATTTGTTAGTAAAGAGACACTCACCTGCAAGCAGAAGAGATGTATTGCCAAGCACAGCTGTCACCTTCTGAGCGTTTATATGTGCAGAATAAAAGGACTGTTCATAGCAGCTGCCTCTGGGATGGTGGATTGTAGGGGAGAGGAAGTAAGTCTCTCTCTCTCTCTCTCTCTCTTTTTCTCTTTAGGCATTTCTCTGTAGTTTGCATTTTTAAGAAACAGACTGTATTATTTTTATAATTAAAAAAAATCTGAGGGGTGCCTGGTGGCTCAGTTGGTTGAACGGCTGCCTTTGGCTCAGGTCATGGTCCCAGGGTCCGGGGATTGAGCCCCGCATCGGGCTCCCTGCTCTGTGGGGAGCCTGCTTCTCCCTCTCCCTCTGCCTGCCACTCCCCCTGCTTGTGCTCTCTCTCTCTCTGTCAAATAAATAAATAAACTCTTAAAAAAAAAATCCAAAAGCTGCACAAACAAAAGTCTTTGCTTTTATAGGGCGTGGAGAGCAGTGCATCCCTTCAGGAAACAGTCTAGGATGTTCGGTGAGGACATTTATGTGACAATCCAATAGCACGTGCCCATCTGTGTGTCCAGACAGAACCGGCCTCCTCACTCACTTACCCACGTTGTGATTGGTTCCAGGCCCATCATTCAGGGAGAGGTTGCCCTTGGCATTTTGTCTCCTGGGTATATCCGTTTTCCCAAAGCTGCCATAAACAATGGGAATGGATCATCTCCCAGATCCGGAGACCAGAAGTCTGATAGCAAGGTGGCAGGAGGGTTGGTTCTCTCTGAGGGCCGTGAGGGAGGATCTGTTCCAGGCCTCTCTCCTGGGCTGGCAGCTGGCTGTCTTTTCCCCGTGTCTCCATGTTGTCAGCCCTCTGTGCATGTCTGGATGCCCTAATTCCCTCTTCTTATAGGGACAACCATCATATTGAGTTAGAGCCAACCCTAATGACAGCATTTGAACTTGATCAACTCTTTAAAAGCCCTCTCTCCAAATGAGGTCATGTTCGGCAGTACCAGGGGTTAGGACTTCATCTTGTAAACTTTGGGAGGAGGGGCGCAATTCAACCCACAACAGTGGGTGTTTTACTCACACATGGTTGTTAAAGTGTGAAGTTGGATATGGGCCCCAATGGCTCCACGTTGGGATTTATTTATGGCAACCCTATTAGTATCCCACCTGGACCTAGGATTCCCAGCGAGGGAGATATGCCATCTCCGTGGAAACCCAGAGATCCTTCCAAGAGATAATTACTATGAACAGTCCTTGTATTATGCACACATAAACACATGTGGGGAAAAGGTTTTGTTTGTTTTGACCAAACTGGAATCATACCACATGCTCCGTTTGACACCTTGCTTTTGTCACATAATAATACAACACAGACACCTTTTTGTGGCAGTCTCCTGGAGATCTAGTTCATTCATTTTAATGGCTGCATAGAATTCTATTGAGTGGATGGACTGTAATTTCTTCATCCAATCTATTCTGAGTCCTGAGGCATGAGAATCAGGGGGCTGAGGTATAAGTCCCCATCTGAGTCTGAAAGCTCGAGAACCAGGAGGGTTGATGCCCAAGGGCAGGAGATGTATGTCTCAGCTCCAGCAGAGAGAGGGGATTTGTCCTTCCTCTTTTTTGTTCTTTTTTTTTTTATTTTTATTTTTTTTATTTTTTTTTTTAAAGATTTTATTTATTTATTTGACAGAGAGAGACACAGCGAGAGAGGGAACACAAGCAGGGGGAGTGGGAGAGGGAGAAGCAGGCTTCCCACTGAGCAGGGAGCCCGATGCAGGGCTCGATCCCAGGACCCCGGGATCATGACCTGAGCCGAAGGCAGCCGCTTAACGACTGAGCCACCCAGGCGCCCCTGTTCTTTTTTTTTTTTTTAAAGATTTTATTTATTTATTTGACAGAGAGAGAGAGAGAGAGAGAGACAGTGCGAGAGGGAACACAAGCAGGGGGAGTGGGAGAGGGAGAAGCAGGCTTCACGCCGAGCAGGGAGCCTGATGCGGGGCTCCATCCCAGGACCCCGGGATCATGACCTGAGCTGAAGGCAGACGCTTTACAACTGAGCCACCCAGGCACCCCTCTCTTTTTTGTTCTTGATGAATTGGATGATGCTCACTGGCGCTGGGGGGGGGGGGGGGGCATCCACTTCACTTAGTTCAATTCAGATGCTAATCTCTTAGCATTAGACACCATCCAGACACATCCAGAAATCATATTTGAGAAGATATCTGGGCATCCCTTAGCCCAGTCAAATTGACACCTACAATTAACCATCACAGTGATGGCATTTGGAAATAGGGCCTTTGGGAGGTAATTAGGTTTAAATTATTGGATGAAGAGGGTGGGCCGGTCCTGTTAAGATTCGAGTCCTTAAAAGAAAAGGAAGACAGAGAGGAGAAGCCATGTGAGGACACAGCAAGAAGGCGACTGTCTACAAGCCAAGAATTGGGCCCTGACAAGACACCAAATCTGCCGGCACCTTGATCTTGGACTTCCAGCCTCCATGCTGAGAGAAATAAATGTCTGTTGTTTAAGCCACCCAACCTTTAGTATTTTGTTATAGCAGCCTGAGCAGCCTGAGACATGGAGCTTGCTGCATACCCAGTCACATCATGTTGGAGCCCAGACAGCGCCTGGGGGTTGGATTCCTGGGGCTGTCATAACTCAGTTCCATGAAAGAGGTGGCTTAAAACAACAGAGATGGCTTCTCTCTCAGTTCTGGAGGCCAGACGTTGAAATCAAATTGTCAGCAGGGCCGCACTCCCTCTGAAGGCTCTAGAGGAGGATCCTTCCTGGCCTCTCCCACATTCTGGTGCTGGCTGTCAATCCTTGATGTTCCTTGGCTCTGTTATCACATGGTCTCCTCCTTATATCTGAGTTCAACTTTTTCTCTTTATGTAGAGTCACCAACCAGTCATATTGGGTTAGGGCCCAAACTGGTGGCCTTATCTTAACTCGATGACACCTGCCAAGACCCTATCTCTAAATAAAGTCACATTCACAAGTGCTGGAGATTGGGACTTAACATCCCTTTTAGGGGGACACAATTTACCCCATAATGGGCGAGTACATGTCTTTCAGATATTTTGTGTGACAAGATGGGAAGTACATATAAAGCCCTTCTATTGAGACTTAATTTCAGTGGCCATCTCCAGGAGAAGCACTTGAACGAAGGTTGGGATCTTTTTTCAGGGAACATCATTTTCATTTGAAATGTCTGACCCACCATGATTCAGACTTGGCTGTTCATTTCTCAAAAAATGAACAAAATGAGCCTGTCACTCCAAGGAAAACAACTCAGTTCTGTTGCCAATTCAAGATTTCAAGGGAAAATAAGAATTGAACCTGCATCTGCTGCTATGAGCTTGACTGCTTTCTGATGCTCAAAGAAAGGCTTTTCCGATAATATCAGCAGTGATTTTAATGCCTGGGACATTCTGATATTGAATAATGCAATGTGACAGCCTCTGCATCACCAGAACCAATATTTTCCAAATGATCAATGCATGATGTTACAATCAATGTAGGAGATCCATTCAGAGTGCAAGACAGATGCATAGCTTTTAATGCAAGTGTTGGGGGTTGCCTGGTGGCTGCCAGAAAGATATACTCAAGTCCTAACCCCTAGAAACTGCAAGTGTGATCTTATCTGGAAAAGCCTTTGCAGACATGATTAAGTCAAGGCTCTCAAGATGAGATCCACCTGGATTACCAGATGGGCCGTAAACCCAATGATGAGTGTCTGTATAAGAGAGGGAAGAGAAGAAGGCACGAGCGGAGAGGAGCAGAAGGCTATGGGACAGGGAAGGCAGAGATTGGAATGATGGAACCACCAGAAGCTGGAAGAAGTGAAGAGGGATCCTTCCCTAGAGAGGGTGGCATGTGCAAATGCCTGGCGGTGAGGGAACGTGCTGTATTCTAGGAACTGCAAATAGTTTGGTGAGGTTCAATATTAGATATAATGAATTTAGATATAAACTATAAGAAATATGAAACTAATAATACCGCATATGTTAACTAAATTGAATTTAAATAATTTAAAAAAACTACAAGAAATAATGATGGATACCCATGTACCCACCACCTAGCAAACTTTTTCTATAAAGGGCCAGATAGCAAATATTTTCAGCTTTGCAGTTCAGACAGGCTCTGGCTCCACTATTCAGTGCTGCCATTGTAGCTCGAAAGCAGCCATAGACGATACCTAAACAAATGGGCACGAATGTGAGCCAGTAAGACTTTATTTCTGGACATTGAAATTTGAATTTCATATAATTTTCACATATCATGAAACAGTCTACCTTCCCCCCCAGCTATTTAAAAAAATGTGAATCCATTCTTAGCTCGAGTGTTGATCTAGCTTAAGAAATAGAATATTTCCAATATTTGAAAGCTCCCTGCACCCCACTCAGTCAGTCATCTGTCTCTCTCTCTTCTGACAAAGGAAAGCCTTGATCTTGTATCTTGTGTTCACAATCGCTTAGCTTACATGATGGTTTTACCATATAAATACATATCCTGAAATAATATATCATTAGGTTTGTGTGTTTTTGGCTTTCATATAAAGGGGAACAATGCCATAGGTATTCTGATGCAATTTGCTTTTTACACTCAACATGTTTTTGAGACTTGTCCATGCCCTGGTTTGCTGATTTTTACTGCTGTATGGTATTCTGTCATATGAAAAGCAATTTGTCCATCCTCCTGCTGTCGATGGACATTTGCATTTGTTTCTGATGTTTGTTTTTTTTTAAGATTGTTTATTTATTTATTTGATAGAGAGAGACACAGTGAAAGAGGGAACACAAGCAGGGGGAGTGGGAGAGGGAGAAGCAAGCTTCCCGCGGAGCAGGAAGCCTGATGTGGGGCTTGATCCCAGGACCCTGGGATCACGACCTGAACTGAAGGCAGATGCTTAACGACTGAGCCTCCCAGGCACCCTGTTTCTAATGTTTTTTCATTAGAATTATCTGGAACATTCTGGAAGGGTTTGAGGCAAAGTTGGAGGTGGTCACACTGATGGGTTAGAAAAGGACCCCCCCCCCCCCGCCCCAGCTACTTGTCAGGAAGGCCTCAGTTATAAGAAGCAATGGATTGTGGCTCAGATGGATGCACAGATGGAGAAACAAGCTGAGGTGGTTAGGCGATACCCACCACCACACAGTAATCATGGGTGTGGCAGGCAGCCTCTAAGATGGCCCCTGATGACCTCCACCTCCCTGAGGCACAATTTTTTTTAAAGATTTTACTTATTTATCTGAGAGAGAGAGAGAGAACGGGTGGTGGGGGGTGTGGTGTGAAGGGAGAGGGAGAAGCAGACTCCTCGCTGAGCAGGGAGCCCCACACGGGGCTCAATTCCAAGACCCTGAGATCATGATCTGAGCCAAAGGCAGATGCTTAATCGACTGAGCCACCCAGGCGCCCCTCCATGAGGGGCACTTTTATGTTAACCTTCTCCCACACTGCCCTAGGGTCAGTTGGTGTGACCAATAGAATATGGCAGGAGAAGCGGGATGTCACTTTGAAGATTAGGTTATAAAAGACTGTGGTCTCCACCTTGGGCACTCTCTTGAATGCCTGTGTTCTCACTTGGATGGCTTACCCTGGGAGAAGTAGCTGCCACTTTGTGAGTGGTGCTGGGGTGAGGACTGGAGCCTGCGTCCATCAGCCAATGAAGAGCTGAGGCCTGGAAGAGCTCCGGGAGGGGTCTTGGAGGTCCGTGCTCCCTCTGTGGTTAGGCTTTGCAGTGACTACTTATCTGTGAGAGACTGAGCTGGAACTGCCCAGCTGAGCCACTCTGGGATTCCTGATGTTCGGAGTCCATGTGAGATACGAAATGTTTGTGGTGTTAAGTGGCTACAATTTGGGGTGTTTTGTTATGCAGCAACAGCTAACTGATACAGAACTTAAACCTTTCAGCTCCTTGTCTAGGCCCTTATAGGATGCCCTGCCTCTCCCGATCTGAGTCTGTCTGCCTTTTTTACCACAAAGAGTCTTTAATAACCATTTCCTACCATTTTCAGCAGCAGAGGCACACCCTCAGGGGCTCTTGTGCAGCCCACAGAAAGGATGATAAAGGTGAGGCTCTAGACCACAGTCACAGTGAGGGACTGGGCAGCCAGGAGGGAATCTACAATACTTGGTGGAGCAGGGGGCCCGCAGATGTATGTCCTCCCAACTGGTCCACCCAGAGATTCCTTGGAGAAGAGTTTTCCAAACATCCCAGCCTATGTCATGCTGTGGTCTTTGTCTGGAACACTTTTGCCAACATCTTTTAATCCTCCCTGTGTATTTTAAGGCCCCAGACAATTTTCTCTCCTCCAGGAAGCCCTCCTTGACCCTTCACGACCCCTCTGAATCCCCCATGGCACTTCCTTCTGTCCCTCAGGGAACTCCTTGTGAGCAAGGCTTGGGCCTTTGCATCTCTGTGACCCTGGGGCACAGCTCAGGGACAGGCACACTGAGCATTGGCAAGTGTTTGTTGAATGAACTCATGCCTGCTCCGACGTTATAGACTCAATATTTGTACACCCCCGTACCCCTAAACTACATATGTTGAAATCCTAATTCCCAATGTGATGGTATTTGGAGGCGGGGCCTTTGGGAGGTGATTAAGGTTAGATTCGATCGGGAAAGGAGAGCCCTCATGATGGATTAATGCCCTTATACAAAGAGAAGAAGACACAGGATCTCTCTCTCTCTGCTCCCCACCGTGTGAGGATACAAGGAGAAGGTGGGTGTCCACAAATGAGGAAGAGAGCCCTCACCAGACATGGGATCTGTTGGCCCCTTGATCTTGAACTTTCCAGCCTCCAGAACTCTGAGTGATGTCTGTTGTTGAAGCCCCCTGGTCTATGGCAATTTGCTGTAGCAGCCTGAACTAAGACACCTGATTATGGTCTGCTTTTACTGAGAAAACGTGGACTCTTGAGGGATGGTCAGATGTCTATTGGTGGCATGGCACAGAGTTTGATACAACCCTCTCGGCTGTACCTAGTTAATTGTACTGTTCATTTCTTCTATGATTTATCAGATTTTTAGAGTTAGAAACCATTTCAAAAATCATCTAGTCCAGGGGGGCCTAGGTGGCTCAGTTGGTTGGCTCAGGTCATGATCCGCGGGGACCTGGGATCGAGCCCCACATCGGGCTCCCTGCTCAGCGGCAAGTCTGCTTCTCCCTCCTCCTCTCCCTCAGTGATCTCTCTCGTTCTCACTCTCTACCTCTCAAAAACAAAAACAAAACAAAACAAAAACCAAAAAAAAACCATCTAGTCCAGGGTTTGGCAAACTTTTCCTGTGACGAATTGGATAGTCAATATTTTCAACTGTGCGGGCCGGGTGGTCTCTGTCGTAAGGACTCAATTCTGTTGTTGTAACTCACGAGAGGCCATCAACAGTATGTAAACAAATGAGTGAGTGTGTGCCAATAAAACCATATTTATAAGCACCAGCAGAGGGCCGGGTTTGGCCTGTAGGCCATAGTTTATCTACCTTTGACCTAATCCAACATTTTCGTTTAACTATGAAGGTTTTGCCCAGGGTCACGTGGGAAGTTAAGAGCAAACCCAAACTCACTCCCAGGCCTGCCAACATCCTATCTTTACGCCTTCGCTTTAACCTCTTGGCTGGCTGCTATGGGCTCAGCTCAACTCTCGTTTCCTGCACTAATTGAGCTGGGACTTTTTTCCAGATGCCTCTGGGCAGGTACTAACCAGAAAGGGTGATGTAAAGGCGCTTATAAGCACCTGTGTCTGTGGTAACTGGATGATTGCCTTATCTTCTGAGAGTCGGAGACTCTGCTACACTCCTCCCACGCATGTATCTTAGGGAGGTGAAATGTAAAGGGAAAAGCATAGGATTTGGAGTGAGATAGACCTGGGTCCCAATTCTGCCCACCCGTGAGCTCTGTGTGACTGCCGGCAGGTCTCTTTGCCACGGAGCCTAAAAGTTTTCCTATAAAATGGGAGAAACAACCCCCCTCAAAGACAGACAGCTTGTAAAATATCTGCTTTGTGCTTGGCATGTTGTGAGCACTTAATAGGAATTCCGAGGTGCAGTCGTGGCCCAGATTTGCTTACAGCAGAGTGTACGGTTTCTAGGGTGGTCCCTGTGGATCCCCTGCTCCTGGTACTCATGCTTTTGTATAAGCTCTACCCTTGAGTGTAGAGGACTTGGAATTAGCTTTTAATGAACAGAATATGAAAAAAGGGATAAAATGCGGCTCCTCAGACTATTAAATATATAATCACCCCCTATGATCCAGAAATTCCCACTCCTTGGTATATATCTCAGTATATATCCAAAAGAACACACAAGGAAACTTTTAGATGATAGAAATGTCTTTATGATGGGTGATGACATTTGTAGATGGGTGTCTACATTTATCAAAACTGGATAAATGGCGGAGGGGGTCATGAGGGGACAGTGATAGAACGTTACTTCCAAGATTAGGTTGCAGAAATCTATGACCCAGAAATCTTACTCCAACCTGTATAACCCAAAGAACTGAAAAGAAGCGTTCAAACAAATGTTTATAGAAGCACTATCTGCAATGACCCCAAAGTGGAAATAACCCAAATCTCCAACAATGAACAAAAGGATAAACAACATGTCGTATATGAATATAATGGAATATTATTCAGCCATAGGAAGGAATGGAGCTCCAACACATGTGAAATGTGGAGGAAGCTCAAAAACACTATGCCAAGTGAAAGAAGTCAGACACATACAGTGTCATACAGTGTGCGATTCCATGTATATGCAATGTCCACAACATGTAGAATCCAGAGACACAGAAAGCAGATTCGTGGTTGCCAGGGGCTCGCGGTGGGGAATGGGGGGTGACTACAATGGGCAAGGGGTTACTTTTGGGGTGATGGAAATGTCTTGGAACCAAGTAAAAGTGATGGTTATACAACATTGTGGACACACTAAATGCCACTGAATTGTTCACTTCAAAATGGTTAGTTTTATGTTATGTAAATTTCACCCTAATTAAAAACAAAGACAAAAACCAAAAAACCTCTATGACTTCTGTTTTGCAAACCGGAAAGAAACTTCTTGCTGGCTTTGGTAAAGGAAGTTGCCAGGTTGGAGAGGCCTGCTTGGCGGGGAATTAAGGGCAGCTTCCTGCCGACAGCTGGTGGAAAACTGAGGCTCTCAGTCCATCAAGCCATGAGAAACGAAATTCTGCCAACAACCACGTAAACCCGGGAAGATCCTTCCCAGGACGAGACCTCCTCCCCACTCTTGGTTGATCCTTACAATGGCCCACTGTAGAGACGATGCTTGAATTTCAAGAGTCACCTGCTCCAGGTCACACTTTTAATGGGTTTACCTGAGCCCTTGCAAGGCCCTTCTCATACCCCCGCCTCTGTGACCTCCTGTGGCTAACATCTGTAAGAGGCGCGAACAGCCAAGGTACAGTTGTTTGCTTAATAAATATTATTTTGGTTCCTCCTTCCCTTTCTTCGGTGGGGGGTGCAGAGAGGCATCACTTAATGCTTAAAGGAAAACTCTTCAGATTTCTCCCTACAGAAGACTGATGATATATGTAACTGAATGCAGATATGTGTGTATCATATTCGTACATGTATTTCAAAGCTCTGACCTCTGGCACCCAGAGGCTCTGCTTCCTCCCTATCTTTCCTGCTTCGACAACCTTCCTCTCAATCGAAAGCAGGGTCTTCAAGAAATAGTTGCACACCCATGGTCACAGCAGCATTTTTCATAATAGCCAAATAGAAACAACCCAAGTGTCTATTGATGAATGGATAAGCAAAACGTGGCATAGCTATACAATGGAATAATATTTACCATTACGAAGGAAGGAAATCCTGACCCAGGCTACAACAAAGATGAACCTGGAAGGCATTATGCTGAGTGGAAATAAGCCAGTCACAAAAGGACAAATACTATATGACCCCACTTACATGAGGCACCGAGAATAGTCAAATCCATAGAGACAGAAAATAGAATGGCAGGGGGCTAGGTGGAGGGAGTGGGGAGTTAGTGTTCAATGGGGACAGAGTTTCAGTGTGGGAAGATGAGAAAGTTCTGGAGATGGATGGTGGTGGTCCTGCATGGTCGTACAACAGTGCAACTTTACTTAATGCCACTGAAACATGCATAAAAAATGGTTAAGACGGAAAATTTTATGTTGTGTATTTTACCATAATTATAGTAATAATGATGAGGAGGAGGATAAAAGAACATTTCTTTCAACCCAAGACGGAGGAAGCTACTGAGCGTGACTCCTGCAGCTATAATTAGGCTGGACTTGAGAGCCTGGTCTTCACAGTTCTTACACCTACAGGGGCGACAGGGTTAGCCTGCCCCGCCAATCATCCCCCCAGCCAGACGGTGGCCTACCCACCCCCTTCCCAAAATAGGCTGGGAGGCTATTTTGGTACAACCTGTTCTCTCATAAAATGAGATCCCAGAACCTCCTTTGGTGCTCCCGGGCGCAGAGCCGGCTTATCACCCACACCCACCAGGTGCTAGATGAGCCCCAGCAGAAGTGCTCCGGGGAGTTACAGAGCTGGCCTTTGGAATCCGGCTCCAGACACTTCTGCTAGTCCTCCTGAGAGGAAACTGAGGCTCAGAGAAGGGGAGTTACGGCCCCAACGCCACGCACCTCGCAGGCGAAAAGCCAGGATGTGATCAGGTCCGAGAAGCTTGGCAGCCTATTCTGCTTTTCCTCTCCTGGTTAGATGAAGCTGACATTCTCAGCATCCATTTCTGGAAGTTTTGACAAAGACACACAGTGGTGGATTCCCCACCACAATCAAGAGACAGAACCGTTCTACCCCCGCCCCCCTCCTGGCCGCTTTGGAAGCAGTCTCTCCTCCCACTCCCCCGGCCGTGGCAACCTCGGGTGTGTTTTCTGTCCCAACGATTTTGTTTTTCCTAAATTAGCCTCTAAGGAGCGCACAGGGCGCGTCGTCGGAGTCTGGCCGCCTTCGCTGGGCAAAGGCCTCTGAGACGCATGCGCCGTGCTGTGCGAATCAGCAGCTCGCGCCTTTTCGCGGCTGGGTACGATTCGGCCGCCGCCCCCAAACCGCCCGCGGGCTTCGTGCACTCACCTGCTGCCAGACACTTGGGATGCCTCCGTTTTTTTTTGTTTTTTGTTTTTTTTTGGGTGATTCCCCAAAACAGCGGCTCTGACCATGTGTCTGTGTTTCACTTAGGAATGGGATTGCTGCGTTATACGGAAAACGGTGTTTCATTTCGCGAGACACCCGCCGCCTGTTTTCTTACCAGCACTGGGTGAGCGGAGTCCTTACCAGCCCCTGGCATCCTGAGCTATTATTTTAAACATTTGAGGCAGGATCCTATTAACTTGCCATGGCAGCCGTAAGGACAGACGGAGCGGCTTTTTTTTTTTTGCAGAAATTTCTTTTCTTTTCTTTTCTTTTTAAGATTTTATTTATCTGACAGAGAGAGAGAGAGACAGCGAGAGTGGGAACACAAGCAGGGGGAGTGGGAGAGGAAGAAGCAGGCTTCCCGCTGAGCAGGGAGCCTGATGTGGGGCTCGATTCCAGGACCCTGGGACCATGACCTGAGCTGAAGGCGCTTACCGGCTGAGCCACCCAGGCGCCCCCAGAAATTTATTTTCTTATAGTTCTGGCACCTAGGAGTCCAAGACAAAGGGCTTGGCGGCACAAGAATTTTCTTCTGAGGCCTCTCCTTTGCTTGTAGATGGTCACCTTCTCCCTGGGTCCTCATAGGGTCTTTGCTCATGTCTGTGTCCCATCCCAATCTCTCTCTCTCTCTCTTTTTTTTTTCCTACAGATTTTATCTATTTGAGAGAGAGAGAGAGAGCGCGCGCAGGCAGGCAGAGGGAGAAGGAGGCTCCCCACTGAGCAGGGAGCCCTGTACCAGGGCTCGATTCCAGGACACTGTGATCCTGACGTGAACGGAAGGCAGACGCTTAACCAACTGAGCCACCCAGGTGCCCCTCTAATCTCTTCTTACAGGGACCCCAGTCAGACCGCAGTAGGACCCACCCAAAGAGCTCATTTTCACTTAATCACCTCTTTAAAGACCCTGTCTCCAAATATGATTACCTTCTGAGGTATTGGGGATTGGGACTTCAACCTATGGATTTGGGGGGAGGGCACAATTCAGCCCCTAACAGACATGCAGCAGCATTTTGTTACAGTTTTCATGTGTGTTTATTTCGTGATCTGTTCAAATCTTTTCTAAAAAAGATTTTTATTTATTTGACAGAGAGAGAGAGAGAGAGAGAGTATGAGCAGGGGGAGGGGCAGAGGGGACAGCAGGCTCCCCACTGAGCAGAGAGCTCCCACTCAGTACTCAATCCCAGGACCCCAGGATCATAAACTGAGTGGAAGGAAGACACTTAACTCACTGAGCCACCCAGGCACTCCTGTCCAAATCTTTTGCCCAATTTTTATGGAGTTTTTTAAGTGAACATTTTTTTACATCTTTATTGAGATATAATTGACATACCATAAACTGCACATTTTTTTTTTAAAGTAGACTCCATGCCCAGCGTGGAGCTTGAACTCACAACCCTGAGATTACTAGTTGTGTGCTCTACCGACTGAGCCAGCCAGGTGCTCCTAAACTGAGCACATTTAAAGTATATAATTTGGTAAGTTGTGATGTGCATATAGACCCGTGAAACCACCGCTGTAGTCAGGATAGTTAAGATTTCCATCACCCAGTTTCTGTGCGCTTCTTCGCCATCCCTCCCACCCTCCCCCTCTCCCCAAGCATCCATTGATCAGCCTGTTACTATAAATTAATTTGCTTTTTCCAGTATGTTACATACATGGGCTCGTATTCTTCTTTATAGTTTCCTCCACCCATTGCAATGTATTTGAAGCTCACTCATGTTGTCCCATGCTGATTCCTTTTGCTGATGGAATGGCTGAGCACAATTCCACTGGATGGAGCAGTTATCTATCCCCTCACCTTTTGACGGACATTTGTTCTTTCCACTTTGGGGCTATAACAAAGCACCTATGCACATCGATGTACGTGTCTTTGCATGGACACGTATTTTCAGTGCTCTCGGGCAAGTACCCGAATAGCTAGGTCATATGATAAATGAACATTTAATTTTTTAAAAAAATTTGTATTTATTTGACAGAGAGAGAGTACAAGCAGGGGGAACGGCTGGGAGACGGAGAAGCAGGTTACTGCTGAGCAGAGAGCCCGATCCCAGAACCCTGGGGTCATGATCCAAGCCGAAGGCAGACGCTTAACCGACTGAGGCACCCAGGAACCCTGAACATTTAATCTTTTAAGAAATTGCCACTGTCTTCCAAAGCGGCTACATCATTTTATATTGCCCATGGAATGAAGAGAGTTCCCCTTGCTCCACATCCTCACCAGCACTCATCAGCAACCATCCCAGAGAGTGTAGTGGGTACCTTCCCACCCATTTCCCTGATGGCTAAGGATGTTGAGCATCTTTTCATGTGCTTTTTAAAATGCTATCTGTATATTCTCTATGGCCAGGTGTCCATTCAAATCCTTTGCTCATTTTTAATTGGGCTGTTTATTATTGAGCTTTGGGACTTCTTTATATATTCTGGATACAATCCCTTTATCAGATGTGTGACTGCCAAGTTGTTCTCTTAACAGGGTCCTGTATGGACTCTTAGCTGCAAACCCCAATCACTCCCTTAATTCTCCCATCTGTCTATAAAGGGCAGTGATAATCATTATGCCCTATTCCCCAAGAAGCAAACAGGCTTGGAGAAGGGGAGGCCCCATGACCTGTTGGTGGCACAGTAAATATCTGAACTCCAAACTCCAGACTCTACCTGCAGGCTCCATCTCCTCCTGGCAATTGGGGGCTGCCATGAACCTCATCTCCCTGGAAACTCTGAGTGTCTCTAAGGACACAGAACCCCACTGCGTCCTGAGGCTGAAAGAGCAGGAATGAATGAGCTAAGCCATTGTGCTTCTTTCACAACAGATTTATTTGCTGAACCTTCATGCCGAGTCTTGATAAACATGCAAGAGGATGAATTCGGAGCCTCAGGACCCACCGGGCTCCCAGGTGTCACCAGATCAAGGCACTTTCCCAACAGCTGGGCAATACCTGGGATCGCACTGGCCTCATGCTGATCTTAATGCATCTGTAGGCTGCTGCTCTGTCCCGCGTCCCCCCCCCGGGGGGGGGCAGAGGACAGGTCTAAGCCGGCCCCATCTGGGCCCAGACCCCACCTGAGACTGGCCACACTCAGATGTCCTGGTAACACAGGCTGAGATGAATCAGGTGGCTGGTGGCGGGGGGGGGGGGGGGTAGATGGGGGCTCAGCTACCATTCCCCTCACTCACCCTGAAGCTCGTTTGGAGGCCCTTGACAGAGCTGGATCTTGGCACCCCTGCCCAGCCAGCTGCATTTCTTTGGTTTAGGGGCGGCCTGAAGCCAAAGATCAGAACAAGCCTTCCCCACTCCCCAAGCTCTCAAGACTGGCCCAGATGTGTCTACTGAAGGCCCCGTGTGCCAGGTTAACTTGTGGGGGTTCTCCGATCCACAAACACAAATAATCTAAAATGCAAAGCCGTTCTCAAGCACAATGAACATCCGTCATGGCCTCCCCTCCCGACTGCACGGTGCTTAAGAGTTTATAAAGCTGGTTCACATCCAGACACGCACCAGCACCTCCATGTGGAGGAGGCCTGGGGGTCTCCACTATACAGATGGGGAATGCAAGGCTCGAAGGAAGCAGCTTGCCCAGTGCCATCCGGAAGGAGTGGGCACGAAGAGATGGAAGTCCCAGCAGCTGCCTCATAGCAGACATTTAGGAATTGTCCATCAAATTCATGAGTCTCAACCTGAAATTCTTTTCAGAGTCAAGATGTAATTTTAGAGAGGAAATAGTAGAACCAAAAATATAACTGCTAGGGTTTCTGGCTGGGGCCACCGCCCAAATAAAGCGGTGTTGCTATGGTGGCCTGGCAGAAAGAGAGAGGGACCCCTCCATTCCCACAAATGCCCCTCACCCCCATATCTCATTTAACCCCCCCCGACATGGCCCCAGTTTGCAGACTGGGAAGTTGAGGCCCGGAGAGGGAAGAGCTCAGCCCGGGATGCCCCCGCACTGGCTCTGAGGGTCCTGGGTTCGGGTCCTCTCCCTGGTACCCCTCAAGGCCTCTGGGCCATCCACTAATCTGCCTTCTTGGTCTTCTTCTTCCTGGAGCCCTCACTCAGCTCCTCCTTGGACTTAGCTGGCAGGGCTGAGTGTGGGGAGCCGGGCCCACCACCGCCATAGGACCCGCCATGGGTCCCACCATGGTTGTCGTGGTGATGGTTGCCCCCGGGGGCGGTCCCAAACAGCACAGGGCAGATGTAGCCCTCCAGAACATCAAAAGGGGAGCTGTGGGAGTGAGTGGCCGTCAGGAACACCTGAGGTGGGGTAACAGAGGGACAGGGAGACAGCGAGAGAGATGGAGGGAGACCGAGGCAGAAAGCAAAGTGGGGGGGTGGGGGGAGGGAAGAGGGGAGAGAAAGTCAGCCGGGTCAAGGTCAGAGGTAGCACAGGCCCATTCCTCTGGCTTTATGCACCCCCAGGAGGGTGACCAACTGTCCTAGGTTTCCTGAGATACAGGACTTCTGGTGCTGAAACTCCAGATAGCATGGGGCACATGGGGACAGTTGATCTCCCCCCTCACCTCAGGGGCCCCCCAACACCTGGGCTCAGAGAGGAACAGTGCTTGGCCTGAGGCAGCTCATTCCCTTCCCCCTTTCAGTGGCCAATGGGTCCCCTCCCAGGGAGCCAGCAGCAGAGCTCCCCAGATCCATGAGGAGGACAGTGTGGTCCCTGAAGACCCCTCCTGGGTGAGCTAACCCCAGCTCAAGGCCTCAGGATCAGACCAGCACCATTCCTGATCTAGCCTGAGTCCCTGGGTGTCCTGAGTGTGCCTTCCCGGGTCTTGTCCCTCAGCTCTCCACCACCAAGGCACGAGGCCTCAATTCTCCAAACAGACTCCATGCACTCCTGCCTCACTCTCGGCCTTTGCCCAGGCTCAGCCCTCCGCCCAGAAGGCCGTATTCTCCTTACCCTGTCCCCACCGGCTGGACACTCATCTTATCAGACCTTCCTCCCATGCACAGACGTACTGGGACCCCCTTCCCCAGGCTCCTGCCTTAGGGCTGTCCTTCCTGGGACACAAGACTGCAAATCCAAGCTCCCAGCCGGAAGGTGTGGGTTGGTGGTGTGGGTCAGGGCAGGAAGACTTACCTTAAAGGAGACCATGAACATAGTGAAGATGAAGATGAGGCTGGCTTTGGATACTGGGAGCCAGCGTGTCTGCTGGAGGGTGAAGAGTATGGCTCCGTACAGGCTGGCCTTCGTGGGGCTGGAGGGGGCAGCCTCTATTACTGCACGGTGCCACGTAGCTCAGGCCTTTTTCCCTCTGGCCCAGACCCCCTTCTCCACCTGCCCACTGCTGGCCCCAGCTCCTATTCCAGCTTCTCCTGAGTGGGAGGTGGGAAGATGCCTGCATGGCATAGATAAGGTGGGGTTTCCCTGCACAGTAAAGGGTTAACTTGGCCCAAAGAGAGGTGTGGCTTTCCCCCCTGGCTCCTGAAGGTATCCTTTAAGCCCTGGAAATGTCCTGCCTGATAGGAGTGTCTTTGTTCACTTGGGGACTTTGGGTCATACCAGTTAGGAATGATGTGATTTAAAGTGGGGTCTTGGGCCACGTGGTATCAGTTCAACCTCTGGAGGGACTGGAGACAGGTCAGGCATGTAGGCGGTCAGCTACCGCCTGTTCTTTTTCGTAACTTTCCTTTTCTTTCTTACTGGATAGGTTCTCAATATTTTAACTTGTTACGGAAGAGAGACCCGTGACTTCTGTTCCTGATGTCTGTTGTTCACTGCTGTCCTTAATGATGATGATCCTGCCTGATATTTCCAAGGCACTCACCAGGTGCCAGGGCCAGGGAGTTCATGAGTGTGATTCCATGGAGCCCTCACCCACTGCTCAAGAGGCCGAAATAGAATCCAAGAGGGGAAACCACTTGCCCACTTAGTAGCAGGCAACACAACATTCTGGGTCCCCGTTTCCTTGTCGGTGAACTGAGGGTGGGAACAGACCTCTAGTAGGGATGAAATGAGATAATGCTCTTTTCTGAAGTGTGAAATGGGAATTTTCATTGGCATATGGGCGAGTCTTTTAAAAAATTTTGTCATATTTTAATGGCCATCACTTCCTTTATTGTAGATTGGGAGCAAATTTAACTAGCCCAAACCAATGAGGTCCTTTAAAAATGCATAGGCTAAATGTAGCATGGGGCCCCCAGGTTGCGTCCTGGATGCTGGATGCTGCCCTGTGGTCCTGCCCACCTGGTCCCAGCCACACTCCCCACCCACACTCTGTACCCACCCACACACCGTGCCATATACTGCCCACCAATGCTCTGTACTCCTCCCCACCACTCTATATCCTGACCCTGCAGAACTGGGCAGAATCACTGCTCTTTTCTGACTTGACAGTTGGCAGAGGTGCTGGCCTCTGTCCGGAGGCTCCTCCTTTGCCAGAAAACTCCTACTCACTCTTCAAAACCCAAATCAAGTAGCTCATCTCCCTGCAGCTCTGCCTGCCCCTCCCCCCTAGGCAGAGCCATGGCTCCCCTTCTGCTCCATGGATGCTCCATGACCTCTGGAAGCTTCTGGAAGACGAAATTAGTGGCTGAGGCTTCCAAGTTACCAGGAGCATCCAACCCAGGGTCAGGCCCAGGAGGCACCCGTACATACAGTAGGGAAGGGAGCGGGGAGGTGGAATGGGATACTCACAAGGACATGTGCAGGATCTCATTGGTCTCTGGCTTCCAGACCCCTCGGAGCAGCTGCTCAACGTTGGACATGAGGGCGACGCCAGAGCCTAGGAGACAGAGTGCTCCTGAATGAACCTGCCACCTCCAGTTCCCCACTCTTCTTGGCTGAGTTCCCAAGGAAGCAGCTTCGCTGCTCCCAGAGTCTTCTCCAGAGGGACACTGAGCCTGGGTGTATGACAATCAGTTGCAGTAGGGAAACTGAGGCTCAGGAGGGTCACATGGCAATATTTGGAGCAAAACCAGCATGAAGGCATTGAGGTCGTATCTCATCTGCAAGGTATGTCTTCAACAAATCTGGGTTGTCTGCCCTGATGCCCCTAGTCCAGGACCCTGAGCTGTGCATAAGGCTTCTAGAAGGCTCCCCATCCCAGTCTCTCTCCTCCTCAGGGCTCTGAACTTTCAATCTTTCTTAAGCCACTTGCCCTCTGGAAGGCATGCTATCCCCCTGGGGAATTTGTTCTATAGCACAGGCTTCCTGGAGAGTGAATAAGGAGACCCATATGGGACATAATGGTTTAAGTTCTAGAAGAATTTTCCCATTTACCCCAAATGTATTGGCTAAAGAAGCTTGAACACCCACTCCAGGAATGGCTGTGCTGAGGTGTCTGATATGTACCACTGGCCCAGGGATTCATATCTGGAGTGATTTTGCCCCCAAATAGGCATTTGGCAATATCTGGAGACATTTTTGGTTGTTGTACCTGGGGCAGGGCTGCTCCTGGTGCGTTAAGGCCAGGAATGCTGCTCAACATCCTACAATGCACAAGACAGTCTCCAGAGTCTGTCAGAGCATGATCCAGCCCCATGTGTCAATGGTGCTGAGCACACTGTGGCTCAGTGGAGCGTGCTTCTAGGCCCTGGCATTTTGGCAATACTCACTTTGGTATTAGGGAGCAGGGATAAGGTGCCCAACGGTGTTAGCACCTGCTCGAGCCTTCTTTCCCTGTCTTCCTGTTACTCCTTGGTCCACCTCTACAACTATTATTGTTGAATTGTCTATTTCTCCTTTAACTTCTCAGTTTTTGCTTTATATATTTTGGTGCTGTTTTTAGGTGCATATATGTTTATAATTGTTATATCGTCCTAGTGGATTGACCCATCATTCTAAAGTGTCCCTCTTTAATTTTTAGTAACATTTTTTGTTTTACAGTCTATCTTGGTCTGCCTCTTAGCGTAGCTAGAGGAGAAGGAAAAGGAGGACTTCAAAGTAGTTAAGAACGTGGATGTTGAATTCAGAGGACCTGGAGTCAAACCTAGCTGCACCCCCTTAGCTATGTGACCTTGAGCAAGTAATTTCATTTCCCTCCTCAGTAAATTGGGGATGATGTTAGACTTTTCCTAAAGAAGAGTCTTAAGACTCAAAGGAGATAAGATGCACAAAGGCCTCAACTCAAACCTGCCCTGAGTCATAAAGTCTTAACCTGGTGTCCTTGAACCCAGACCGGAAACAGAACTATGTCTTCATTTTCATGTCCCTCACCGAAATATAGCCTTTCCTTCCATTGTGAAGGGAGGCAGTAAGCTGAGAAGGATTTGCAAGGCTGTGATTCCATCACCAACAGAATTCATGGATTTTTCCCTTTTCACATTCCCATTGTTGCAGATGAGGGGTTTCATAGTATCATTTGCGCTCAACAACACTTCAAAAGGTCGAGAAATACCTATTTGCTAAGTGAATGGTCTCTTATTTAATACTTTGGTAAAGATGTATAAAATTACTCTATCATACTAAAATTTTTTTGGATAACTTTTATTAAAAATTTTTTTTGCTATTTTAAAATAATGGGCCTCTTTTATCATCCTATATATTTTATGCACTTAAAAACATAAAAGGCTTTACTGGACTCAAAAAGGACCATGGCCCACAAAGATTGAGAACCCCTGTACTTATAGGGGTGTGATTTCTTCTCCAGGAGGTGTTTGGCAACATCTGAAGACAGTTCTGGTTGTCACACAGGTGGGCGCTACTGACATCTGGTGGGAGGAGGCCAGGGTGCTGCTCAACATGTTACCAAGCACAGGGCAGCACCTGCCACGGAGGATGACCTGGCACCAAACATCAGTAGTGTCGCAGCTGAGAACACCTGCTTGAGAGACAGCTGTCACTGTCTCGTGGTCCTGTTTATCTTTGACAGTTAAATTCTGGAAGAATCTTCCCACTTACTCTAAAGCTGGTGGCTAACGAGGCTGGACTCCCACAACAGTCCTCTTAGCCTAGAGCAATGTCTGTGCCAACCTGGGTGCCTGACAATGTACCACTGAGCAGGGGTTCTCAAATGAGGTGATTTTTCATCATCATCATGGTCCTGTTTACCTTTGACCCAGCCGGTGGCAATCATGATGAACCACCCATGGTGGTAGTGGTGATGGGCATGATGGATGCCCACAGCGATCTTTCGGACTCTCACTACCTCCTTCATGGCCACAAATATAAGTTTCACAGGCAGGAAGCAGACACACTTGTAAAAGAGGTCCAGGGGGCAGAAGAAAATCAAGTACCTTTGGGAAGAGAACGCAGAGCGTCATGGGGAGACAGATCGTCGGGGGTCCCTGGGAGGTGAGGTTGTGTCCAGATCTCCCTCCCCAGCTTGCTGGGCTCAGGACAGAGCTGGGCAGTGGAGAGCTCTGCATTCAGGTCCGCTGTGGAGGTTGTGCAGATGGGTCCTATTTCCTCCAACACCCTGCCTCCCACCTCCCAGGTGGCTGGGTCACCCTGCCCCCAACTCTGCTCTCCCACATCCCACCAGCCAGACAGTGCTTACCAGACAGCTGTGGCCAGCAGGACACTGGAATTGTTGCTGAAGTAGTCAATCAGGGGCTCGCCGAGGAGCAGATCAGCCAAGATGTAACTCCCAAAGCAGTGCAGCATGGCGCACAGCCAGGATGCCATGGGATGGCGCCGGGACAGCTCGACTGCTCCTGGGGGGTATGGGGGTGTCCCCCAGTGTCACCAGGGTGCCAAGGGCATGCTTGGTCCCCATGCTCTCCAGTCAGCCCATCCTAATACAGCTGCCTTGCAGCTTGCCCATTTCAGAGGAAGAACCCAGGCTCAGAGAGGCTGGACACATGCCTGAGGTCACACAGAGAAAAGGCAGAGCTGGGTCGGGACTCTTTTTTCTGTGCTCAGAGAGGTGGCAACGATGGTAATGCCAGGTCCCATTTAGCAAGCACCTCCAGGTCTCAGACACTGGGTTTACATTTATATGAAGGACTTGCTAAATCCTCATTGATAACCACTGCCAAGTGATCACTCTCATTATCCCTACAAGAGAGGGCGGTGTGGACAGGGAGCAACGTGCAGGTGGGAACGCTTTCATGTGGCTGTTCCTGCCTTGGGCTGACGCCAAGATCCCTACAAGCTCACACCTGTCCTCTTGGTTTCTCCCTCTTTTTACATTTTCTTTTTAATTGCGGTAAAATATACACGAAACGTGCTACTTTAACCATTTTTAAGTGCACAGCTCAGGGGCATGAAGCACATTCACACTGTCGTGTAACCATCACCACCATCCATCTCTAGGGATTTGTTCATTGTCCCCAGCTGAAACTCTGTCCCCATTAAACATTACCTCGCCGTTCCCTCCTTCAGCCCCTGGCTCCCACCATCTACTTTCTGTCTCTGTGAATTCGACTCCTCTAGGGACCTCGTCTAAGTGGAATCACACAGTATTTGTCCTTTTGTGTCTGGCTTCTTTCACTCAGTGTAATGTCCTCAAGGTTCGCTCACGTTGTAGCAGGTGTCAGAATTCCTTCTTTTCTAAGGTTGTATGATCTTCCATTGTATGGATATACCACATTTTGTTTATTCACTCATCCATCGATGGACATTGGAGTCGTTCCCACCTTTTGGCTATTGTGAATAATGCTGCTAAGAACATAAGTGTGCCAATATCTATTTGAGTTCCTGCTTTCAACTCTTTTGGGGATACACCCAGAAGTGGAGTTGATGGGTCAAATGGTAATTCTATGTTTAATTTTTTTGAGGAACTGGCATATTGTTTTCCACGGCAGCTGCACCATTTTGCATTCCTACCAGCAGTTCACAAGGGTTCCAACTTCTCCACGTCCTCCCCAACGCTTGTTGTCTTCTGTTATAAGCTAGTGGCATAGAAGGAGCAAAGACACACAAGCGGAAATGGCCAAGTACAAATACCACCTCCTCTAGGAAGGCTTCCTTGCTCTGCTGGATCAGTCACTCCTGCCCCTAGGCTCCCACGACCCTGTGGACTTTATCCTATTATGGGTCTTGGTATTTTATTTAATTTTTTAACACCAAGAGAAAGTAGATTAGAGGTTGCTTAGGGCTGGAGGGAATGGGGGAGATGGGAGGGTGATAGCTAAAGGATACAGAATTCTTTTGGAGGTGAGGGTTGCACAATTCTGTGACTATACTAAAAACCAATGAAAGGGATGCTTTAAATGGGTGAATTGGGTGGTATATGAATTATGGCTCAATAAAGCTGTTATAAAATAAAAGGGACAACAGAAAAAAATGCAACTTATTTCAGTTTCTGTAACTGATACTCATAAATGATAGTAAATTGAGTCTTCCTATAAACCCAAGGCAACAAAATACAACAAAGAACGGTCTTGCTTAGTGAACAGAAACAGAAATCCCATTCATCAGGAAGATGGCTCAGTGCATTGGCCTCTAATTTGGCTGTACATCAGCATTACCTGGGGACTTTACAAACTAGACACCTGAACCCCACCCCAGAGCATCTTAGATGGCCAGTCTGGGGTGTTGCTGGGCTTATGGATTTCTTAATGCTCCTGGGTGATTCTTATGGGCAGCAATGTTGAGCACCACACAGAGACAGAGGACTGAGCTGGCCGATATCCTGCAGCCCTGATAACCCAAGATCTTCTATCCATGGCTAAGAGGATAGGCTCCCAAAAACAATGGTTTCCAAACTGTGTTCCTAGGAACCTGAGCATCTGCAGGAGCAAAGGAGAGACAAAATGGGAATGTTCTGGGTCCTTCACCCCACTTTAACCAGAGCACACTTGCATTTACTGCTTCATCTCAGTGTTCAGGACAAGTTTTTTTTTTTTTTTGTCTTAAAGTAATCTCTATGCCTAATGTGGGGCTTGAACTCACGATCTGAGATCAAGGGTCACATGCTCCACTGACTGAACCAGCCTTGTGCTCCTCAAGACAAGACTTTGATTGAGAAAGAGAATCTGGTGTTCACAGACATGCACACAACTGTTCGTAGCAGCTTTATTTATAAGTAAGTTATTTGTAAAATGGCTTCAATGGGTAAAGGGATGAACAAATTGTGGTACATCCAGATCATGGAATACTACTCAGCAACAAAAAAGGAACAAACCAGGGATACATGAAGTAACTTACATGAATGTCAAGGGTACTATGCCGAGTGAAAACAGCCAATCTCAGAAGGTTACATACTGGGGTGCCTGGATGGCTCAGTTGGTTAAGTGTCCAACTCTTGATTTCAGCTCAGGTCATGATCTCAGGGTCATGAGATCCAACCCCACATTTGCAGGGGGGGGGGTCCACGCTCAGCATGGGGTCTGCTTAAGACTCTCTCTCCCTTCCCCCTGACCTCCCTCCGCACCCCCACGCTTGTGCTCTCTCTCTCTCAAATAAATCTTAATAAAAAAAGAGGTTACGTACTATATGATACCATGTCTATGACTTTCTCCAAGTAACAAAACATAGTGATGAGTGACAGAGAGTAGATCAGTGGTCACCAGGGGTTAGGGCTTGGAGGAGGATATAACAATAAAGGAACATCACTAGGCAGTTTCTTTGGGGTGCCAGAACCATTCTCTATCCCATCTGTGGTGGTGATTATTAGAATCTACACACATGATAAAATACAGAACTGTATGGGGGCACCTGGCTGGCTCAGTTGGCAGAGCTTGCGACTCTTGATCTTGGGGTTGTGAGGTTGAGCCCCATGTTGGATATAGAGATTACTTAAAATCTTTAAAAAAATACAGAACTGTACAAAAAAAAACTGTCTGTAAATACTGCTGAATAAAGTCAGTCGTTGGTGTTAATGGGATTGTACCAATGTCAATTTCCTGGTTTTAGTAATGACCTACCATTATGTAAGACATTGTCATTGGGGGAAGCTGGATGAAGGGGACATGAGAACTCTTCATTAAATCCCACATTAAAATAGTGGAAGAGTCTAGTTCTTAAAAAATAAGTTTACAAAAAACACTAGGGGTACAGGATTAATGTCTATTAGTCAAATTCTTACACTTTGTATTACCCAAAGTCTTTAGAATTTTTCTAAATAGGTCCTATCTGTATGTTAAATTATTTATTTTATTTATTTTTAAGTAATCACCATGCCCAATGCAGGGCTTGAACTCACCACCCTGAGATCAAGAGTCGCACACTCTACCGACCGAGCCAGCCAGCCGCCCCCTATCTTTACGTTAATATGGTCACGATCCCCTGTGGCCACACCCCAGAGTTGCAACCTGGGTGTCTCCTGGTGTGACAACTGTTTCATCATCTGGATTCCTTCTCTCCCCCACTAGTTTCACTTTCCAGAGAATGCCTTTAGGATTAAGTTGTAAGGCACAGGTACTTAGCTCTCAGGTCAGAGCTGGTATCAGTAAACTCTCCTTAAACAATTTACTTGAATCCAATGACAACTCCACTCAATGTGGGCATGAGATGAAGAAGTTACATGTGATCTACTAATCAAAAACTAATCAAAAGAAATAATCCGACTCCCCGCTGAGTGTGGAGCCCAAAGCAGGGCTCAGTCCCACGACCCTGAGATCATGACCTGAGCGGAAATCAAAAGTTGGGTGCTCAACTGACTGAACCACCCAGGTGCCCCGTTTTTTGTTTGAAAATGTCACTTTGAGGGCACCTGGGTGGCTCAGTCAGTTGGGTGTCTGCCTTTGGCTCAGGTCATGACCTTGGGGTCTTGGGATCTGGCCCTGCAATAGGCTCTCTGCTCAGCGGGGAGTCTGCTTCTCCCTCTCCCTCTGTGCTCTCTCTCTAATAAATAAATAAATCTTTTATTAAAAAATAAAATGTCACTTTGTTTCTAGAAATTGGATCCCTTTTGTCTCTAAGCTGTGAATCTGAATGCTTGGCCTCTCCATGACATGCGCCATGGATGAAGCTATTGACATAAATACCAATACATACTGTTGATACACTCAACAAATTGATTTGATCTTAATCCTTTGGTGAGTATGGGGACCTCATCAGTCTTACCCGCTGCTGCACCCCCAGCGCATGGCCATGTGCCTGACACATAGTAGCTGCCCAATAAACAGTTGTGAGTGAATGAACTCCCGCCATCATGGAGCTTACATTCTAGCAAATGTGGACAGAACACCTCCTAGGCATTGACGCTGTGTTGGGCACTTTGGGTCGCACTATAACAAAACCTCCCCTGCTCCATTTATTTATGGAGTTACTATTTTGTCCCACGCAACTGCATGCCTTCACTCCCTCCTTGAGAGCTGTTAACCACACATAATATAAGGATCAATATCCCCACTTGCAGCGAGTTATATGCCCCCATATAACTCGTGTCCCCCTGCCCAGCATTCATGTCCACCAGCACCTCAGCACGTGACCTTATTTGGAACAGCGTCATTGTAGGGTCTTTTATTCCAAGAAACATGAAGCCCACTCGTCCTGCTGCTGAAGGAGCTGCCTTCTCAGCTTGGTCAACCTCAGAGAGAAGGGGGGTTGGGGTGGTGGGAATACCTGCCCCTCTTCCAGAGGGAAAAAAGCCAAGTTTTCCTCCACACACACAGTTGGGAGGATCTATAGGCATAACCACCTTGGAGGCTGTTTGGCAATACTGAACGGATCTGAGGATATGCATTGCCCATGTCTTAGCAATTCTGCTCCTCACTACTACCCAAACGAAACTAGCAAAGGAGATGTGGGGAGGAGGATTTCACTGCCACACTGTTACGGTAGAAAAGTGAAGTCTCCTATTTCTCAGTGAGAGAGGAGAGTCACAGTGAGGGTGGAGAGTCACACACCGAGCTGCTATTTAAAAGTGAACCAGACGGATGCCTGGGTGGCTCAGTCAGTTAAGTGTCTGCCTTCAGCTCGGGTCATGATCTCGGGATCCTGGGATGGAGTCCAGCAATAGGCTCCTTGCTCAGCAGGGAGTCTGCCTCTCTCTCTCTGGCAAATAAATAAATAAAATATTTTTAAAAATAAATAAAAGTGAACTAGAGGGCGCCTGGGTGGCTCAGATGGTTAAGTGTCTGCCTTCGGCTCAGGTCATGATCCCAGGGTCCTGGGATCAAGTCCCACATTGGGCTCCCTGCTCCTTGGGAGCCTGCTTCTCCCTCTGCCTCTCTCTCTCTCTGTCTCTCATGAATAAACAAATAAAATCTTAAAAAAAAAAAAAGTGAACTAGATCTATATCCAGGCTCCTCAGCTGTGCATATGGCACTGTGTTGGATCATTCCCTGCTGCAGGAGGGGCTGTCCTGTGCCCTGGGGATGTGCAGCAGCATCCCTGGCCTCCACCCACTAGATGTCAGGGGCATGCCCCCATCCTGGTTGTGACAGCCAGAACTATCTCTGGATAGTGCCAAATTTCCCTGGAGACAAAATCCCTTCTGGTTCAGAACCACCACTCTAGATAAATCAACATGGATAAATCCCATACGGTTATTACTGAGTAAAAAAGGTTAGGTTGCAAAATGATACATTTATGTATATCGCAGGTATGTATTAATTTATTTTAAAAAATACTTTATTATTTGAGAGAGAGAGAGAGCACAAGCAGGGAGAGTGGGAAAGGGAGAAGCAGGCTTCTGGCTGAGCAGGGAGCCCGACGCGGGACTCGATCCCAGGACTCTGGGATCATGACCTGAGCCGAAGGCAGATGCTTAATGACTGAGCCACCCAGGCGCCCTGGAATTCTGGAAGACTCTTAAAAAATCGTGTTCACAGCAGCACTATTCACAATTGCCAAAGGGTGGAAACAACCCAAGTGTTCACCAATAGATGAATGGATAAACAAGATGTGGTAGATCCACACAATGGAATATCACTCTGCCTTAAAGAGGAATGAAGTCCTAACATACGCTACAACATGGACCAATCTAGAAAACATGCTAAGTGAAAGTCAGACACAAAAGGTCACATAGTGTGTGATGTCATCTATATGAAATGTCCAGAACAGGCAAATCCATAGAAATGGAAAGCAGACTGGTGGTTGCCGGAGGCTAGGGGAGAGGGGGATGGGGAGTGACTGCTCACGGGGCTGGGGTTTCCTTCTGGGGGGAGGAAAGTGTTCTGAACTTACATATTTCATATAGGTGGAATCATATAACATAGCTTTTGCCTCTAGCTCTTTCACCGAGCACAATATTTTCAAGGGCAGTATTTATTTTTCTCTGCTGTAAGCTATTCCAATATAGGAATAGATCTCAAGTAATCTTTTTTTTTTTTTTTAAAGATTTTATTTATTTATTTGACAGAGAGAGCAAGAGAGCACAAGCAGGGGGAACAGTAGAGCGAGAGGGAGAAGCAGGCTCCCCGCCAAGCAGGGAGCTGGATGCAGGGCTCGATCCCCTGGGATCATGACCTGAGCCGAAGGCAGACGCTTAACCATCTGAGCCACCCAGGCGCCCCTAGATCCCAAGTAATCTATCCATTCTCTTGCACAAACTACATTTTATAATCAGGAAACATGCCTAATAATATCTGTTTGAAAGAAAGTCGTAAGCACACTCCCCTTTCTCTTCGCCACCCCCAACTAACCATGAGACCTTGGACAAACTGTTTTTCCCGTGTCCCGCTCCTTCTGTCAGGTACGAACTGCAATCCCTTCTGTGCCCAGCTCCTAACAAGGGCTGGAATTGAAATTTCCCTCCTCAATCTCACCCTGGAGTTATAAGCCCATAGTGCATCTTCTCCCTGCCCTCGAGGTTGTCCTAAGTCTCAGCATTTGCAAAGGTCCTATGAAGCAGAATGTTCTCTTCTCTTCTCTGGGGTGTCTATTTAAAATGCTACCAGCTGAGAGTTAATCCTTTGGAGCAGCTGGTGGGTCCCGTAAGGGCTGGGTCAGGTGAGGCACCCATGTTTTGCAGAAATGGATACCTCTGCAGCTAAAAATAACCCTTAGGGGTTGAATTCTTTCCAGGGTCATTCTTGTGCCCTCTGGGACCATCCCAGGGACTGAGGCTGGGGTGGGGGCGGTTGTGGGGCTGTGGGAGTAAAGCAGGCTCCCGTGTTTGCACCATGGGTGAGTCCTGGTAGAAAAGTCACAGACCCAGCTTTGGCTCTGTGGCTCTCTCTCTGGTGTGGCCTTGGACAAATGACTGCTCCCCACCAGCCTCAGCTTCCTCTGCTTTCCAAAGAAGAGGATGAGAGGACCCCCTCCCCAAGTTGTTTTGATGATTGAATGTGGTGTGCGTGATTATCAAGATGATTCTTAGCATTATCAAACTTATTTATCTCAGCAACCCCAGAAGAGCAAGATCCGTCTCCCCATTACCACAGAGGAGAAGACGGAGGCTGATGGGTGATGGGCCTGCCCTGAAGATCCACAGCAAGGCAGTGTCAAGAACCTTCCCTCTGGCTCTTTCCCTCTGCCATACTCCTTCCTGGTTTCTCCTGCTAGGTTTTGGGGCAGCATCAGGAACCAGGAGAATGTGGGTTGCAATCCCAGGTTGGCCACCAAAGCACTCCCCTCTCACTGCGTGAGCTTTGGCTAGTCACTCCTCTCTCCCGGCTTCAACGGGTGTATTTGTGCATAACAGGGGTGCTGTCTAGAGGGACCAACCATCCCGGTTTGCCTGGGACCGAGGGACATGGGGCTTTTGGTGCTTGTCTTAATGGAACCTGGGTGAGGTGGTCACCCCAGTGCTATTATTCATTTCAAAGGGCACCGGGGAGGACAAAAAGAAATTGCTTAGTGCTTAGCAATTATGCACGAGTTATTCCTGGAACCGAACTGAAATGGAAAGTACCTGTGGGTGGAAGTTTTAGCTGATGGATTTATAAAAATCAGCTCTGCCTGAGGAGGGAGGAGGAAGCCCTGATCGCATCCCTACTTCTGGCCTGGGATGGGCACCACAACATTCCCTCTCTGTGGGTCAGAGTCCTGTGTATGGATGGCAGGGAAGCACTAGAAGGTTCCCCCGGGGGCACTTTCAGCACTGCCATGGCTCTGAGCTCTTTAGTCCGAGGTCTAAATATGGGAGGTGTATTTACAGAGCTTCTCAGTGACTTGATGGCAAGTGTTCTGAGCCTTCAAGCTCAACTGTCTGCCTTTGTTTCTTCCCCTGTGAGAGATGGCAGCCCCTACCTTGCAAGGTTGGAGGAGAGGCAGCTCTCCGTCCTCGAAAAGCTTACAGTTCCTGCCAGAGGTCTCAAAACAGGGCTCAAGGAGCTGTCTCGTTAGCCTGACAGCATTTTAGAAGATGTCCAAACCGCAACCAAGACGTCTTTCAGTAGGTGAATAACTAACTATGGTGCATACATACCATGGGGTATTACTCAGCGATGAAAAGAAATGAGCTTTTAAGCCACGAGAAGACATGGAAGAACCTTAAATGCATACTGCTAAGTGAAAGAGGCCAGTCTGAGAGGGCTACACACTGTATGATTCCAATTCTATGATATTCTGCAAAAGGCAAAACTCTGGAGATGGTAAAAAGATCGGGGGTTGTCAGGGGTTTGGGGGTGGGGGCAGGATGCTCACGTGGAGCTAGGGAGATTTTTAGGTTAGTGAAACTATCTGTATGATACTGTAATGGTGGATACATGTTATACATTTGGCAAAATCCACAAAATGTACAACACAAAGTAACCCTAATGTAATAAACTCTAGCCTTTGGCTGATAACATGTGATAGTGATAATGTAATAATAATGATACGGGCTCCTTGATTATAACAAATGTAACTCTCTGTGCAGAATGTAGATGGTGGGGAGGTCAGAGAGTACACAAAAACTACTTGCAGCATTATTTTGCTGTGGATCTAAGACTGCTAGACTAGAAAATAGCCTATTAATTTCTTAAAAATAAAAAAATGTTAATTATTTTTATTTTTAAAAAATTTATATTTTTTAAACGAATTTTTTTAAAAAGAAAAAAATGTTTGACAGCCAACATATACACACAGGGAACTGCAAATCACATTTCCAGCTTCCCTTGAAAAATCACTCTGGTGGTTCTTGCCCCAACCAGGTGAAGATGTGCATGGTTGTATCTCACCGGGGGACAGTCCCCACCTGGCTGGCTTACTGCTTCCCGTACATCACCTACCTGGGCTTTGAAAGCATTAGAGTTTGAGACTCAGTCTAGATCACTGGTTCTCAACTGGGGGCAACTACATCTGGGGACATTTCTGGTTGTCACAACTGGGGTGTGCTACCAGCATCTAGGGGGTTGAGCCAGGGATGCTGTGAAATATCCCAAAATGCACGTGATGGCCCCCACCACAGAGAATGATCCAGCCCTCACTGTCACTTGTGCAGAGATTGGGCAACACTGGTGCACAGAACTGATTCTCATCTGGGGAACTTAAAAAAAAAAAAATACTGACACTGGTACCGCGCACAGCGATTCTGAGTTAAATGGAGGGGTGCTGCAGTAGGAAGAGGAGTCTGAAAAGCTCTCCAGGTGAGTCTAATGTGGAAGTATATTTGAGAACCACTGGTCTGGAAGGTTCTTGGGATATCCAGGACTGTTATTCATTCATTCATTCAATCAATCATGCAGCTGACATCCATTGCTTTCTCTTCTTGCACAGAGCTGGGGGTCCTGGAGGTGAGCCAGACCTTCTCCTCCCTGCCCTATTAAGGAGCTCCAGGTCTAATAAGGAGTTCCTGCCTCTTTTAGTCCAAGGCTTCTTAAATGTTATGCAGATTCTGGTTCAGCGAGTCTTGGGGTGGGGGTGGGGGGCTGGCATTCTGCATTTCTTAACCAGCTAGCTCCCAGGGGCCATAGATGCTGTTAACCTGAGGACCACACTCAGAGCTCTGTCCTCATTCAGGATTCTCATGAAAGCCTGACCCAGAAAATGCCTGCGTCCCAGGAAACACATCTTCCCACGGCCTTACAAATAATTGCAAAACCTTTCCCAAGTGCCTTAGACCCTACTATTGACAAAGTTCTCAATACATCTTTACAATAGTCCCGCAGAAGAGTTCGGGATTATGTTCCGACAAGCGTTATCTCACAGATGAGTGAGCTGAAGCTCACGGAGGTGCGGTAACCAGCCTGGTATTTAGTGGTAGAGGCAGAGCTGACTCCTAATTCAGAGATTTTTCCTAAAAGCCAGCTTGGCTGTCAGTTCCACAGGTGTGCTACCTGTGCCGCTGCCCAGGACCCTGTGTTCAGAAGGGCCCCACATTCAGTTTAGCGCTCTGTTGTCACCATCTTGAAATTCTGACTTTAAATCTTTTTTTTTTCTGAGAGAGAGAGAGAAAGAGCACAAGAAGGGGGGGCAGGTAGAAGAAGAGGGAGAAGCAGGCTCCCACAGAGCAGGGGGAGCCCGATGCGGGACTCAATCCCAGGACCCCAGGATCATGACCTGAGCTGAAGGCAGTCGCTTAACCGACTGAGCCACCCAGGCGCCTGAAATTCTGACTTTCTGAGTGAGGGGCCCTGCAGATTCTGTAGCTGGTCCTGCAGTTAGCACAGGTTCTGAGAAGAAACCTTTGTAGAGACTCAGCAGGAACACCAAACTAGGTGGCGGGGGAGGCTAATAGCTAAGTCCTACTTCTCCCTTTTCTAAAGGGAAGCAAGTACCTCAGAGCAATCGGAGTGATTCTTGGGGTCTGGCAGACCTGGGTTTGAATCCCAAGGCTGTCATCTACCAGCCATGGGACCACAGGCTCGTTGCATATGTAAATTAGCTTAGCCACTATTTCCTATTTCCCCAGTTACAAATGGAGGGGGTTTGAACTGGGCAGGGGTTTCCCAATCTTGACAGCATGCAGCAATCACTGGGGAGGGGAGCTTGAAACATGAGCATGCAGGGAGGGCCCTATCCCAGATATTCTGATTCAATTTGTCTGGAGTGGAGATGAGATGGGGGTTTAAGAGCCCCCAGGAGCCCCTAATAAGCAGCTGGGGTTATGAACCACTGAACCTTCCCCACCTTCAGGAATCTTCAGGCACCTTCAGGCTCCAGTACCTCTAATTCAGATGCTTTATTTACTCTGGCAGAAATTTCTAGACCCCTCCTGCATGCTCCCAGCCAGCCTGAAGACCTCTTTCCTCCAGACACTTGTGTCCTATATCCCTACGAGGCTCCAGCCCTCCAGTTTTAGATTTCTCAAGGTATGCTAGTTCTGTACTTGCCCAGGAAACTGGCCTGAGCCACCAAAAATTCCTCCTGAACAGGAAATGCAGTCCTGTACTCATGCTAAGACAATACAAAGCTTATTTTGCTTTGCAAAGTAACTGATCTGCAGAATAGCTTTTAAAGAATAGGCTCTGGCTTGTGGACGGGCAAAAATAAAATGGAACAAAAACACTTGGCAAGCAGAATATGATCCTATTTGCATAAAATCGTGCTTTACCATCTCTAACTACAGGGTTATAAACGCATAGGAGAGGTCTGGAAGGGTCGGCAATACGTCAACTGTAATGATCTCTTTTCCTTTCCATTTCTTTTAAAAACACAGAAGCATCTATTTTTATAATCTGAAAAAAAAAAGGTATTTCAGTCCTGAGAGGAGAATATAGAGGTAATTTACATCTAAGTGGGAGAACCGTCACAGAGTTTCCGGATGATCGATCCCTTTTCTAAAGCTAAATTCTCTAGTCCCTTTCGTTTACTGGTATGCTATAATAGTTAAAACGCTAGGAGATGAACAAGAAACATTCAGTGAGCCTTATCTAAAAATAGACCACAGTCTAAGGAGGCTATTTACCATCATCTAAAAAAAAATGCTTAAAAAAAAACAAGAAGCAGAGTCTTTCTTCCCTTCTGCGATTCTCCGCGGGGGTCTGAAGCTGGCGGGGTAGGCTAACCCCAAATCACCCCGCCCTAGGGCAGATTCTGCTCAGTAAGTGGAAAGGATCCGCGCCACGGCTGGAAGAATTCCCGCCGGGCGCGGGAGACCCAGCTTCGCTCGGCCGGAGGAGGAGGAGGGGAGACTGCCCGAGGGCCGCAGAGGAGGGGGGCACCGGTGTCACTTTCTCTGAACCGGATTACTGCCCCCAGCACGGCCGGCCCTTATATAGACACTCAACAGCCGCTCCGGCACCGCGCGCCAAGGGCAAGGAGGGAGGTCACGGATGCGGGCGGCCAGGACATCTGGACTGACCCGCAGCACCGACCCCCGCCTGCGCCCTCACCACGACCTATGCCGCTGGCCCAAGTTCATGCGACCCTGCCGGGAACCCTGACTTCTCTCCCAGCCTCCTCCCCAACACCTGCTCCCCCTCCTCCCCAACACCTGCTCCCCCTCCTCTATACAGTCGCATTCCTCTCCTGCCTTCCAGCTGCATCTGCTCCCCCTCCCCCAGCCCCACCATCCCGGGGGCTTCTCTCCTTGCCCTCCCTCGTGTCTTCCCCCCTGCCCACTCCATGTGGAAGAACCGCACGATCCCGGCACCTGCTGCTCCCCCGAACCAGTCCCTGGGACTGTGCCCCCCTCATGATCCAGGGCTTCCCCCGCCTTGCGACCCGCAGGTTTACCTCCACCCCCGCCCCGCGATGCCAGCCCCCGCGGGCTGCTGGCTCTGGCTCACCTGGCTCATACTTGAGGTAGAGAATGGAGACGATGAAGTAGCTGAGGTCGAAGACGGGGAAGAGCGGTACCCGCGAGAAGCTGAGCGCCAGGTCGCCCAGGCTCAGCGCCGAGAGCAGCTCCATGGCGCCCGCCGGGTCCCACCCCAGCCCCCGGCCCAGTAAGTCCTGCAGCCCGCGGCCCGGCTACTGCGCCCCCGCCGCAGGACCCGCCCCCGCCCGCCAGGCACCGCCCCCAACCCGGCCCCCGCGGGAGAGGAGGGACGACCGTCGGCCCCGGGGCGGGTCGTGGGGCCGTCCTGTCCCATAAAGCCCAGCAGGTGTCCCATACTCCGTCCCTCGGGCCATCAAGACCCCCTTCAGCCCAGCGAGGCAGGCTGTAGGGGTCCCTGTGGTGTGAGTTGGACAGGGTAGCTGTCCATTGGGGGGTCCTTCCTGCATGGAGCTCACCCAGAAGGGACGGGTCAGTTAGTACCCTGTCCCGGTGGGACTCAATTAGTCCTCTGGAGCCCTTGGATCGGGACCTGCATCCTCTGTGGGTCTTGACCAGTTGTGAACCCCATCTTCCCGTGCCCTAGAGGGTCAAGACCCCCGTCCTCTATGGAGCTGTCATGACCCTAGTCCTCTGTGGGGTTCCGTAAGTCAGGACCTCCATTCCCCACCTCCGAAGGGACAGCTCGGTCGGACCTCCGCCCCCCCCCCGGAGCTCCAGCCCAGTGGGGATCCCTGCCTTCCATTGGGCTCAGGAGGAACCTCCTCCCCGCGGGAATCCATGCCCGGGAGAGCCCACTGCATCAGGGCCCATTCCCCTGTGCAGCTCAGTGGTCAGGGAGCCAGGTTTCTTCGGAAGCTGCGTGGGAGACCTGAGCCCAGAAGGAAAACCTACGGCGCTAATTCTCCAGCACGTAGGGGCCTCACGCCTGCGCGGCACGCCTCCAGTGCGTAATCCAATCTCGCCCCGGATGACTCCGCTCCTGGGTGACGTCACACTCCCGCCCCGCCCTTTCTTCGCTACCCTCCGGGCCTCCCCAGCGAGAAGGGGCGCTCGCTCTTCCCTAAAGGGGCCTGGCCTGCAGAGGGAGGGACCCTGCCTGCCTTGGCCTTCAGTTGGACCAGCCCTCGCCAGCGCGGCTTCAAGATTGGCCGGCTCATGCTCTTCTCTCCTCCCCCTCCGGGACTTCCGCTTCCGGTTCTGACGGACGTTTCGGCCGTAACGATGATCGGGGACATCCTGCTGTTTGGGTAATTAGGGGGGCCAGAGGCTGGGGTAAGAAGGGTGAGAGGGATGTGGGGCGGCCCAGGTAACCTCATTCTCCCTTCGCAGGACGCTGCTGATGAACGCAGGGGCAGTGCTCAACTTTAAGCTGTGAGTAGGCCGCTTTGAATCGCGGCTCCACCCAGGGGGCCCGTAGGCGCGCCCCCGCGAGCGTGAGCCCGCCCCACGCCGTAGGCCACGCCCCTATGCCCCAGCCCTCCCTCTGGCCCCGCCTCCAGTCTGGTCCATCCTTCTGTGACCCTTCGCTCCCAGTTGGTTTGAAATACAGACTCCCGTTTCCCGGGGTTCTGTCTTCTCGCATCCTGGAGAGCCTCTGGCCCGTCCCCCACAAAATTCTTAGTCCTATTCTGTACCCACGGACCAATCTCTCCCCTTGGCGGCTGCAGACCTGTGATTGGCAGGTAGATGATGGCCCAGAAAGGGGCATTGAACCACCCGAGGTCACACAGCAACTCACCTGCAAGGCTAGAGCTGAAACTGAGTGTCCGAGGCCCTTTGAGCTGGTGGTCAGGGCCGGGGGATCGAGTGGTCTTTATGTCCCACCAAAAGTGGACGTTGTCTGTTCCTCTTTGTAGGAAAAAGAAGGACACGCAGGGCTTTGGGGAAGAGTCAAGGGAGCCCAGCACAGGTAAGCCTCCTTTCTGGAGTCTGAAATTGGTCCATTTCAGAGAGGACAATTTTTTCTCACCAAGCCCTACCTTAGTTTTCTTTTCAGTAGTTGTGTGTGTGTGTGTGTGAGATTGTGATTGTGAGAGGGAGGAAGGGAGAGATGGGCCTGAAGATTTTTTGTTCCTTCTGCTCACCTCTGTCACCCTGTTCTTTCTCCGGGTCAAACCTCCTGAGTATGTCACCACTCATAAAACTTCCTACAGTCATGATTGTCCTTTATGAATGTTATCCTCTGGCTAGTATTCATCCCTCATACTTGCTCTTGCTTGTTTTGGCCCATTTCTGTGCCTTTGTGCTGCCCGTCCTCCAGCATGAATGAATGAATGAACAAGTAGCCATCGCTTTCAGAGTGTTGCAGACGTATTTTAATTAGATGCCAACATTAGCTTTCAGATAAATCAGATGTCACATAAAAATTCAGACGTCTGATTTATCAAGAAAAATCTGAACATCCTACAGCTCAGGGTTCAAGCAACCTCTTGGCACCTACTGGATGAAATTGAGAAAAACAGGACCCCATTGAGTCAGGGCCTGTGGCCTCTGCCTCATTCCAGCCCCAACCCCCTTATCTTTATATCATCTCACCTGTCCTGGGGGCCCTGGAATTTATTCATCTGACTATTTGAAACCTAATGGGACCTATACATGACTTCAATGTCCATGCATCATTCACCAAGCATTTATTGAGCACCAGCCACATGGCGGCCACTGTCCTAGATGCTGGGGACACAGCAGAGAACAAGACAGATGAAATTCCTACCTTGTGGGTTGTACTGCTCTGGGGTGGGACAAGCAGTTCCTAAACAAGGAACAAATGGTGACGGAGGTGATGAGAGGTGAGGAGAGGGATGGGGTTGCTGCTCCAGCTGCAGTGTATGGAGGGAAGGACCCTTGAGCCGGTGGCGTTGGCAGCCAAGGTGGTGGATGCCATGATGGAGTGTTGCATGGGAATGATAGGAACCCCGAGGAGCAGTGAATTTAATGATGATCGGACCACTCCCTTTTATTGGGGGTCCATCTGGTAGTGGCTGCTTTGTTAGGTGCTTCCTGTGGGTGTGTTACTCTGCCTCCATCCCTGAAAGGTAAAGGGCATTTTCCCATTTCACAGACAAGGAAACTGAGGTTCAGGGCTGTGGCTTGACTTGCTTGTGGCCACGTAGGAAATCAGTGACAGCATCCTGATTGAACCTGAGTTTTTCTGATTCCACAGGCTGTCCCCTCAGTCACTAAACCATCCATCCATTCATTCTTTCGTTCATATGTTCATTCAGCAGCTGTATGTATCACTTACCCACTCTGTGGAAGGTACTATATCAACTCCTGGGGCTTGTAGTCTAGAGATCTAGATTGGAGCTGGTAGGGGGGTTGGGGGAGAGTAGAAGGGCTTGGTAGCAGTGAGAGTCAGTCAGTGACAAGGACAGTCACAACAGTGGCTTCCCTCCGACCAGGGGCTCTCTGCACGTCTCCTTCCAGCCAGTATTCTGTGCTTACTGCTGCCACTGCAGAGAATGCCCCTCTCCCTGTGCGCAGCTGACCCCTCATACCGCAGTGGCTGCATCTGTTGAGAGCCGTCTGTGTACCAGGCACTGCTGAGGTCTTCCTAGTCACTGTCACCCCCATTTACACAGGAGGAAACTGGGGCATATGTAGGCCGGCGACTGAGCAAGGTCACCTGTGTGGAAGGGCAGTAAACTCCTGCCCATGTTTAAGGTCGGAGCTTATGTGCTTCCTAGAAGCTTTCCGACCCCCGCTTTCTGACCCCTGCTCCCTGACAAGGGCTATGTTGGCATCCCCCCATTGTGTGCTCCCATGGCACTGGCCATGGTGAATAATCAGGTGTGTGATTACTTGTTTAGTATTTGTTCTATGTGTGAGCTTCTTAGGGCAGGGATATCTGTCTTGGTCCTCCCTCTATCCCCTGCACTTGGCTGTTGCCTGGAACAAGTGGCCTTCACTTAGCATCTGTTGATGGCAGGAAAGCCTGTTTTTGTGATGCTGGGCCCGGAGAAGGGCCTCGTCAAGCAGCGCCTCTCAGACATCCTGGGGCTGGACCCGTGTTTGACATGTGCAGTCTGGGCTGGGCTGCATGTGGCTCTCCCAGTGGGTTGGATGATACCAGACTCGTCTCAACTGTGTTCAGCAAGACTGTGTGTGCTCATCATGTCCCTGGATGGTGCAGTGGTGCCAGGTGTAACTTTCTGAGCTCCTGCCTGGTATTCTGTACTTATGGGACAGCCCTGGTCTATAGATGACGCTTTGGGTAGCACCCTTGTAGATTACCCCATGTGGACCCATTCATTCCATTCTGGAGGATTAGAGAGGTGAGCAACTTAAAACCCTGGAGGAAGGTTCTGGAACCCATACCTCTGGAGTCTTAACATACCAAGTTGCTTCCTCTTGGAATGGGTTCTGTTCTGCGGCATCGGGGGACTAGAGTAAGTCACCATCAAAGCAGAGCCCCGTTTTTACTTGCCTGAATTAGTATGCTTTTTCAGGTGCCAACACTGAAAATCCAGCCCAAAGTGGTTGGAACAAATGGAAACCTCCAAGGGTGGAACTGTTTTGGGGCACACCCAGCCTCAGGGCTCAAACCAGCCCTCCTGTGTGTGACCCTCTCCAGCTCTCTTTTTCCTTCTAGGTTAGTTTTACTGTCAGGCTGGCTTGTGTTGACAAAAGATGACCCCAGAACAGGGCTGGGCCCAGTGTTCTGTAAAGTGTCAGATCGTAAACATTTTTGGCTTTGTGGGTCATACATTGCCTGGTGCAGCATGTCCGCTCTGTTCCTTGAAAGCAGTCGTGGGAAATACAGGCATACCTTGTTTTATTGTGCTTCTTTACTGTGCTTTGCAGATACTGTTATTTTTACAAACTGAAGGTTTCTGGCAACCCTGTGCGAGCAGGTCTGGGGGACCATTTTTCCAACAGCGTTTGCCCACTTCGTGTCTCTCTGTCACATTTTGGTAATTCTCTCAGTTTTTCAAACTTTTTCATTGTTGTTGTATTTGTTCTGCTGATCTGTGATCAGTGATTACGACATGCAGAAAGCCCAGATGATGGTTAGTGTTTGTTAGTGATATATACGTATTTGTTTAAGATTTTATTTATTTGACAGACACAGCGAGAGAGGGAACACAAGCAGGGGGAATGGGAGAGGGAGAAGCAGGCTCCCTGCTGAGCAGGGAGCCCAATGCGGGGCTCGATCCCAGGACCCTGGGACCATGACCTGAGCCAAAGGCAGACACTTAACGACTGAGCCACCCAGGTGCCCCGTTAGTGATATTTTTATAATTCATGTATTGACGTTATTTTTTAGACATAATGCTAGCACACGCTTAATAGACTATAGTATAGTGTAAACATAACTTTTATAGGCAATGGGAGACCAAAACATTCATTTGACTTGCTTTATTGCAGTAGTCTGGAACCGAACCCACAATATTTCCAAGGTATGCCTGTATATAAATGAGTGGGCATGGGTGTATTTTGATAAAACTTTATTCATAGACACTGAAACGTGAATTTCATGTAATTTCTGTGTCTCGCAAGATACTCTGTTGATTTTCTTTTTAACCATTAAAAAGTCTTAAAGGCATTCTTAGCTTATGGGCCATACAGAAACAGGTGGTAGGGGCTGACTTTGGCCCATGGGCCATAGCTTGCCAACTCCTGCCCCAAAGGACTGGGTTTACGTCTTCCTAGCCCAGAAAGGCTGACAGAAAGCAAGTGCCTCTTTCCCAGTAGTTGGGATGAAAGTCCCAGGGCCTGACTCTCACTGGGCAGACTGACCAAAGTCCCAGGGCTGACTCTCATTGGGCAGACGGGTCACGTGCCCCTCCCATGCCTCCAGTCAGAGGCTGAGGGCTTTGAGGGGTTGGTCAGTGGCAGCTACTGCCAGAGTGCCAAGGGTCGGGCAGCAGAGGCGACCCACAGGAAAAGCCATGCTGCCCTCGGAACGTGGGGCGGTGGGATTGGGGCGGGTGGCAAACTGCAGAAGTGCACTGATGCCGCGACAACAGAAACGTCAGCAGTGCTTGTAAAAACGCGTTCTGACTTTCCAGGTGACAACATCCGGGAGTTCTTACTGAGCCTCAGATACTTCCGGATCTTCATCGCCCTGTGGAATGTCTTCATGATGTTCTGCATGATCGTGTAAGTCCGGCCTGCCTGTCCCCTTCACTGTCTAGAATGACCCACCGGATGCTCACCCTCTGTTGTCTCTCTGCGCTTCCGTGACACGCTTTCCGCTTTCCCAAGCTAGAGAGGGAAGCAGGGTCTACAAAGGTTAAACTGTGTCACTGTGGTCTAGGCTGGAGCTTTGACTGGGACACGGTGTTCCCAGAGTCCTGGCTGTTCCTGGTGCCGTAGCAGAGGCTGCCAAGAGATGCCTCTCCTCGAGCCCATGGCCCTGTTAACCCTGTTGCCTGCTCTGCCCTTTTTAGCCTGTACTCGATGTCTGCCAGGGTGGACAGTGTGGCTTAATTGGCAGCGTGCTGCTGAGCCCTGCTCCTGTCCTGCCGGTAGCCCTCAGAAGTGTATTCAGACTTCTTTCTGTTCTCATGCCTATTTTTCATTTCCTCATTAGGCTTAAAAAAACCTAAATGGGTTGGTTTTCCTTCCGGCATTGGGGGCCTTAATTTTGTTTTTTTTTCTTTAAGATTTTATTTATTTGTCAGAGAGAGAGAGCGAGAGCAGGAACACAAGCAGGGGGAGTGAGAGAGGGAGAAGCAGGCTTCCTGCCGCGCAAGGAGCGGGGCCTTAATTTTTTTTTTTTTTAAAGATTTTATTTATTGGACAGAAAGAGACACAGCAAGAGAGGGAACACAAGCAGGGGGAGTGGGAGAGGGAGAAGCAGGTCCCCCATGGAGCAGGGAGCTGGATGCGGGGCTCGATCCCAGGACCCTGAGATCATGACCTGAGCCGAAGGCAGACGCTTAACGACTGAGCCACCCAGGCACCCCGGGGCCTTAATTTTGATGCCGCTGCTGATGAATTGTGAGACTCATTAGTAAACAGGCTCAGGAAAAAAACCGTAGGAGAATCTGGTGTGCTATCATCTGGGCTAATCATGCTGGGCTGGTCCCATTCTTCCCCCTAAAGAGGAAGAGAATGAAAAGTCGGCTCTCCTGAGTAATTGGGTTGCTGCTTTTGGGGTTGCTGGGTGGTCCTTTTGCCAGCCCCATGGCTGTATGAGGGGATGATTCCAGGACTTAGGAGATGGGGAGAGGAGGAGTTTCACTGTGCCACTGGAAAGTGTATAATATTCCAGAATGAGGACCGTGATGTGCGCCCAGAGAAGCCCTTTTTGGGAGCTTGGATGAGGCCTGTGCAGGTACAAAGAGGGCTGGTGCAGAGATCAGGGAGTTTGCAGAAGAGGAGAGGGAATGTAACTAGGATTCACAGGAAGTAGAACAGCGTTGGTCTTTCCAGGTCCGCACCTGTCGTTTCTTTCCTTCATTTACTGAGTTACAGCTCTCCTGTGTGGGCTGCACCTTGGGCTTATGGCTGAGACCAAGACAGCCTTCGTCCTTGCCACTAGCGAATGCACAGTATGGCAGTTGGGACAGAGACAGAAAAACAAATAGGGAAGAATCACTCATGAGGCGAATGGGAGGCTCTCAGTTTAGGCGATGGTTGGGAAGAGGCCCACAGAGAAGTGCTACTTAAATCAAAACCTAAAGAGCGGGAGGAAGCCTTGCCATTTGCAGAGCTAAGGAGAGGCATGGTAGCACGTGCAACCTAGGGCAGGGAAGAACTCTGTGTTTTCATCGTTCTGTTCGGCTCATCGGCTGCATTCATCCTGTCGTCCAGCTAGCTCCCTTTACGACTCATCTGCTGGCCCGTGACCAAGATGGTCACCTTAGGCTCTGTGACCTCCTAGCTTAGCTCAAGGCTATCTTTGTAGCCTGGTGTCCTGATTTTGCTTCCTGGGAGCAGAGCTTGCTTGACCAAGCTAGGTGTGACCCAGGTCCAGTTAGATGGGGGTTATCCCGATTCCAGCATAATCATTGAGGTTGAGTCAGCAAACCACAGCCCGTGGGCCATATCTGTCTGTTTCCTGTTTTCATGCATGAAATTTTATTGTCATGCATCCACACCCATTTCTGTAACTGCATTTGCACTATAGCAGAGGGGTTTGAAGCCCTATGACAGAAACTGCCTGGCATGCAAAGCCCAGACTACTTACTATGTGGCTTTTTTGCCAACCCCTAACCTGGGCCACCTCTTTCAGTAGGTGCCACGAGTGAGGGAAGATCCTCTTCAGAAAGGACTCTTTCAGGGAGGCAGTGACTGGCTTTCCCAGGATATTAAAAAAACTGGAAATCACCTAAATGTCCAAGAACTGGGGAAGAGTCCAGTAACTCAAAAGGACGCCCATATGAGCAGCTGTCGAGGCTTCATCGCTGATGAGGTGCTGCAAGTTCTGTCTACACAGGGGAGTGTTTCGAAAGCAAAGAAGGCTGGATGTCACTTACATGTGCACTCCGGCCTCGGCTGTGGTTTGCATGCAGTAAGCGCTGAATAAATGCCCGAAGTCTGTGGAGAAAACACTTCCACCCAGGGAGTTGGAAGGATCTGCTCCAGGCTGTCCACAGAGGTGACCATGCTTGGATTGCTGAGGAAATTAACAGGGCCTGAGGGGATGGCTTGCAGATCCCCTGTACCCACTTTTATATTGCTTGAGCTGAGCTACTTGGGAAATTTTTTAAAAAGTCATGAAAAACTTGAAATAGGGAGAGAAACGTGCCTGAGTGTTTAGGGGGACCAAGTATTGATATCTGCAACTTAACTATGAAGCGTATAAAAAATAAGGTAGACGGATAATTGGGTAGGTACACTGTAAGGCAAAGTTATTTATTTATTATTTATTTGAGAGCGAGGAGGGGAGAGAGCATTAGCAGGGGGAGGAGCAGAAGGAGAAGCAGACTCCCCCCCGAGCAGGGAGCCCAATGCAGGACTCGATCCCAGAACCCTGGGATCATAACCTGAGCCGAAGGCAGATGCTTAACCGACTGAGCCACCCAGGCGCCCCAAGCTTTTTGTTGTTGTTGTTGTTGTTGTTGTTGAATTTGAGAGTGAGAGAGTGTGCGTGCAGGGGGAGGGGCAGAAGGAAAGGGAGAGAGAGAATCCCAAGCAGACTCCCTGCTGAGCCCAGAGCTTGATGTGGGGCTTGATCCCACCATCCTGAGATCATGACCTGAGCCGAAATCAAGAGTCGGAGGTTCAACTGACTGAGCCACCCAGGCCCCCATGTAAAGCAAAGTGTTAATTGTAGAATGGAGGTGGTGTATATGCGGGGGTTCACTGAACTGTTCTTTTAACTGTTCTGTATGTTAAAATCTTCATAATAAAATACTGGGTGGGAAGATACGGAGAAAATGAGGGTGTGAAATCATGGAGCAAGATTAATAAGTAAAAAAGTGGCAGTCAGTCTTCACAATTCAGTATTTTGTAGTATATTCATGGGGTTGTGAAACCACCACCACAATGCAGTTCTAGAACGTTTTCATCACCCCAAAGGGAAACCTCATACCCATTAAGCAGTGACTGCCTCCTCTTCCCTCCAGCCTCTGGTAACCACTTACCTACTTTCTGTCATTATGGATTTGCTAGTTCTGGATATTTCCTGTAAACGGAATCGTAAAAATATATGGCCCCTTTTGTGTCCTGCTTCTTTCATGCAGCGTGATGTCTTAAAGGTTCCAGCATGTTGTAATGTGTGTCAGCACTGCATTCCTTTCTGTGCCTGAAGAATAGTCCATTGTATGTCTTTACCACAGCTTGTTTATCTACTCATCAGTTGATGGCTATCTGGAATGTTTCCATTTTTGGCCTGTTTATGAAGATTGCTGACACAAACACTGGTGTTCGGGTTTTTTTTTTTTAAAGATTTTATTTATTTATTCATGAGAGGCAGAGAGAGGGGCAGAGGCAGAGGAAGAATCAGGCTCCCCGCGGAGCAGGGAGCCCAATGTGGGTCTCAATCCCAGGACCCTGGGATCATGACCTGAGCCAAAGGCAGACGCTTAACCGACTGAGCCACCCAGGTGTCCCGATGTTTGAGTTTTTGTGTAGACACACTTAAGTTTTTGGTTCTCTCTGGTATATACGCAGGAGTGAAATTGCTGGGTCATATGGTAACTCTATATTTATCCGTTTGAGGTTCTGCCAGACTATTTTTTAAAAGTAGCTGCAGCAATTTGCCTTCCCACCAGTAGTGTATGATGGTTCCAATTTCCCCCACATCCTTGCCAACGCTTATTATTGTCAGTCTTTTTGATTAGAGCCATCCTAGTGGATGTGAAGGTTGATTAGCATTTCCCCAATGGTTAGTGACATTGAGCTTCTTTTCATGTGCTTCTTGGTCATTTGTATGTTTTCTTTGGAAAAATGTCTATTTAGGTCCTTTGTCCAGTTTTTAATTGGGTAATAACTAAGTTATAAGAGTTCTTTTTAGTCTAGAAACCAGTCCCTTATCAGATACATGATTTTCAAGTATTTTCTCCCATTCTCTCTGTTTTCTTTTCACCTTCTCGATGGTGTCCTTTGAAGCACAAAAAAATTTAATTTTGATAAAGTCCAGTCTATCTATTTCTCCTTTTGTTGCTTGTGTTTTTTGTGTTGTAGCTAAAAATCATTGCCCAACCCAAGGTCACGACGATTTAGGCCTAAGTTTTCTTTCTTTCTTTCTTTCTTTTTTTTTAATTTATTTAATTGACAGAGACACAGTGAGAGAGGAAACACAAGCAGGGGGAGTGGGAGAGGGAGAAGCAGGCTTCCTGCCGGGCAGGGAGCCCAATGTGGGGCTCGATCCCAGGACCCTGGGATCATGACCTTAGCCGAAGGCAGTCGCTTAACCAACTGAGCCACCCAGGTGCCTCCTAAGTTTTAAGAGTTTTATAGTTTTAATTTTAATAGTTAGGCCTATTATCCACTTTGAGGTAAATTTTGTGTATAGTGTGAGGTAGGGATCCAACTTCATTCTTTTCATGTGGTGATCCTGCACCATCTGTTCTTTTTTCAAAAAGCCTTTTTTATCTTGGAAAGAGTTTAGGTTTATAGAAATGTTGCAAAGATAACAGAGTTCCCATATATATATCTTTTTAACAGTTCTGTGGTTTTCCCCTGTAGACCTCTGTCATAACTACATCTCCGTTCTCAACTTCATGGGTTTTTATACACTTTCCAGGCCTTTCCCATTCAGATTCTCTTCAATGAACAGAGTTAACTGTAATCATCTGTATCATTGACTTGCAGTAATAAAGAATGGGCTGAAATAAAATGTTACAGATTCTGATGAAGCAGATACTTTCTTAAATAGCTCTTTTCTTTTTAAAATGTACTGTTTGGGGGTTGCCCAGGTAGCTCAGTCAGTTAAGTGTCTGAGTCTTGCTGTCAGCTCAGGTTTTGATCTCAGGGTCATGAGTTCAAGCCCTGCATTGGGCTCCATGCTGGGCGTGGAGCCTACTTAAAAAAATAAAATAAATAAAATAAAATGTACTGTTCGGTAGCATTAAGTATATTCATGTTGTGTAACAGAAGAGTTACTTATAAAGCCATAAGTAATATAAAATAATCTTAATAATAGTAACAAAAAATATTTTCTGAAAGTGTTTTCCAAGCTATATAGCTTTACATCCTTCTCATCCTCACGGACATCTCTGCCCTCTTACTTTTCCAGGCTGTTTGGCTCCTGAGCCCCAGATACACACCTTCCTGGGAACCGGGAACCAGGAACCAGGAACCACCTTCCCAGATGCCGAGTCTCCCTTTCTCCGTTCCTGACGACTTCAAGAATGGTTTTGACCGGAAAACAAGCGACCTTCCCAGAAAGCCCAAGTTTTTGGTGGGTGGAAAAAATGTTCGCCAAGCTGCACACGGCTTCCCAGCCACGTCATTGTTTTCTTTTCAAAGATACTTTCGTTTTGGTTTCTGCATTGAAATGCTGTCTACTTAAGGAGTTTTAGGAGGGTTTATGGAAGGGATGTGATAACATTGCATTCCCCGCAGATAAAAGAACGTTGTGTAGATTGTTTTTTTAGATTGGAATTCCTCTTCTAGCAAGCTTCTACTAGAAACTCGTTTCTGGATATTTCTTGGTTTATTTTTAATAACCCTCCTTTTTGGTTCAAATATTACCGATTTTTCAAAATAATTTTTATCCAGGGATCTGAAACAGAAAGGTGCGCTTTTAAGATTGATGTAGCCTCTTTATTGGACTGTGTTTAGAAATAACAAGTTCATTGTTGCTGGGCCTGTGTCCAAATTCCTTTCCTGTCTCGATGGGCTCTGCTCGGCCACGCGGTGCCTCTGAGGTCATCCCCAGGACTTTAAGGGTGAAGCCTTACTGATTCCCGTGGCAGAGGGGTACAGAACAGTTGGCAAGGGCAGATGTGGGTGTTATGAGAAATTTTGCCCTGTCTTGCAGCCTTCTGTTAAAGTAACCCTGGGGGCCATTAAATGTATAGTTTCAAGAATGAGAGTGACTTACATGGTGATACTGGGACCCAGTTCTGAAAGCTTGGAATTTTGGGTCTTCTTTTCAAGTGGGTGATTTCAAGGTTGAAAAGCAGTGAGCCTCATTCAAGGAAATACAGCATTTTGCATAGAATCTTCTTTGAAAGGCAGGTCCTTTATCGCCAAAATGAAATGCCAGTGGTCGACACCCAGGTCCTACAGGTGTTTGATCTGTTAGTTGTGGGTTTTGAATTCCTGATTTGGAGGTAAACCTGGTGGGAGGAAAAAGTAAATATGCAGACTTTTCAGAACTAAGTAGCACTGAAAATAAAGCTCATTTCTAAAAAGGATCTTTTGTTTATACAATTTTTTAACCAAGAAGTTAGCTGACTTCCAACTGGAGTGGTTTTGAATTACACTGTGGGAAACACCGAGGATTCATTTTGGAGGCTGTCAAAAAGAAGAGAGGCAGTGTTAGATTTCCCGTTTTGGATTATCCTTAATACATGTCAGGCCGGAATTGGGCAAATGGGCTTTTGACCTGGCTGCTTTGGGAAGTATTGAAAGAGCCAGGGAGAATATTGAGGTTTTGCTAGACCAGGGTCAAATCCACTTTTACTGCTGCTTAGCTGACGTCATTCTCCTTCACTGCTTCTATAATTTATTCCCTTGTCAAACCCAGGCCTATAGTTTGTCAGTAGCTGGGAACGTAGCTGCTGAGTTGAGCTTTGCGCAGGCCTGTGTCCTTGTCAGCAAGAACAGACGTGCGGAGATCTTGGTTAGTCACTCCTCAAGCCATGTCAGTGGTTCGAGGAAACCTCGCTGCCTTATTCAGACTGGTGCTGAGGTTTCAATGAGGCAAGGCATTCGTACGTTATGGGGATGAATCATGCTCTGAGAAGAGAATGCTGTCATTGAGATTTTGTTTCAATAGTTGTATTTTTTTCCAGAGAACTATTACCTCATTGTTAAACTCTCTGCAAACAATGTAGCTTCGGAGGTTGCTGTCCATTTTAAAAGTTGCATCTCACGGATGTGCATCTTTAGGAAGCTTTTCAAGAACCCTCATTAACATCAAAGGTTATCGAAGTTTGAGTTTTGGGTGCCTAGGGTTCCCCAGCATTTAAGCGCTCATGTTCTGGGCCAGTGGGTTCAAGTCCTGTCTCTGCTCCTTGCCAGTGGGACCTTGGCTTCTTGCTTCTCCACTCCCTGCTTCAGTTTCCAGTCGCCAAAATGGGTCTGGAAGTCCCACCTGCCTGGGGTTGTTGTGAGGCTCAGCGCGCTCAAATGTGGGCCTGGTGCTTGACCGAGTGCTCAAACCTGGGTGTGCTCACTGCTAGCATCTTCTGTACTCTCGCCTGCGTTCGTGCGTGTGGTCTGCACACACACCGTGAAAGAGAGACGTTTAAAAACATTAGAAACAGGGGTGCCTGGGTGGCTCAGTTGTTAAGCGTCTGCCTTCGGCTCAGGTCATGATCCCGGGGTCCTGGGATCGAGCCGCGCATCGGGCTCCCCGCTCAGCGGGAAGCCTGCTTCTCCCTCTCCCACTCCCCCCGCTTGTGTTCCCTCTCTCGCTGTGTCTCTCTCTGTCAAATAAATAAATAAAATCTTTAAAAAAAAAAAAGAATGCACGTATGCAGAAAAAGGAAACTAACAAAAAAAATCTCATTAAAAAAAAAAAAACAAAAACATTAGAAACAGTTTTCCAGCATGGAAAACCCTTTCCCGCCTTCCTCTTTCCTTTCTAGCATTTTCCTTATACATATCAGTACACAGGCATACCTTGGAGATACTGCAGGTCCAGGTCCAGACCGCCCCACTAAAGCAAATATTGCAATAAAGCAAGTTGAAGGAGTATTTCGGCTTCCGGGCGCATATAAAAGTTACGTTTACCCTGCATTGTGGAAGTGGGCCGTAGCATCACGTCTAAAAAACTGGCGTGCGTGCCTTAATTAAAAAATACTTGATCGCCAACAAATGCTAGTCGTCATCTGAGTTTTCAGTGAGTCAGAATCCCCGATCACAGATCGCCAAAGCAAATACAGTAATGATGACAGTTTGAAATATGGTGAGAATTACCGAAACGTGACACAGAGACACGAAGCGATCGGACGCTGTTGGGAAAATGGCGCCAAGATACTGGTTTTGCCGCAAACCTTGGGTTACTAGAAAACACGATGTCTGCAGAGTGCAGTCAAATGAGGTCTGCCTGGATGTGACATAGTTCAATCATGGTTAAGGTGGCTTAGGTTCTACTGTGTTCATTTTGGCAGCATTTCCTTCATATCTTCTGGGCTGCCAGACAGGCTTCGTGGTGTTGGGTTTTAATTACTGCGCTGTGTCAGTAGATCTCTCTTTAACCTTGGCCCTCTTGCTGGTCCTCTCGTGTGTGCTTGGAACTTGTACTTTGCCCAGTGTTATAAATGCCACTGCGATCCCCATTGTTGTGACCTTTGTTGGCTTCCTTCACTGGTGCTTCTGCAGAACCTAGGAAGGCCACATTGGTATGTACCATCATTGCAACTTCAGTGGCTTTTCTTTGTTTTGTTTTCAAGTTCCTTACTGCCAGTGCATGTTCATTGTAGAAAAATCATAAAATATAGCTTTGCTCTAAGGGATAAAACCAATAATCACCTTTGCTCAGTGTCACTTAAGGTACACATCTTTCTGGCTTGTTCTCTCTGCACTTGCACCGGGTATGGTGGACATGTTTTCGTTACGTAAATTGTATCTCTGTGTCTTCTAGCCTGTTTTTCTCATCTGAGAATACATTTCCATATTTTCCCTACAATCACCGTTGTTGATAACATGATAATGATGTGCCATAATTACTTCAACTCATCCTCAGCTGATGGAGACTTGAGTTGTCTCGAGTTTTTGTCTTTTATAAATATCGCTGTGATGAACATCTCAGTATGTCATCCCTAATGAATTTTTGGAGTCACTTTTTTTTTTAAGATTTTTTTTTAAGATTTTTTTAATTTATTTGACAGAGAGATAGTGAGAGCAGGAACATAAGCAGGGGGAGTGGGAGAGGGAGAAGCAGGCCTCCTGCCAAGCAGGGAGCCTCATGCAGGGCCGATCCCATGACCCGAGCTGAAGGCAGACGCCTAACGACTGAGCCACCCAGGTGCCCTTTTTAAAAGATTTTACTTATCTATTTGAGAGAGAGCGCATGCACACACAAGTGTGGCGAGGGGCAGAGGGGAGGGAGAAGCAGACTCACCACTGAGCATGGAGCCCCGATGTATGGCTTGATCCCAGGGCCCCAAGATCACGACCTGAGCCCAAGTTAGATTCTTAACCAACTGAACCACCCTGGCACCCCTTGGGGTCACTTTTAAAGAGATCCATCTTGACAGCTTTGGGCTAAGAATTCTAAAGAAAAATGCATCTTGGACGACTTGCATCTTTGTTCATTTGTTCATACATACGTATGTTCATATGTACAAGAACTGGGTTCTAGATCCCCATCAGCTTTGACCAGGAGTGGTATTAGGCTACTTCAGTTTGCTTAACCTGTTAATAAGGACGAGAATTTCAGGCTCCAACCAGATAACTGTTTTATTGTGCAAGCAACTGCAGTTGACATCACGCCAGTCGGCTTTCCACCTTGGTCCTGATGGTTAGGGACCTCAACCACCATCTAAGTACTAAATGCCCACTACTGCTTGCCCGGACCATGTTACGTGGAGTCACCGCCAAGCTGAGAAGCTGCACGTTGAGAATGAAAACAAGGCCACAGTTTGCAGCACCTGCCCTTTGGGATTCATGTTGGAAACTCCCTTTCCCTTCCTCCACTTTGGCATCTCAAGAGGTGGAACATGTCCCTCCTTTGGTGGGTTTCTCATTGCACTTCAGTTCCAGCTATTCTAGAGCAGAAGTCAGAAACTATGGTTCCCAGGCAGAGGCTGGCCTGCCACCTGTTTTTGTAAATAAAGTTTTATTGGCACCCAGCCACGCCCCTTCGAATATGTATCATCTAAGACTGCTTTAGTTGCTTTCCTGCTATAATGGCAGTGTTGTGACAGAGACCATCTGGCCCACGGAGCTGAAAATGCTGTCTTTCTGGCCCATTTATGTGATGCGTTTGCTAACCCCTGAGCTAGGGGACGATAGAGAATCTCGAGGTGTCCTTTCTCTCTCCAAAGCCACTCAAGTGGAGTCATCTGCACACCTTGTGGTCTAGATTTTAATAAACACATTGGAATTTGCTGAAAATCCAGCCAGCTGTTTTCAAGCGTGAGCTTAATAGACCAAAATGTAATTTTATTTCTCTTGATGGTTAGGGGAGAGATCCCTTCTGGGCTGCCTGTGATTCTCCTGAGTGGGAGTTCCTCTGCATCAGCAGCACAATGTGATAGTGAGATCGGCTCTCCTCTGAATGGTTAGATTTGAAAAGCCAGCGAGGCTGTCATTAGTGAGGCATTTTCTTTTCATTTCAACTGTTTCATTATCTCCGTCTTAACCACATTTGTGTTTATGAAATATTTGACAAACCTCCCGATGTTTTCCTGTGTTGATGAAAGATGTACGCTGTTTGTGTATAAAGCAAAAGGCCTGGTCTTTTTAAAAGGAAGATGTAAATTCTACTTGGGGGTTTGTTTTCATCATTCCCTTGATTTCCATTATTGCACAGAGAAAAGTACTTGATCCGCTTTGAGCCCCTCTCTGAGAGTTGCTGGAAATGAGAGTTTGGTAATAGTGAGCATTCCTGCATGGGAAATTGGGCAGAGGGGTCTAGAGCAAGTTAGAAATTCAAAGTCCACATTTTTCAATTAGAAAACAGTAAGAACTAGTTCAGAGTATGGCTCTGTGGTTTTCCTTTTGACCAGTGGGTGGTTTTGGATCAGACGAGGGGTCAACAAACTGCTGCCCACATCTGGCTTGCCACCTGTTTTCATGGTCCACAAGATGGAATGGTTTTCCCATTTTTAAATGGTTGAAAAAGGATCAAGAAGAAAAAGGAAATTCCAGTTTCTTTGTCCATAAATAAAGTTTTATTGGAACGCTGCCACACCCTTTCATTTACGTATTATCAGTGGCCGCTTTTGAGCTGCAAGGACACAATTGAGTCCTTGCGACAGAGACCATCTGGCCCACAAAACTAAACATATTTACTGTCTGACTCTACAGAACGGTTTGCTGACCCCTAGACTGGACAGTATTTTTTTTTTTTTTAAGACATCGGGTGGATCCTGTTCATCTGTATTTAGTTCACATTATTGTTGCAGCTGTTAGTGATAAGTGTGGGCCATGAGGGTATTGGAGTATGCTGGGGGAGTTGCAGAAGTTATTTTAAGGGGAATAAAGCTTTGGTGCATTTAATTAGAGTTTACTGTGTGAATCAGAGAAAAGCGTGGAAAAGATGGTTATGGTAGACCTAGTACAATGGAGGTCTGGGCCAGATTACAAACATCTCTGTCCCTTACAGAGTGTGATGTGGGGCAGCGAATTGGCATCCTTGCACCTCCATGTCCTCATCTGTGATATAGGGACAGTGAGGAAGAGAGCCTTGACATGTACCTACAGCCTGCCTCTCACATGCGGCAGGCACTCAATAAGTGGTAGTATTTTTGTTGCTGTCATTACTTTTATTAATAAAAGACCTCCTTGATGGGGTATTGTGAAGCTTAAATGAGGTAGTGTCTTAGTCTGCCCAGGCCGCCATAACAAAGTGCCACAGGCTGGGAGGCTTAAACAACAGACGTTTATTTTTCTCATGGTTCTGGGGGCTGACAGTCCAAGATCAAGGTGCCAGCAGCGTTGGTTCCTGGTGAGGCCTTTGTCCTTGGCTTGCAAATGGCCGCCTTCTTGCTGTGCACTCACGTGGCCTTTCTTCTGCACATGCACATGCGCATCTCTCTTCTTATGAGGACACCGGCCATATTGGGATCAGGGGCCCACCGTTATGACCTCAGTTAACCTGGGTTACCTCTCTAAAGGCCTTATCTGCACGTATGGTCACTTTGGGGTTAAAGCTTTAACATACAAATTTTTAGGGGACACCATTCAGTCCATAACAGATGGTCAAAGGTCCGCCCTGTAGTTAGAAACTCAGTAGCTGGAAGTTCATGTCCTTGGCTAATAGTATCCTTCGAGGCATTAAAAACTTCAAAGGACTCCCTGTGGTCTAGGAAAGCTGACCTTGACATCCGGTACAGAGGGATTTTGCTTCCTAATGTTTCGTAGTGAAGTATTTGTGTGGAAGGGGGGAGACGGCTTCGACCGTTGCATCTCAGACCTTGGTGTCCCCACGAATCCCCTAGGGGTCTTGGCAAAGTGTGGATTTGCCATAGTAGGCGGGCGGCGCAGGCTGCGGTTCTGCATTTCAACCAGCTCCCAGGTGATGTCCATGCTGCTGGTTCCCGAACCACACTTTGAGTAACGAGCCTGTCTGTTCAGTAGCCACTAGCCAGACATGGCTATTTCAGTTTCCCTGCCAGGTAACTAAAATTAAAACCCCAGCCCCCAAGTCACGAGTACATTTCAAGTGCATTTCATGGCAGACACCTCTCATTGGGCAGCACTGCCTCCGAGAGAGAGAATGAATGGTAAGCTTTCCTTGTCAGGGGCCTGCATGGGTTAAGTTGCCCTGTGGCTCCTGTGACGAATGCCCGCAAGCTTCATGGCTTAAAATAACACAGATTGATTATCTTACAGTTCTGGAGGTCAGAGGTCCAAAATGGGTCTCACTGGGCTAAAATCAAGGTGTTGGCAGAGCTGGTTTCTTCTGGAAGCTCTAGAGGAGAATCTGTTTTCCTTGCTTTTTTGCCACTTCTAGAAGCTGTCCACATTCCTGGTTCATGGCCCCTCCCTCTACCTTCCGAGCCAGCAGTGGCTGCACAGGTCTTTGTCATAATGCCATCTGCTTCTGCTTGCTTCTTCCCCGTTACAGGACCCTTGTGATTACATTGGGCCCACCCACTGGGATCATCCAGAATCATCTTCCTATCTTGAGGTCAGCTGACTAGCACCCTTACTTCTACCTGCAACCTCGGTTCTCTCTTGCCATGTATCATCATTTATTTACAGGTTCCAAGAATTATGGCCAGGATATGTTTGGGGGTGGGGTGATGTTATTCGGCCTAACACAGGGCCAGACAGTAAATACTTTTGGCTTTGTGGACCGCACAGCCTCTTACTCAGCTGGGCAACTCTGCTTTTTGTAGCATGAAAACAGCCGGAGACCGCACACATCTGACCAGGCCTTGCTTGCTGTGTGACTCTTTTTCCATCCTTAACTTACTTTCCTTTTTTATTTTAAGATTTTATTTATCTGTTTGCAAGAGAGAGAGAGAGTGGGTGAGCACGAGCAGCGGGGAAGGGCAGAGAGAGAGGGAGAAGCAGACTCCCTGCTGCAGGGAGCCTGATGCGGGGGTCAATCCCAGCACCTGGGATCATGACCTGAGCCAAAGGCAGTCTCTTAACTGACTGAGCGACCCAGGCGCCCCATCTTTAACTTTCTTATGGAAAATTGTAAATACACAAAAAGGTAGACTAGTGTTGTGGTTTCCCGTGTACGCATCAGGCAGGGGTTTTTTAAATCTTATTTTATACTTTGCTGTACTTGACTGATCATCCCACCAAACATCTATTACTCTTGTAATCAGGAAAGAAGAAAAATACACAAAGATGGAAGCATCAGAGGATCTAGGAAATGTGAGGAAAACCACCACCACCACGTCTTGAGGTTAAAAAGGAAAAAGGCACAAACAGAGCTTCTGGAACATTTGTCCTTTTCCGTACTTCTCTTCCACGAGCTGGGAATTCAGCAGAGCTTGGGATGTTCTCAGGGTGGGCGGCAGCTCCATTTAGATGGGCTGTCTGTCGGTCAGACCCTTTCCAAATAGGGTATCTGCTTGCTCATGTCTCCTGAACTCTCTTTGTGACACTTTACTGAGTGAGAGAAAAAAATCTCGTCCAAGTGGTTTGGTGCAATCATCCAGTTCTGAGATTCATGTTAAGACAAATGAACTATGTAGTTGCCAGGGTGATGTGGCGAGGGAGCCCCGGCCATGGTGGGGGTGGGGGGTGCAGTTGGGGGACACATGGTTCCCTGGTTTTACCGCTTTGTATCAAGATTTTACTCTCACTTGGGAGTCCGTGGGCCTCAGCCACCTAGGAGAGCACACTGCACGTTCAGGAAAGGCCAGGAGGAATTTTGATAAATGGCTTGGTCTTGTGCATATATGTGTGTGTGTGTGTAAGAGAGTCGTGTGTGCACAAGTATGTGTGACATGGGCTATGCATTTGGCATGTGTCAGCTGAGTTTGTGGCCTGTGTGTTGTGTGTGGTGTATGATGTGTGCACCGCACACATGTGATGTGCTCTAGGAGCTGTGGTGTGTGCCTGAGATTGTGCGTGAAGTGCAGGTGGTGTGCAGTGTGTCCGTGTGTCCGTGTGCAGTGCATTGTGTGTTACACACGCTGTGTGTGGAGCTGGTGTGTGGTGTCTGGTGTGTGCGCTGTTAGAGGCAGGATTTTTTTTTTTTTTTTTTTTTAAAGATTTTGTTTATTTGACAGAGCACAGGTCGGGGGAGCGGCAGGCAGAGGGAGAGGCTCTACAGGGAGCCTGATGTGGGGCTCCATCCCAGGACCCCGGGATCACGACCCGAGGTGAAGGCAGACACCTAACCGACTGAGCCACCCAGGCGCCCCTGGGGTTCTTTCTTGAACTGCCCTTTATCTCTTGCTACATGAACAGAAGTCAAAGTCCTCGTGCCAGGGCTTTCACGCATAACCTTTATGTTTCGGCACAACAACGGGTGACCAAAGTATTGCTGCCATCCCATGTTTCCCGATGAGGAAATTGAGGCCAGTCCAGGGAAGGGACTTGTCCAAAGTCCCCGGGGTCATCAGCAGAGCTGGCACGAAAGCCTGGTCCCCCGACCCTTCTCCGATGCTGCTGCACTCCCACCCGAACACCTTTATTTGGGCTCTACCACCCGTTTGCTGGCGTGGATTACGAAAGCATGTGGCTCGTGCCCAGCACACCTGGGAGACCTGTCCAGAAGCCTGGGGCACCAGAGCCAGTTCCAAATTCAGAACTTCTCTTGCTTTCCAGCAGCATGTGCTGTATATGCCACGACGCCCCGAGGCATCTGGGCTAGCGCTCACTCATCAGGGAGTAATATTGCTAAAGTAACACAGCCTAACGTTCACAACAGAGCTGGGCCAGCAGAGACTGAACGGCCTCGGACAAGCTTTGCCAACCAAATGGGTCTGATGCAAAGTTAAAGAAATTCTTTGGACTTTTGCAGCTGTGGGGTTTGGGAATGGGGAGGGGTTCGTGGGCCTGTGATCTGAGTCCCCGCCATGTCCCTCACTTGCCAGCGATGTCGGGGACAGGTCATTCCTCCTATTTGTGCATCAGTTTCTCTGTCTGCAACCCTGATGGCTTCGGACCCAGTGTTGCCAGGAGCTGACACTTCTCTCCGTGTAGCCTGTAGTGTTTGTAGGAAATACTTTCTGGATCATATCACCTCTCTTCACGTCACTTTCTGTGTTGAGGCTACAACACAGCCTTTGTGTCTGGGACATTTCCATTGGCCAGTTGGGGACCTTTTACTGTGGCTCCTGTCTGCTTCTGTCAGCTCCTGGTGGCTTTTTGACATCAGTCCCTTGGCCCTGGTCTGCTCCTTGGGGAAATGGCTTGTGCCTGGTTTGGTTCATGTGTTCTCTCTGCCAGTCTGGGAACCCTGAGCTGTGGGCCAGAGTCGTCATCCTGCCCAAAATCCAGTCACATGACTTTAGCCAGATCCCTCCTCTGAGGAACAAGCACCAGGTCACCTGGTTGGCTAGTGAAGTCAGCAGTGTGACGGCGGGGAGGAAACCCATTCCTAGGGATGGTGAGGAATAAGGCTGGCCAGGAACATGGGCAGTGTGTATGTGTGCCATGTGTGGTGTGTGACAGGGGGCCTCACAAGGCCAAAGGTTTAATTGAGATGAAGTGGGAGACCCCTGAGTTTTTAGAGCAGGGGACAAGATCCAAACCCTGTCAGCAAGAGAGCTGTCTGGAGCAGAAAAAGCTACAAGAGATTGATACTTTATCCTGCAATTCCTTTACTGAGGAAGAAAGGATTATCTTATTTCTGGAGATGTTTAAATAAAATGTTTATCAAAGTCATTCACTAGAGAATTAGAACAGTTCCTGATTTTATTTCTTTGCTTCATAAGGGTTAGTATGTGAACATAAAAATTCATTAAGCAAAATAATAGCCTCTAATCTAACAATGATTTAGATCACTTGATTGAATGACGAGATTATTTGAACATTTCAAAAACACTACTTTAGCAAGTTTTTGGAGGTCTTAAAAAAAAAAGGCAAGAAGAATAGTTTTATGACTACAAACCAAAAACAGACAAAATTGCTTTTACAGTTTCCCAACCGTATTACCTGGTAAGTCTTCTGAAAATTAAGTGTAAATGAAAGAGATTGATAGGAATGTTCCCGTAGCTACTAGGAAAAAAAGCATGGGCCACAGTGGGGTAGGTGGAATCAAAAGAGAGACAGAGTGATCCTTTATTTTCTTTGTGTGTACGTATGTGTGTGTTAAGATGATGTGCACTGTGTTGTTTTTATGTATGATAATTCATTACCCGGTACTTAGCTGAAGGTCAGCATAATAAAGGAGATAATTAAAGCTTAAAAGAAAATAAGCTGCCTGGACATGTGTGTGCTGCAGATCGGAGGAGAGAACTGTCAGCAGGCGAGAAGGTTGGGACAGGGCACGGGTTCAGGAGAGGACAGAAACAGAGGGGACACATGGCCAAAGACAAACACCAGGTGGGAGGAGCCCAGGAGTTAAGGAGCCATGAGAGTGGGAGAGCATCGTCCAGAATCAGAAGGATCCAGCCTGAAATCCCAGCTGTACCATTGGGGGCGAAGGGGCCGTGGGTGTCTCCTCACTGTCTGACCTCGGGGTCTTCCTCGTGTGTCACTTGAGGATGTTAGCAACTGCGTCTCTGTTAGCTAGCACTGAGTAACAAATGACCCCAGTACTAAGTGGCTTAAAACCTCTATTATTGAGTCACAGTTCTGTGGGCAGGAAATTGGATGGGGCAAAGTGGGGCTGGCTCTGAGCCCTTAAGGGCTTCTCAGCTCTCATGCCTGGCACCTCACCCAGGGCATCCCAGCCTGCTGGGGTTAGGCATATGGGGCTCAGCGTTCTCTGTCGCCGGGAACCTTGTTCTCCTCCACAGAGGCGTGGGGCCACCACCTCTTTCTGAGTGGCCCTACAGCACCGTCACTAGATTCTGACGTGGTAACTCCCTGCCCCCAGGTCTTCAAAGGTGGATGTTGCCAGGCTGCTGCTCTTTCTCTTTCATTTCTTCTCATTCCTTATGGCCGAATACTATTCCAGCCTGTGGAGGTACATTTCATTCATCTGTGCACCAGTTGATGGACGTCTGGTGTTTGTACCTTGCACCTATTAATAGTCCTGCTGTGGACATTTGCCTGTACAAGTCTCTGAGTGTAGGTGTTCACTTTTCTTGGCGAGATTGATAGGAGTGGATTTGCTGAGTTGGGTGGTAACGGCTAGGCCTTCTTGAAGCTTCAATCTGGATCAGGCGGAGCATGGTTCCACTGCATTCTCTAAAGCAAATTGTAGCCACTCCCCCTACCCCCCCCCCCCCCGAGTCAAGAGGAGAGGCTGACAAGGGCCTGACCACCCTGCCCAGAGGGGTTCATCTGGGTCCTCAGGTAAAGCCCTCAGCATGCAACCTGACACGTAGTAGGTACTCAATAAATGTTATTCTCTTTATTACTAAGAATAATACAAAACTGGGGCAGTAGGTAAAACACAGACTGTTAGGACTTAGATGGACATCCGTCAGTAGGCCTGATAGCAAATCCCTGTTCAGGATTTTGGAGATTATGGGCACACTTCAGATTAGCAGTATCCAAGTCAGAAGATGACAACTAGAGGCTACTAGAGGTCAGAATAACCCCAGCACTGGATGAGAAGAGGAGGCAGCGCCATGTGTTCATTCTAGCAAATGTGGAACTTCAGGGATGACTGTCAGAAGAAAAATCACCTGTTATCCTGCTTGTCAGTGATAACTACTGTAAATATTTTGGCTGCTTTCCCTCCAGTATTTTTTCTGTGCATCAGGTGCATTAAGTAGACATATTTTTATAAAACCAAAATTAAGATCATAATGTATATGGTTTATATACTGCATTTTAACATTTAGTATGAAATTGGGAGCATTCTGTGTTGTTCAATACTGATTTCAATGGTTAAGATTATCATCTGTCTGTCTATATCTAGATTTATTTATGTATTTCTGAAGCATAATGTCCAGCTTTGTGAATTTCTACATGTTGTGTACACCCATAAGACAAGACCACTACCCAGGTGGAATTACAGAATCCTGTGGTCCCTTCCGGGCCATAACCTTCCCGTTTGCACAAATCGACTCCCTAATTTATTTATGTACTTTCCTTTTCCTGAACACTTGGGTTGCTTCCAATCGTTTGTCCTTATAAATGATGCTGCTGTCTACTTCCCCGTATGTACACGTTTGTCTGCATCTGATTGCTTTCTTTGGATAAATTTCTAGAAGTTGGGAAATACTGGGGCAAAGGGTATGAACATATGGAAATGCTGTCAAAGATCTTTCTTGGTACTCCTGGCTCCAGAGTGGCTTTGCCCTCCTTGGTGCACCTGCACTGCTTGGACAATACAGTTTACAGCAGCGTCTTACTGGGCTCCCAACCTGTTTCCAGTGCTTGGAAACTTCAGAACTAGATCCTCAGGAGCAGGCTTTGTGCCTTTTAATGTGCCTTTGTATCCCCCTACTTGAAGACACAGTAAAATTATTTTGAGTTCTCTTGTCTGTCTTTGGAGCCCTTCCTAAAAGCAGTGACGTTTCAGGGGCTATTCAAAACCAATTGAAATTTTTTTCGCTTTTAGAATAAATAGGACTTGCTGCAGAGCCAAGCAGAACTCTGAAACTCATTTCTGGGTACATCTGAGATGATCAATAGGGTTGAATGAGTTAATATATGAGAGTGTTTTTAAAAAATTCCCACCAGATGTTAAATTCAGAGCAAACAAATCGGTCAAAGTGGGGTGGTGGTTTGCTCACGTTCATTTTTCCTATTAGTCATCGAAGCCCTCACATACTTTATTGGGGTACGTCCAGTCACTTTCTCGCCTTTGAATTGCCCAACTCCCAGGGGTGTAGGTGTCTAAGGGGTCACAGCTGCCTTTCACTTTCTGAATGAATGAGCCTGCCTGGTGGGTCCCTGCTGTTGCTCCTTGCCACCATGTGGTGTCGCTGTTGAAGACTGGTCCTAAGCAGTTGTGGGAGCTGGCCTGCTCACAGCTTCCTTCTGTGATGCCCTTGCCTATTGGGCTTGAGCCACTGCAGTTCATTGAGGGAGAACGAGCCCACACCCTCACTGCCAAGCCTGCTGAGGGTGCTCTGCACTCAGGCTCCTAAAACTACCTTCCTGCCACTTCCATGGCAAGAGCCAAGTCATGGACTCGGAGCCTCTTACCTTTTGGGGGGCCACCTCACTAGGAGGTAAGACAGCCTTTTCAGGGACAAAATATCTTGTCCTTTCAGGATGGGGGGGTGGATGTTCTCTGGACCTAGCTAATTTAAAGGGCACGTTGCTGGGGAAGAACCATTACAACAAGAGGATTTACCTTGAGCCCCACCTTTGTATAACTGATAGGTGCCATTTCAAGTATCTCTTCCTTGAAGCAGAAGGTCTTGCCAGGTGAACTGCAGTTATTTATCCTGGATCTAAGAGAAGCTAACGTTTTCAAGACTCCCACTGAATGCCGATCTGATTTAATTTTTACCACTACATATATATGTTAAATGTGAAATAAAGCTATGTTCTAGTGCCCACACTGTGTAGACACAGTGTTAGATATATTTATCTATCTCTCTATATAGAGAGAGATGGATATATGCATCTGTGTCTATGTGCATCCTAATGTCTATACAGTATATTTAATACTCATTTGTTAAATATTTATGGAGCCCCACTTTGTGCCACATCTATGGAGCTGAACTGCATACCTATGTCTGGGTATGTGTATACAGCTGGCCATGCAGAACTCAGTCATCTTAATGTTGCTTCTTAGTTTAAAAAGAGCAGGTAAGTTGAGTGCTTTCCAAATCTTTCTTAAACAACCTGACCCATGCAAAACAAATTACTTCTATGTGATCCTTGATTAAAAAAATAAGATCTTGAACGTCTGAGTTAGAAATTAAAAGAAAGGCAGGACCAGAATATGCTTGGGGGAGAGCTTGTTTATTTTGCTTATCTAAAGTGAGATAAAGAGTATCTCCAAATGGGCTGGTTTCCAACCTGGACCATGTACACAAAGCACCTCATTCTAGGAGAGTGAGTGAGTAAATTAAAGTATTTTGCCCATGTTTATTTTCTCCTACAAGTGTGATGTAAAACTTTTCACATGTCCAGAAGGAAGCAGCCACAACCACGTGCAGAAACAGCCGTTTTTGCAAATAAAAACGCTTCCCAGAAGCATGACAAATGCAAGACTAACAGGTGTAGCACAGATCCAAGGCGCGCGTGTGGTTCTCATCAGCTGCCTCCCTCCTGTTTTAAATCTAGGTCTTCCTAGATTTCTCCGGAGGCTGCAGCTAATAATCCACTCAGCCTGCCTTCTCACCCCTTCTCATAACAGTATTCCTAACAGGGCTTCCAGAGGGAGCAGAGCAGTAGAAGAGGGCAGTAAGGTGGGGGTGGGGAAGGAGGCACCTTAGGCTTGACATTTAACAATTATGGGTTTGACCTAGAACTCTGGGTGACCTTGGGCCTCAATTCCCTCCTTTTGTGAAAGGTTTTGTTCAGAGAATGAGGGTTTCAGTTTTCCAGCACCTCCACGCAAAGCAGGGTGGGTCTTTTAAACCAGTGGTTTTCAACAGGGGACGTTCTGCCCGACAGGGGACATCTGGCAATGACTGGGCATTTTTGGTTGACCTGACTGGAGGGGAAAGTGCTACTGGCGTTTAGTGGGTAGAGACCCAGGATGCTGAATATCCTAAAATGCGCAAGACAGCCCCTGCAACAGTGATCCAGCCCCAAATGTCATTGGTGCCCAGGATGAGAAACCCTGGCGTCGACACAGGTTTGCAACCCTGGGGTCGGTGGGCTCACGGGGCTGGCTTTTGGGCTTTCCCCAAAGCTGGCGTGACGGCTCCCCCGAGAGGCGCTTTGCGGTCTCATGTTTTCGTGATCCCAGCACGCCAAGCGCTGCAGACCCCCGCCCTGCACCCCCTCCCTCTGTAAGGGTGGAGCGGCCCCCGGCGCCCGAGATGACCCTTCCGCGCACATTATCACAACATGGACTTGTCTCCCTCGCCCCCAGGAACGGCAATCAAGGGGCTGAGGACCCCCGGCTCGGAAAACTTGGCAGCTTCCCCCGTCCGCGACTCCCATCACCTCCGTCGGTACGGGGACGGCTTTTCTCCCCAATAAGGAGACCTTCCGCCACCCCGCCGCACCCCCACCGCCCCCCCACCCTGAGGCGGCCGCCTGGAGCGCCCAGGTTCAAGGACTCGGCGCGCACCAAGCGTTTCCGTCGGAAACCTCAGTTCCCCACGGCCCAGCCGGGGGAGGGGCCCCCGGCGACGGCCGTTGCCCCGCCCAACCGCCTCCCAACGGCTCCCTCCGCCGGGTGGTGGGCGGGGTGGGGCGGTAGACCAGTGCGCATGCGCGCGCATGCGTGGGGGGGGTGTGGGGCGGGGCTCCCGCGCGGCCCCGCCCAGGCCCGGCGTCTCCGCCCGCCCCATCTCCCAACCTCCTCAGCGTGGCGCCGACGCTGCGTGCGGCGCGGGTTACCCAGAGTGCTCCGCGCGGGAGCAGCTCACTGGAGTTTGGTTCTCGAGGCGGCGGCAGCAGCGGCGGCGGCTCCGGCGGCTCCTCCTCCTCCTCTGGTGGCGGTGGCGCCCCGGGCCCGAGCCCCGGCTCCCCTCTCCGCCACCCCGCGCGCCCCCTCCTTCCCCGGCGCTGCGGGGAACATGAGGCTCCGCTCCCGGAGGCCGGCGAGTGAGTGACCCCCGTCCCCCGCCTCAGCCCGCCCGCCCGCTGGCCCGGCCGCTCCCCCCCGCCTCGCCCAGGCAATGACAGCGGCTCCGGCGTCTCCGCAGCAGATCAGGGACCGGCTGCTGCAGGCCATCGACCCCCAGAGCAACGTAAGTACCCGCTGCGCGGGCCGGGACGGAGGCCGCGTGGGCCCGGGACCCTCCCCCTCCCTAATGCCCCTCGCCCGCCGGGCTCCAGGGAACCCGCCCGACGCCCACCGACCCCCGAGGGCCGCTGCCATCCCGGTCTCTCGCCCCACGGGCCCGAGCCGGGGGCAGGTCGGGCAGTCTGGCGGCGCTCGGTACGTGAGGCCGAGGCTTCCGTGCGGCCTGGGCGGAGGGAGCAGACGGGAGCTGAGGCCAGAGCTTTCCCTTCTTTCTCGCTCCAGCTCTACGACCCTTGCTGCTTCTGACGGAGCTCACCCGCCTTGCCCTTCCCCGTGGACTCGCGACCCCCGGGAAGTCCTCCCGGCGTGGGGGGAGGGGAGGGAGAAAGACTGTGGAGCAACTGGTGTCCGGGGTATGACTCGGGAGCCTGTGCCGCCTGTGTCTCGGCCTTCTAGGTGATCAGGGAAGTTCTCCTTCCCTCTTCTCCCGGCTGGAAGCACCTTCCTGGCTTCAGAGGGAACCCCCCCCCCCCGCCGGTTACTTTGCCCTTAGCCGGGTGCCCAGGGCGCCTGGAGAGTCCCCCCTTGGTTCTGGGAGTGGACATGCCTTTGCCAGATCCCTTCTGGGATCGCTGCTGACGGGAGATGATTTTGGGGAGGGAAGGATGCTTCCTGTTACCTTTCTGGGCCTAAATGCTCATTGCGTCTCTGATCAACCCAGAGCCCCGCTTTTTGGTGTGAATTAGAGGTGATTATTTTGTCTCCTGTTCCTTCAAGAGCCCTCCTTCGGCTCTCCCTTCCCCTACCTGAGCGTCCCAGCTTGGTGGTTTGTCACCTAGATGGTCAGGGTTAACCCCAGGTTGTAGCTTTCTCAGATCGCCCTCCACCGAGGCTGCTGTTTGCAGAGGGATCTCCTCTGCCCCCCTTCGTGTGTGTAGGGGAAGACTCATGGTGTTTTCATATTTTTTCCAAGGGATTGTTGGCAGTAGGGGTCATTTTCCCCTGTGGCAGGAGCAGGTTGAGCAATAGGAAGATGTTGTGGCATCCAGGTATGAAGTGAGCCCCTGCATTTGTTGGGAGACCAGGGAGTGGCCATTGAGATCACTTTTTAATATGCTGGGATCGAAGAAAAAAATTGTCTTGGGCCAGGTAACTCAGATTTCTCTCACTGTAGCGTTTTTGTTTTCCCTTATGTGAGTTTGACTAATTACTTTTAGCATTATGCTTTAAGCTTGGTATTTTTGGAGTAATTCACATTGGCTTGTACAATTTTGGTAGAAATTGAGGAGTTATGGTCTTTGTAAGACTCTGATTTTTGTATCACAAGTAATCCTCTTATCCCTAGTCTTCAGGCCCCATTAAGATTAACTAAGTGGTAATTGTTTTTAACAAATGTATACGTTTTTGTTTTGACTTTGGGGATGGAGTAGACACAAGGTATATAAAACCTGTCCGAATTTTTTGCAGTAACTGGTGCCGCCGCGGTTCCCAAGATTGAAATATTAGAGGATAAAACAAGTGACATGAGAAATGTAACCTTGGTGACTTTTCCATCTTTTGTCCAGAGTATAACTTCTTGAATTCCACATGCTTGTTTCCTTCAGGAGAACCTGAGAGGTTGCTGAGATATTAGCACTGATCCTTAATGCCACCTAGGAGAGCTTTGGGATCAGGAGTCGCTTTGACAGGCGGTCACGATGTTGTAGATTAGGTGGAGCAGTGACCTCAGGGGTTCCAGTGTTGTGTAAGGCTGTAATCTAAAGGGTTCCTAGGGGGAGAGGAAGGAGAGGAGGAGGAGGGGTTAGCCAGAAGAGGGAGAAGGAAACAAATCTCAGGTTTTTGTATTTTAGTATGTGCACGTATGTTACATTCATAGAAGCCCATGGTTGTCTTCATGGCATGGGGTTCACATTTCATATGGTTTGTTTTGGGGACTCCATCATTAATGGTTGTGCATAGAATTCTAATATAAGTGTGGTGGATGGAATTGGGAAGCTGTGTCTGAATATGAGCTATGAAGAAAGTGCCTCCTTTAAATGCCGCCATTACCAGTAACCATCCGTGAGCATTGTTAGAACCTTTTGACAGGAGTGTGCTTGGAGCAAACCCTATATAGGAAACAGAGCCGTGGCAGAATAGGTTACTGGCGGAGGTGGTGCGACCAGAATTCTGCAGTTTCTCTGGATTGATCTGGGCTCAGGCGAGAGTGAGGTAGCTCCAAGAAGGCATTGCCTGGGCTCAGGCGAGAGTCAGGTATCTCCAAGAAGGCATTGCTGGCGCGCAGCTGCTTTTCTCTACCTTGCCCAATTGTGAACTCCACCTTGGGATAGTTAGTTGACACATATTTAAGATGCTCGTGGAAAAAAAAATGGGGACAGTGTTGAAGAGCCAACACTAAAATTAAACCTCTTCTGAGAGAAGCGACAGAGAATTGTGTCATGTAATGCTTACCTTTATGGGCATGCAATTATGGTTAACAAACTTAGCTTTTGCTTGAAAAATCAATGTCAGGCAGCTGACCTAATATCCACAAGAATCTGAGAAGTTAGCAAAGTAACAAAGTAACTGACCATCTCCTTGACAAAGGAGTTCTTGAGAGGAAAGTTGTCTCTATGTTCTCAATTCGAGCCTCTAGAGTATTTGAATTTTTGTTAACAGCAGGCCTCTGAGTTAATAATTTCTGCCAACTCAGTAATAAAGTAAATCTTCTACACTCCTTTTCAAAAAGCAGCTAACAGTTTTTTCAGAACAATCTAAGCCTTACCCTCCTTGTGGCTATGTCAGCCAGGGTGTTGAAAATCTCTGAAGTGCAGTGTGTGCGTTTGTCCCAGCTTAATTTTGGTGGATAGAGTTGAGGGCTGTGTCTTCCTTCTGCCCAGAAATTGGAGTCCGTCCACCCAAGCACAGTCTCCTCAGCAGGTGATTAGGTTCTTGTCTATATTGGACACTCATCGTTTCATGGAAGTTCAGGCTTTGTTTTCCTGACCAGAGTGTGGGCTTGATGAGCATGGTCTGTTTCTTCTTTCTCTAGAGCAGAACCATTGGGCGCTCTAGAGTGCTAAGTGCCGGTTAAACTAACTGAACCCTAGAATCCTTCTTGGGCCTATGAAGCCCCTGTGACTTTTATATGCGCTGAAGTTCAGTCTTGGGGTATTCTAATTCAGAACTCTCTAGAACCGTGAAGGACACGGATGTTAGTCTGGCATCCCAGGATAGGTCTGACAGACGGTGGAGTGGGTACTGCATCCCCATAACAAGTTGAATAATGGCACAAGGCAGGCCTTGCTCAAAGCAAGTGAGCATCTCTGTAATCAGACCAGAGGCCAGAGAAGGCACTGAGGGGAAAAAGGGACTTGAACTTGCCAAAGATGTCTGTGTAAAGGCCTCCCAGTGGTCAGGCTCTCCAGCAGGAAACTTCAGAAACTGCTTTGTTTCTCACAGTTATGCAGACATCAGGCACAAATGGGAGGTGGTCAGAGGCCAAGGGGCCTCTACAGAGAGACACACAAGGAATGTGTCAAATTCCCACCTGGGAATTTGAAGATTAAGATGTTGCCTAGCTTCTCTGGGCTGCAGGGTCCATGTCTGCAAACTGGGACTGGGAACTGGTGTGTGCACCCATAAAGCTCCTTCCAGATCTGGGGTTCAGATTCTAACAATTGTTTTAAAAGTTTTTTCTTTTAATGCAAGGTGTAGTCCGTGAACTTCTTAAAATAACAAAATTCTAATGGAACTCGACACAGAGGTATATACTTTAAGTGATTTTGCAGCACTTCAACAGGGTCTCCTGCTTCCCCCCAGCAGCGCTGTAAAGGAGGTGGAGTGAGCAGCCGGTCTCCCCTTCCTGAAGGTGCAGAAGCCAACAGCATGATGACAGTCGGTGCTGTTTAGTGGGTGTCTCCTGTGGCCAGGAGAGGACAAGATGCTTTTGTTTCTGCTGACTTCATTTGAGGTGACTGCCCTAAAGTTAGGGACTTACCCAAAGTTTAACTGACTGTTTCTAACTCTTAATGTCACTACACTGCCCTCAAAGGTGGAGAGATGGCTTCAGAAGAGGCCCGAGAGGCAGTTCTTGAGCTCATAAGAAAAGATGCGGGGAGCCTTTTCTGTCCCACATAAGTTTATATGAGATTACAAATTGGTTTAGATTTACCTGTGATAGATCTAACAGGTTGATGATATTAGCCTGTCCTGGAAACATCTTAAGGTTTCTGGCAGGGACAGAATCCTGGGCCAGACCATACTGTGGTGTGGCAACTACCAACTGATAATGGAACTTTTCATAAGTCTTGTATGCCAGTTTTGTGTTTTGCTTCAAGATTATGGCACTTATGATGTTAACTTGAAACACTGTTGATCCTGCCAAAAGGAGGATTGTTAAAAATTGTAAAAAAGAAGGCCGTAGGTTCTGATTCTCTCCAATGTGTTAGCGGATATAAAATCTAAACGTGTATATGTTCTCTGATCACTCTGGTTGCCCAAGTGCAATGACATTCCTGTCTTTGCTCTTTATATGTGGCCAGGATGTCTGAAGAGAGCAGTGTGGCATTTTATGACTTTCGGACAGGCAGGTAGCAAGTGTCACTTGTGAAGCAGGTGTTAAGTCCTTGTTCTGACTGACTCTCTTCCTCAGAAGAAGGTGGATTTTACATTCTGTCTTCGCAGAGGTCTCCTGGTGGTCCTCAGAAGTGGCTTTAGTTGTGATCAGAGAATATTGTCCTGGCTGGAAGTCACAGAGGCCTGGAGGACTGTCTAAGGTCAGCTTGTGGGAAGGGGCCTTTGTCTTGATACAGATGTGAAAATGCTCCATGGTCACCTGGGCTCCTGGGCTCAAGATGTCGCTGCGTGTGGCAGGACATGCACCTCAAGGGTGCCAGCCTTGGGGTTAGGTGAAGGAGCAGTGCCTCAGTTTTGGTGTCTGTTTAAGCATCTTCTCAGACAGAGCTCCAGTTTAACCAGAGCCAGAACTCAGTCCGATTCCTAGGTGACTGCAGTTCTCTGGGCAGGTCCTGCCCAACCTCCACTCTAAATCGCCTTCTGGAAGCTGGGGGCTTTGTCTCTGTCAGTAGAAGTTGTGCCGCCTTCTCCCCCCTTGTGCTGTCCTTTGTCTGGTCCCTTTGGGACCCCTCAGCTAGTTGTTGGAATGGGTGACTGAGTTTGTGGTTTGGCGAGTGACTGCATAGGCAGTGCATTTTCAGCCTGGCCCTTCTAGTGCCCACACTCCTCCTGTTCACTCTCAGGGCACACATGTAGAACTGAGCAAGTATTGTCATGGGGATTCCATGAACTAGAGGGTATTTCCTGCATAAGGAAGACATACCAATATTCTGCATGTGCTGGTTAATAGTGGTCTCTGAATTCCAGGTCTGGGGAGGCCATACACTAACATCTCAGTCACCAACTGATATACACTGATTATGGAGAAATCTGGTAAAACTAAAAAAGATGGCTCAGCAGTTGAATAAACATTTCTAGCAGTTGCTTTTGGTTTTGGGTGTGGGGGGTTCAGACCTGGAGGTGCCCAGCCCCTGCCCTCGAGCGACCTGGAACAGGAAGAGAATGTGCACATGGGCAGTCTGGGGTGGGGTAGGGCTTGGGGGGGTGCAGGGGTGGTCTTACAGGGCTACAGCTCTTAGGTCTAAATGGAACAGTTCTTCGCTTGTCTTATTCAGAGGTAGTTCAGAATTTTGAAGAGCATGAAATGACTTCTAGAACACTTCATAATTTGAGTTTTCAGAATGATAAGTTTTAGAGTCAGATGCAGGAAGTCTGTTCTTGGTTCTTCTCTGACCCGAGGGAAACAATTTGGAGGGATGGCTGGCAAATCCTTGAATAGTTTGCCTTCTCAGCAGTGGGATGGGAAGGGGGCAAGCATCAGGTTCTCTGAAGGGCCTGGGGTCTGCTTTCAAGTAGTTGAAGAGCTGTTGTACCCTGGGGTTAGGTTTGCTCTGTGTGGCTTTCTGAGGCAAACCTAGAGGGGGAAGGAGGTCCTGGGAGGTAGGCCCTGCTGCACTTGGGGGAGCTCTTGATTATTGTCAGAGCTGGCTTGAGACAGTCCAGAACCATTGTGCCAAGTGGATGTGCAGACATGCCTGGGCCTTCCATCTGGACCCCCAGACTCCTGCCCACGAGTTCCTGGAGGTTCTGTGATTGTGTGAGGAGCCCACTAAAAAAGGAGAAGGGTCACATCAGGTGATGTGCCACTGCCAGGCAGGTGGGGCTGAAAGCCTTTGAATGCTCCTGGGACTGCAATGAGGTTTCCTGTCTCTATCCACTGGAGGCTGTAAAACGGACAGCTGCAGCCTACAGAGCACCTACTATGTGCCAGGTACAGCGTGGAACACACTGCATACCGGTTTGTTCTCTGAATTAGTCCTAGAGGTAGATGCTCCGTCTTCATTTTAGGGGACAGTAGAGATTAATGACCTCTCTAGTGTTGCAGAGGACACTATGGGCCTATACCCGGTGCTGGTAGGCTCAAAAGTAGTGGGTTTAATGACAGTCTCCTGCCTCCCACATTATTAAGCAGTGCCCAGCAGGGAATTTGGACTCCACTGTGTCTTCTGAGGTTTAACCTCATAAATACAAAGTGTTTTTAAATGTTAAGTTTCGTGTTTCCATTTCCTTCGAAGTTCCCACAATCTTTCTCCCTTTGGACTCTTCTAGCCTTGGCTCCTAACCTTTTTGCCTGTCAGGATCCATTTCTATGATCAGAAATACTCAGGAGCTTCCACATAATGACAGGTGTACTTTTCTTAGCTGGTTTTTTTGAGAAAATTCAAGGAAAGAAGCTACTCCTAATCTAGTCATGCTTTGAAATGAAGTTGTGTCTTAGCATCAAAACAGCCCCCACTTAAATCTGCAAGCTAACCGTCCTTGTTTGTGTGTGACACCTAGGATGGGACCCTCTGCAACTCACCTTTGTGGCCTTCTGTCATCCCTACTGCTCTCCTTTTCCAGAAACCTTTCCTGCTTTTATCCCAGACAGTTGCCCTCAGGCACTCTACATAACTTAAAAACCCTACATTCCTGCTGATAACAGGTCTTGTTGATTACATTTTCCTTGGGATTGCACGCTCCTTGGTAGTGGAGCATGAGTTAATCCCCATGTTTCTAGGACTTCCGTAGCAAGCCGGTGCTCAGAAGCTTGTTGATCTTCCTGTGAAAAGGGCTGATCTTAGGAGCTGGCTGTCAGCACTTACGAAGCAGGTACTAGGGGCCGGTACTTTTCAGTGCTTCTCACAAATTCAAAACATTTAGTACGTACAGCAACACGGGGAGGGAGGTACTGGTGCATAAACTGAGGCTCAGTAGACACACAGCTAGAAGGTATCACACTGGGATTGGGAATCCTCTTCCCACCCCCCACCAGGCCTCACCCACCTGCTGCCACCTCCGATGTCACCTCAGAGAGCATAGTAGGTACGAGGTAGGCATTCCACTCTCTTGCCGGAGTCGGGATCCTCATGCTGGATTTGTCTGTGGTATGTTTTTATGCTAGGCTGGGAGGAAAGTTGTACCTGAAATGCTTTGTGCTTTCTCTTGAACTGGCTGAGGAAAAGGTGTGAGGCGTTTTTTTCCTGCTTGTCTCTTGGTGGCATTGTTCACCCCTGACAGAGAAAAGTTGACTCTTAGTCTTAGATCCCTGACTGTCTATGGACCCTGGAGATACTGTTCAAATGCTGCCTTGGGACTCTTTGGTCCCATGACAAACCGGACCCTTCCTGGACACTCCTCTCCCCTGGGTTTCATCAGGGCCAGAAAGTGGGTGATGCTTCTTCCAGGCCATACCCTGTGGTGGGTCAGCTCATGACTGCTGTGAAGATGCCCGTCACCCGTGCACGGTGTGCAGAGTGATTTCATAGGTGGCAGACTGTGGCCGGCCTTGACTCTGTGGTGGGGGGGCTGGTTCTGTGGTCCTCTCACGGAAGACTCGTGTATATGTGACTACGGCTCACACTGAGAGCTCAGCAGGCGGCCTGGCAGCCCTCTTCCAGGCACTGGGATCCCCACTGCCCTGCCCATACTTGTACCTTCGGCTCCATCCCCTACCCACACCTCTGGTCACACTTGGTTCTGGGTCGCCACCTGATCCACCAACCTGGCCGCAGCTCTCCTTGCACACCTGGGGGCTGGGTTCTTCTTGTCCTCCTCCCCCCCAGTTCTATTAGCTCTCTTGACCCCTCTTGCCATCAGGTCCCTGGCTCAGCTCAGGTTGGAGTGTGGGGCCGTGGCCACGTTCTCTTTCCCCAGGTGATTGCGAAGGTAGCTAACTGCCCTCCTCTTTTTAAGGCCAGCCATTCTGGAATCCACTTCAGGTAGACACTTTCCAACTTTATTTACCCCGTGCATCTTGCAGCTGTGCCAGGCAAGCAGTTGGCAAGCTGACTTTTTAGTGCTATCTGTGGATGAGCGACACTTATGTGTAGGGTATAAAATAGGAACAGTTTCCCTTTTCGCCAATTGTTTCACATTATTTCCTTCAAGTGTTCAGTTAGATAGATGCCAGCAGAGCACTTTTCTTCTACTTCTACAAATTCTTTTGGCCAGCCAACCCTAGAGGGAGGGTCGTACTGTGCTCATGACAGGAACGTAAATGCAAAAGGGCTGATTGGCTTGTGCCACTCAGGCTCAGAGGTGAGTCTGTTCTCAGGTGAGGACCTGGCTTTGCTCTATCTCTTCTGTAGTGCTCCCTTCACACAGTGGGGTGTCTTCCTCCCAGCTCCCCCAGTTGGGGATTCGCCTTCTTTGACCATCATCCAGGGGAAGGAAGAGAAGGTGATGCTTTTCCAGAAGTTTCAGCAGACATTTCCTGGTGCCTTCTCTGGAATTAGTGTTGATTGGTGCACCCCTAAATCTGGGCATGGTGTAGTTCTACCCAGACCGGCCCAGAATAGAGGGGGTTCCTCCAGGAAACATCAGGGTCCTATTGGTGGGAGGGGGTAATGGGGTCGGGAGCAATCTGACAATGCCCCTGAATGCATGCCAGTTTAATCATCTCTTTGATGTGATAATACCATCAAATAGTTGGGCATGGTGCTGGCCTGGGAGACTTGGGTCCAGATACAAAAAAGGGTGTTACTAAAATGTAAGGTCTGGAGTAAGCAATGGAATGGTTTGGATGTTATGAGGTCACAGCACAGGGTTCTGAGTACCCACTCCTGGTTGTACTTGCAGACCCTGATTTGCCTGTAGTCACACTTGGGTACTTTTCTGTTACCTTCTGTTAGCGCTGGTGCTGGGGTGCAGCTTCTGATCCCGTCCTGGGCTGAGGAGCACTTTGGGGGTCTCGGAGAGCCTGCCAACAAGTGCTGCTTGTTCTTCAGTCCCCGTCATCTCTCCTGGTGCTGCCCCCAGCCCAGGCAGGGGGACGTGGTGCAGTCCAGAGACCCAGACTCACACAGGCCTCCTGTAGCTCGGAAGTGGCCCCTGTGAACAGGCGAGAGTTGAGTTCTCCAGACTTCTGTCCTCTTGGCTCAGAGGAATGGATGGGCACTGGATGGTCTGTTCAAAGCTGATTGTCTTGCCCATTTCCTCTGCCCTTGATTAACCTGGGTAACCGGAAACTGCTACCTGCAGTTCTGGGCCTGGCTTCTTCCCCTTAGGTTAACTGAGAAGGGTAGGGTCAGATGATCTTTAACGGCCTTCTCCATTTTTCCTTTCCTTTGTTTTGGGAGGGGAACCACCCCCAATCACCAACCTGAAGTTGGTGATGTCTGCCCCCTCCCCCCCGCCCCTTGCTGGATGCTGGTAGCCTAGCAGTGACAGAAGTGGGCCACGTGTTAGGTTTTTGGTATGATCATGGGAGGAAAGGTTTGTGAATGGATATTTCACTTTCACTTCTATTTTAGAGGAACTTCTCAAGCATTTACAATTCTCAGTTTGAAGGTTGGTGACAAGGCAGTGCTGCCACTGAATGCAGGAACTTAACTTCTCATCAAAGGGCAGAAACATCACCCTCCCAGGTGTTATGTGAGCTTGTCCTTCCTTTGCTTGTAACCTCCCTCACCCCATCACTGAGTCAGAGTGGTGTTTGTGAGCACATGTGTGTCTGTCTGTCTGTCTTATGGACAGACTTCTTCCACGTGGTGGGAAATGCAGCAGCTCAAGTTTGACCTCTTGACAGGTAGGCCATTGAAGAAGAGGGGATTCGCTCTCTTGCTTCCAGTTTGAAAACTGGAGAATCACTCTGGCTTGGTTTGGAGGTGAAGGGGGCCTTGTAAGAAAATGGCAGTGTCCACAGGAAGTCAGGGAGGAGCATGTAGAAGCAGGGTCTGCGATTCAGACAAAAACAATAGGTGCCCCCCAGCCTGCTGTCATTCTCCCGTGTGGCAGGACAGAAATGGTAAGGACACTGGTCGGGGGTGGGACTGACTTGGGGTTTCTGGTAAACCTGCCTGTCAGCTCCACTTAGAGGGGAGTGGGCACCTGCTTTTCGCCCTGGGGATGACACTCCTGTTAGGATTACAGTGAACATGGTTTTCTGTCTGGTGGGAGGTGGGCTCCCCCAAATTGGGAAATAGGAAGTGGCATCATCTGCTTTGTGAGATGAGCTGACCCTGGGCCCAAAAATATACTTTGTTTGTCACTCCGGGCTGTCTTCCTGGGTCATCGTGCTGTCTTCAGTTCCCCGCTATAGGGTTAGTGCTAAATGCACCTCTGCAGGAGTGAACGAGGCCTAACGCCTAACACTGATCGGTTCCCATCGTCCCCCGTTCCCCTTGCACCTTGCTGTGTTGGCCATTCCATTCTCTCCAAACTCTCTGCCCATGGTGCCTCCTTATCCCTGAGTGTTTTGGCTTTGCCTAGCACTACCAATGCCCTATCTGCCTTTCAGGCTTTTCCCAGGTACTCTTAGAGCCTTGGCTTCCAGCAGCACCTGAACCCTCTCTCTCCAGCTGACTCTTGTCCTGGATGTGCAAGCAGCCCATTCTAGAGTGGAGGCCCCTTCTTTCCTCCTGCCCTTGGTATGCTGCTCTGTGGTGGTTGGTGGTGCCACCACTCTGCAGGTGACCTCAGAGTTGTCCTGGGGTTCCCCCTCTTGTGGCAGCCCCCTTCCTGCAAAATGGGATCTCCAGGGAGGTCTAGTGCAGCTGCTTAGCAGCTGGTCAGCCTCCTGCTCTCCTCCCCACACCAGCTGAAGAGTGAATGTCCCAAAACACAGACATTTCATCCCTTCTGTTGGGGCTGTGTGGCTGGCTGGGTGAAGTCTGGGTTCTTTAGCATATAGTGGAGAAGACAGTCTTTCTCTGGGTGGAAAACTTGGACTTTGTCATTAGACAGGACTAAACTGGAATCTTTTTTTTTTTTTTCTGCAGCCTTGGATGAGGTCAGGTTTTCAGCCTTCATTTTCTCAGGAGGATGTACATACGCTGCTTCGGAAGGCTCTTGAGAATGGAATGTGGCCCCAATCCTAAGTGCCCTGGGTATCGACATACATGGCAGCTAACAGTTCACAGGCCCAGTAGTGGGCAGCCCCTCTCGCTGCCAGTTCCTGTCCTTACCCTCTGGTCCATGCCTATTGGATGATTAGTACTGGGAACTAGCCAATCACAGGGCTACATCTTCTGGCCAGTGGTTGAGGATAGGCCTATGACCCAATCAGAGCCTGTAAAAGTTTTAGCACTTTGCTGGTGTGGTTGGGTGGGGGGGACATGAATGGGAGAGGATATGAGCAGATTGCTGCTAGGGTCTCCTGCTTGGGGACAACCTGCCCAGGAGTGAGACCAGCCCAGGGAGTTGAGGGAGGATTAAGTCACCATGGCCTGACTGGCCCAAGGCGAGCCCTGCCTGAACTTTTCAGTTAAGTGAGCCAGTGGCTTCTTTTCTGGATGAGGCCCTTTTGAGCTGGCTTTTCTGCTACTTGTAATCAAGAGAGTCTAGGCAGAATCAGCCAAGCACATTATGCTCCAGTCTAGCTCAGGCGTCCTCTCTCCCCCGCTGCTCCCACTGTGCTCAGTTGCTCATCAGTCAGCTCTTGACCTGCTAGTGTACCCACACCTGGATGGTCCACCCTTCCTCTTTTTTCCCCTCCCTCCTCACTTCCTACCTGCCTCTCTGGGCCCAGGGTGCCTCCCCCAGCAAGGCCAGTGCCAGCTATCTCAGGAGCACCGTCTTCTGGCTGTTCTGGTGTCCTGGTCTGATCTTTCCCACAGCATCTTTAATCTGACATGCCTGTATTGCACCCCCCCACCCACTTTGGTTCTTCTGCTGGTGCATAGTGAGCCTGTTTGTTCTGTTAGGGTCAGTGACCAGTTTATGAACTGATGTGGGTCCATCTCTGATTTCAAACTACAGACAAGCACAAGCAGTGCCTAACTGGGGAGGGTTGAGTTGGGTTGAGGGTAAAAGTTCAGGTTTAGTGGGGCCTGGGCAGGGCAGCCGCTCAGCTCACAAGTATCAGGGTTGGGGTGGCTGGTTCCCTGGAAAACTCTTCATTCTTGTTAGGACTACTTGGCCCTCCCTCTCCAGATCTCAGCCTCTCGGGGTCCTCCGGTGGTATGTGGGTTCTCTTGGAACCACAGTGGCATAGTTAGCACTCAGGCACTGAGCCTGTCCCATGTGTGTCCCATAGTTCTAGGGAGTCTGGGGATTCTGGAGGTGAGTGACAGGACCCAGGGAAAGGGGAGGGCGCTCTAGGTGTTGCTGTACTTGTGTAGCCCCTTTAGTAGGTGGTGAGCCCTTTAGGCCCAGCCCTGCAGGAGAGCACTGGTTTCCTCCCTCTTGTGGGTAAGGCCCCGGCCAGGGTGAGTCCCCCTTGCTTGGGGTTCTGAACACTGAGCACCAGCTGAGAGCCAGTGAGAGCAGCAGCTTCAGGTCCTTCTCTTGCTTCTGTCTGCCTGGACTTGGGGCAAATCACTTCCTGTTTCTGAGGCTCAGTCTCTTTTATTTGTGGCTCAGGGCTATTGGAGCCATTACCATTACCCGGTGGTGGTGTCCTGAGAGGCTGAGCATGTGGGTGCCTGGTACAATGCCCAGCTTCTGTTGAGTCACCAAGATGACCGTGAGGGAATGGGTACTATCTGTGTGATAGGTGAACAAAAGAGGGAGGGAGGTTGTCCTTGCTGGAGGCCACGCAGAAAGGGGAGAATAATCCTATCAGTGACCATAGACCTGCAGATGGAGTTCATAAAGGTTATTTTTTAATCTTCAGGCCTTAATAGAAGAAATAGGAGGACAAAAGCAGCAGCTCTTAAGGTGTCCTCTCTCTCTGCTAGGTATTATCCCATTTCATAGAGGAGTGGAAGGCGTAGCTGGATGAGGTGGCTAGTGACCTGGCCACTGCATAGCTGATCTCAGAGCATTTGCTTTGAGACAACACTGCGAACCTGCAGAGAGGAGAGGGGTGTATGAGAATCCCTGCGGAGGTCCTTCCTTCCTTCCAGAGAACTGCCTGGTGATGGAGATGGTCTGTGTCTGTGCTGTCCAGTGTGGTAGCTCTGAGCTGCGCATGGGTGGCGAGTACCTAACGTGTGGCTGGTAAGACCAAGGAACTGACATCTAAATTTCTGTTTAATTTTAATGACCACCTGAATTAGACAGCATACTGCTGGGGCCTCAGATTACTTGTGCTTTGTGTAAGGGCTTGGGGCTGTGTTGTCTTTTTCCACATGGGAAGTGGGAGAGATGGTTGTACCTGGGCTAGCATAGGGGTGAGGATGGGGCTCCTGTCCCTCCCTTGCCACCCACTCATCTCAGCCCCGCCCCAGCCAGACAGCTCTGGTTTTTCCAATGTCTCTAGAGCCTCTGAGCCGTATCTGCTCCGTTCATGAGGTCTTGTCTTGTGGAGAAGAAAGCCTTCTCATTTCTTTAAGTCTGGGTTGATGAATGCAGTTAACAATCAAATAGAAATCCTTTGAGCCTCCCTCCTAAGTAAAAAGAGAGATGGACAGACAGAAAAAAAGAAAGAACAGTATTTAATGTTCAAAGGTTTTGGAGAGACCTGGGTTCAAATCTCTACTGCTCTGTCTCTGAGATGTTTGTCGTTGGACAAATCACATCAAATATTTGCTGTCGTCTATATGGTGAGAACCAAACAAGCCCAACCCTATTGAAGGGCATGTCGGGCACTGGGCGTGCACAAGCCCCTCCCCCACCTCTTTGGGAATGGGGGCGGGAGCAGTTATTCTCCTGGATGAGTTATTGTAGATATTTAACTTTGGTTTTCACAGATGCTGTTCTTTCTCAAAGATAGTCTTCCCTTTAGTTAGTGTGAGCAGTGAGCAGTTACCAGACAGCATTGCATAATTTTACACATTTCTAAAAGCTCCCTGGGGGTGGGAAACAGGAAGAAATAGGTTGTAGAATAAAATCTCAGACTTGTAGAACGAAAGGCGCACTTCTTTGGAAGAGGTGCTTCAGTTGGAACTCCCAGTCAGGATTAAAACCTGTCTGGACTTTTCTGAACCCCTTTGTACTGCATTTGTGGACGAGGGTGATCAAAATAGGAATTTGTGAGTGAAATCGCCTTTAGGAAGCAACGTCCTTTCTGTATGGAGAGGGTATTCACAACTAACAGTCCTAAGATCTCAGAGACATCACCGGACAGAGAAATGTTGATGTGATTAGTAATCAGAAAATATACCTTGTGCTCAAACATGTGGGAAGAATGGCATTGGCAGGGAATCAAGACTCAAGTTCAGGCTACCCTGTTGCTGTTTTAAATCTCCGAATCTGTCTCCCACTCTGCCCGCTTCATCCCGCAGCGCCCTGCTGGCAGGACCCAGGAGCTACTTCCTAGGTCAGCCTTCTGGAAAGTCTTTGTGGAGGGAGAGGCACAGCCTCGTTGGTGCCCTTTTGCTCCTAGTAGTCTATTAACAGGTACACGATGAATTTTAATAGCAGTGTTAATAGATAAATTCATGTACTAATGATTGTTGATGCCATTAATTTAACAGCATGGGAGAAGCTTAGGAAACACGGTGCATCGACAGAGGCAAGTAGCATAGAGCTGTGAAGGACAGTCTTGAAAGCTCCGTGGAAGAATGGGCAAGTCTTGCCATGATGAAGAAAAGGAGTATTTTTGTCAGCCAAGCACAACTAGGAAAGGCACAAAAACTAGAGTTTTGGATAAAATGAGAACACTAGTGTTTCTTTTTGTTTTGCCTGTGCTCCGTTGTCTTTTTAATTAAACAGTAAAAAAATGAAAATAAAAGACTGCTTTAGCCTGAAGAGCACTCGAGAACTATTGAGAGCAATCAGATGTGGAGTGGGCGCGGGGAGGTGTGTACTGCAACCAGCAGAGAGGGTAGAGTTCTTTCTCGAGCGTATCCGGGAGGTTCAGAGCAGCGGCATGCGACGCTTTGCCCTCGTCAGGGCCACCGGTCCCGTTCGTGCTCTCAAAGGATTGGGCTCCAGCCCACCAGGACGAAGGGGACGTGCGCGGACTTGTGGGTTTTACTCATCGCAGTCAGTGGAGCCAGGCCCGTGGCTCTCGTAAACTCCTGCTGTTTGTGCTTCCTGCTCTTTGCCACCTTACTGTGTCCAGTCCATCTGTAAGTCCTAGCGGCTCTACCGCCGGAATGTCTCTTCTCCATCTCTGTTGTGTGCCTGGCCATCTCCCTCTTGGGAAACTTCCTTCTTGCTCCTTCCAAACCAGTATCAGACCTCATCACTCTGCCAGTTAAGATCTTGTGCACTCAGACATCCCACTCCTTATTATCATCATCTACAGGTGCTCTGTGACTTGGACTCTTCTTTCCTTCTATCCTCAATGTGTACTTCCCTGTCCCTCATTCATGAGTGTCCTCAGATCTGTGGCCATCAGACTCCTTCAGGTCTCTCCTGGCCGCCCCTTGTAAAGAGTCCCATCCCCTCCTTGCTGTGTCGCGCTGCTGCCAGATGCTCTCGTCATGGCACGCGTAGGAAATGATGGTGTCCACACAGTGCTCTGGGGGAACAGTCCAAGTGGGACTGGAGGGAAATACTCGAGCGTGGCATTTCTTCAGTGTGATTATGAGAAAAATGAAGGATAAAGCGTTAGGGAATGTGTAAAATAATTAACTCGTATTGACTTTCTAAGTAATGTCATTAATTTTTACAAGAGGGAGTGCTATGTCCATGAACCTGACTTCTATTATGTTAGGTTGGATTTTTTCACTTGACTCTAACAATCATGGTAGAGAAATTCTGTTTGCATGTGCAGGTGATGAAACTTAAAGCGAATTTTTAGTAAACATTCAGTAATTGGCAAGAATCGCTATATCTAATGAATCCAGGTTCTTCTCTCTTTTCATGTTTGCTTGTAATGTTTAAATACAGTAATTATGCAAATGGATTTTCATTTCATTCAAACTTTATTTCAGGTTCTTTGAAGTAATGTACTAATTTACTCTGTGGTGTGTCAGTAAATGTTTGGCAACTGTCCTTTTCTGGAAAAAAAGTATGCATACACATATACATGTAGGTTTATACATTTGATAAACAGGATGGGTAGTATACAGTTCACAAATAATAGAATACACAGTCCTCTTTATTGTCAATTCTGTGTACCAGTTGTTTCACAGATTGCTTTCCTTGATTTTTGAGCTTTTGTATCTGTAGTTAACTTATGAGTGTAGTTCTGACATGAATGTCGATTGATAGTTTTGTTTATGTTAATGCTGAATTAGATAATAGTTTTCAAATACTAGAAGGCTATTTCCTTGTTCCTTTGTGCTATTCCTAATGTAATGGCTACAGGCATGACACACTTTTAAATTTAATCTGCATTATTAACATTTTCTCCATCACTTTCTTAAATCTAAACCCAGGGGTTGGCAAACTATTTCTGTAAAGGGCCAGATGGTAAATATTTTGAGCCATAGAGTCTGTCACAACTCTGCCATTATTTATAGCACAGAAGCAGCCATAGACAATATGGAAATGGATGGGTATAACTGTGTTCCAATAAAACTTTATTTACATAGCTGATTTTATGTTATTTGAGTTTTATCTTGATAAAAAATAATATAAAATGAAAAAAAAACTTTATTTACAAAAACAGACATTGGACTGGATATGGCCCAGGAGTGATTAAGCCCTGATTTGTAGTGTTTGCCAATTTCCACGGTGTAAATACTTTCACTGTGGCTGGTTTCTGGCCACTAACATGATGTCACCACACATGGAGTTGGGAAGAGATGCCTCAGTAGAACACCATTTTCTCCCTTTGGATGCAATAGTCATGAATAAACTCAAAAACCTAGATAATAGTAACGTGGCAAAATAAGTAGGAGGTTATGAGTTGTATTTCATCTTTGTTTTTAATACAGTTCGTTGTGAGCCTCTGTCATTGCATTTTTCACAGTGGCTGTGTTTAACGGCTGGCCCCCAAGATTCCTGGAAGTTTCACCCCAGGCTCTCGTGGGTTGGTGTGAGTGGGCTCCAGCCCAGTCCTGGGTAGAGTCCCCCCTCCTAGCCAGTGTGGACCCTGGCTGCAGGCCACAGGCTCTTGGTCCAAGCTGGCCATCACTGCCTTTGCAGTGGGCGGCCGGCTGGTGTGGCTCTCCTGGGTCAGAGGCTGTGCTGGGAGCCCCTCAGGGGCGTGCGGTGAGCCAGCTGCCTGACGGTGGGGTGGGGCCAGAACTCTTCAGATCCTGTGCTGTCCTGCTTCTCTGTAGCCTCTGGGGCTGAGGTGCCCACCTCTCCTGGCCCAGCGGTCAGCAGAAGCCTTCCCGTAACTTGTCGCATGCTTATTTTTTCATAGCTTTTGCTACACTCACATGGTCCTGTTCGCCTGTCTGTTGTCGGCCTTCCCTGACATGTGTGGAAGTCCCATAAGCTCTCTCTGTTCCCTGACTTCCTCCTTCCTCACCACGTGCGCAATACATTTTATTTTCCCTGTAAATAGATAGCTGCTGAGTGAACGCTCGTGTCTGTTCTCTGCTGGCTGCAGTGGTTGGCAGTGTGCAGTCCAGATGGGTTTGGGCTTCCGCGTCCACGGTTTCCCTGATGTTAGAGACAAGCGTTCCTTCTGGGTGTGTGTGGGGTGCCCTGCCCACTGGAATGGAGCAACTCCATCTTCTGGCTACTTTCCCCTCCCAGATCAAGGAGTCGCTGTTGCTAACCTCCCCACTGGGCCATAAAAGTTGCTCTAGGTTTCAGCGTGGCTAATGGCTATATTTGTTTCCACTCCCTCAAAAAAGGAAAGAATGAAACCTAAACCCAGTGCGTCTTGAGACTGCTGTGTGCCGATGGTGCGGGCCACGTTGACAGGGCCAGACAGCTTCAGAGAGTCCAGAGGCTCAGTGGTCCCTCCCCTGCTGGTTGCAGGGCCCCCCCGCATCCCGGCTTTACGGAGAGTCATGCTGCCACGTCAGTGAGATGGCAGGACTGGCCCAGCTTGCAGACTTGTGTCATTCCTAATTAGACGAAGGTGTTTGTGCTTTTGGGGACCCAGTCCCAAAGCCATCACATCCCTGGTCCTGTAGGGAGGAGAGCGGGTAGCAGCCCCCGAGAAACCAATCCATTGCCGTCTCCAGACACGCCCGCGCCCAGGCGGGCCCAGGCCTGTAGAGCCCTGGTGACCCGCTAAGGATGAAGTGGAGTCACCCGTGCACTCTGTCAAGCTGCCTGCTGGGCTGGTGATCTGACACCCATCCCTTTGCAGGGAGACGGAAGTGAAGAAGTGTGTGTGTGAGTTAGGTGAGCGAGGAAGGAGGAGAGCTGGCCCCACTGAATGACAGATTTGCTAAGAGTTGGATAAGAAGACATGTGAAAGGGTGCTTTGTCACTAAGAGCCCCGTGCGGCCTTCAGCTGTTTTCTTTCCGAGGGGCTTTCATTGGCAGGATGAGCCCTGTGGCTCTGTCCTTCCTGGCACTGTGGGATCTGGGCTGGTGCTCTTCTCCCTGGGCCTCTTCCACCTGACCCCTTCCTCTGTTACCCTGGCGTCTCCTCCATCCCCAATGCTCCTCTGAGCCCCTCCCCTCTCTGGGAGTGCCAGCCGGCGCCAGCACGGAGACTCTGCTCCTGGCCCGCCTCGGCAGCTTGGAGGTGCCATCTCTCGGCTGGTGCCCTGTGCCAGTCCCATCTGCAGCTGCTCGCTGTCTGGGGGGGATGTGTGGACACTTACTGCAGATGGGTGCTGGCAGAGGCCAGTGGAATTTCCTGTACCTCCTCCTGTGAGGCAGCCTCCTGGGCACTCTCTTTTACACCCATTTCTTCTTTTTATTCAGTGGGTCATTTTGGCCTGCAGGCTGCCTCTCAGTCTCAGGACCCCAGGGTCTGGCCCAAAGTCTTGCCCATGCTGGGGATTCAAACTCTGTGTGGGCTGTGTCACTTTGAGCAGGAATCTTGTTTCTGAGTCTCCGTTTCTGAATCTGTAGAATGCTCTACGCCAGTGCAGCTCTGGGACTTTGTGGGACAGTGCCCCTAGAGTGGCGGCACAGTGTGGAGCCTGCAGTAAACGCAGGAGGTGGTGGTGGATGGTGTCTAGGTCAGGAGGCCTAGCTGTGATTCCTTCCCTGACCCCATAGCCAGGGCGACTGTATTTCTTATCCTCCATACCAGGACACTTTTAGAGTGAACAAGACACTATTAAAAGTTACACTGGACAACAGGTGTAAACATGTATTCTGGCAAACCAGGTTTAGAGTCACCTTCCATGCCCTGCTGTCTCTGTTTGAAAGCTGATGCCCCCATGTGCAGCCCCCTGCAGATCCAGAATGTACCCTCTGCAGAACCAACTCTGGCGACTCAGAGCCGCCCAGATCCTTGGTGAACTCCCCAGCCTGCACATCCAGGTGTGGCCTGTGCTCTTGGGCCTTCCTTCGCCCTATCCTCTGCCTAAAATGTTGTGATTCCTTTTCTTTTCACTGATCTGTCAGTACACAAGCAATAAATACAGTTTTCTTTTAAAATGTTAAGTGTTTGAGTTACAGCTAAGGCCACTTTGGCCTCTGTCACTGATGCAGTTTCTTCTGTCACTCTGGAGGGAACCACTGTCATGAGTCTGGAGTATGTCTTTGTGTGTAGAGATACATCCTAGAACACCATGCATGGTTTTTAAATAAATGCTGGCACACAAGTCTGTCATTTTGAAGGCAGCTCATTTCCCTCAGCATGTCCCGGCTCTCTGTCTTTGTTACGTATGAATATAATTCATTCCTTTAACTGCAGCATAATATTCTGTGATCATATCTGTTTTATTGTGATGGAGCTTGCTCCCAGAATTTATTAATAAAACAGTGCTATGGGAGTATTTGTGTGCATGTCTCCACTGAGTCTCTCAGACAGGAACATGTGGAGTGCTGGTTTTCGCGGTGGCAGATGTGACGGGGCAACTTCTGCAGGGGCCCCCTATGGGCAGGGCAGAGCGGGCAGCCTCCTCCGTAGCTCTGCTCAGAGCTGGTGCTGGAAGGATGGGGAACAGGGAGAGGCAGCATCCTGCACTACCACAGGGCCCTGTGAGCACTGCCTGGAGCCTCACTGGGCCCAAGACCTTCCTTGAAGCCAAGCCATCCCTCTCCCCTGCTCTTGTTTCTCAAAAGCTGAGCTTAGGTGTGAGAGGGCAGGTGTGGGGTGGAGCCCGAGGTCATGTCTATCCCTGACACACAGAAGCAGCCAGTGTTAAGGCCTTGCTGTTTATTCACGGGGAGACTGCTGAGGTCTCTTGCCCTGGATCTTCTGCAGCCCCTGTCATATGTCACTTGAGCATTCAGGAAAGCCCCCAAGCACTCAGGAGCACATCTGATTTAGCAGGAGTCCGGAGAGGTGGTGATTGCAATGATTCCCATTGCACAGATCAGGACCCCCAGTTGGCCAGCACTTTACCATGCACTGGGCAGATCCTCACACAATCCCACGGGAGGGCGATTGCCCCCTTTTAGAGACACAGAAGCTGATGACCTTACAATAGAAGGTTCCTGGGTTCCATGCCCCGCCCCTTCACTCCTTTGGCTGCCCCATCCAGTTGCATATGCGGCTCTTGTCAGCCACAGTGCTGTGTGAGCATGAACAGGGTGACAGGGTGTAGTGGCTCAGTGCACAAGAGGAGCAGAGGAATGCCGGTCGATGAGGTGGGTGGGGTGAACCAGGGGGAGGACTGGAGGGAGGGCAGTCCAGGCAGAAGGACCTCCCAGGAGCTCAGGCGTGCTGAGGCTTCTTTCACTAGGGCCCCAGAGCTGTTTTTGAATGGAGCGTGGAAAGGTTGCTGGTGGAGCTGTGGGCGGGCTGGCCTGGGAGATGTGGCATTCAGGTGTGGCAGCTGCCACCCCAGCCCGGGTGGGAGGATCCCAGCTGCCAGCCTTGGGATCTGTTCAGACATGGTTGAACGGAGGGGCTGGTTGGGGACGGCACCTGGTCCCAGATGTCACGCTGGGCGTGAGGGAGACCGTGTACCTCTGCCCGCTTCTGAGCACTCAGGATATGAGGACTGAGGAGTGAGGTGTGTTCCTTTCAGTCACATTTTAATGTCTCTGGGGTCAGGCTGTGAATTGGCACCATTTGTCTCTCAGTGGTTAGTGATACACTGGTGCATCTCAGGGTAGGTGAAACGGGTGGCCCATGAGCAGTCTGTGCTCAGAACCTTGGGAAGTGAGTGAGCTCAGGGACACATGTCATTGGGACAGTGCCACAATAGTTCCCTGGCATCCAGCTGCATCCCTCCCTTCCTGCCCTGTCCCTCTCCTCAGATGAGCCCTGAGCCCCTGGGTCCTGCCTCAGGATCCCCCTTCATTTCACATCCGCCCCATCTTGCCTGTCACCATCTCACTGTATGGGGCCGGCCAGCACCTACAGATTTCTCTCTGCTTCAGCTCTGAGCTCTCCACCAGGCAGTTGGATCCAGCTATTTAAAACTGCAGTCCGATCTGAGCGTGTCACTCCTTGCTCTGAGCGTGGCCTGGGGTCCATTATGTGACCTGCCATGGCCCTCCTCTCACTCTCATCTGGTGTTCCCTGTACTTGTGCTACTGTGTGCTCCCGACTTGACCTGACGAGTCCTCGCCTTCCTGGTCTGGCCTGCAGACTGCTGCGCACTCTTCAGGTCTCCTCAGAGACGCCCTCCGTCCCGCTCCTTGGAGGCCTCAGAATATCCTGAACAGCCCACAGCCCCGCCTGCCTGCCTGCCCAGCCAGTCGCACCGGGAGTGCCTTCAAGGCCATGCTGCGCTTTATCTGTGTATTTCTGGGAGAGGTGGTGGAGCATGCGGTGAAGAGCCAGGTTTTGGTTGCCAGGCTGCTGGGGCCCCAACCCAGCTGTGTGACCTCAGGCAGAATAGGTGACCTTGGTGTGCCCTAACTTCCTCCCTTTAAAAAGGGGCTGATAGAGCCTGACCCCTTTGGATAGTAATTTGTAGAGCTATGTGTGTAAGAATTTCTTTTCTTTCTTTCTTCTTTTTTTCTGTTTTTTTTTTAATTTAATTTTTTGTGTGTAGTAAGAATTTCTTAATCAAGTAGTGCCTATTTTGCCTTATTGAGGCTCTTCATAGTACATCTTCCAGGCAAAGCTCCCACAATAAGCAGTGCCTGCAGGCTTGTCATTGGGAGTGACAGACTGGGGGGTGGGGACCCAGAGACCACCTCATGCTTGGTGGGGGGGCACTATTAGAGTTGCAGTGAGAAGGAGGCCTTGGAAGCAAGAAACCTGGGGAGCTGATTGAGGCTTAGAAAGCAGGGCCAGGACTTTCTGACAGGGCCTCTGGGGTCTGGGTGTGTGGGTGTGTGGGTGTGTACCCCCCCCCCCCCACACACACACGTACATGGCATGTGTGGTATTTAGTGTTTTTGTGTCTCAGAGTCTGGGGTCTGGTGTGTGTGTGTATGTACGTGGCATGTGTGGTATTGAGTGTTTGTGTGTCTCAGAGTCTCGGTCAGACGCTCAGAGAGGCAGGGGCCCCCTTTGGGTGTTGTTGGCAGATGTGCAGTTAGAGGAACTCAGGGGAGGGGTAGATCGCTGGGTATAACTGAAGAGGGTAGGCCATGCTCCCCCTGCACGCCAGTGCTCAGTGGTCTACCTGCCCTGAGCTCTGGGTTTAAAGAAGATTGTGAGGCCAGATCCAATTTCAGGAGCAAGGGGCCCTGGTCAGTGATCAGCGAAGGGCAGGCAGGGTGTATCTGCTGTTCCTTCACTCAGCCTGGTGGGAATCCAGTGTTACCCAAGAGGGAGGCAGAAACAGAGCCGGTGCCCCTTTGGCAAGTAGTGCTTAGTGCCCTTTGGTGGAGAGACTCCCGCATAGGGCCCCAGGGCGTGGGTTTTGTACACGCTGCAGTCCTCAGAGCACCTATGAGCTGGATGGTGCTGTCCCCCCAGGGCACAGATGAGGCCTGAAGTGACTGGCCCTGCCCCGTGGCAGGGTGCTACAGCAGAACCCCAGTTCCAGCCCAAGGCTGACAGGGAGAAGGGAAGCAGTGCCAGCAACACGTGGAGGGGCTTTGGGTACAGACGGGCAGTAGGGACTTTGGCCAAGGGACTCAGATGGGCTCAGAACACTCCTCAGGGGGAGATGGGAACTGCAGCTCAACTCATCCCCCTCCACCGCCTACCCGTGGGGCACATCAGCTTCTACAAGGCAGGCTGAGCTTGGAGTTCCCAAACCAATGTCTGGCACAGCAGGCCTTTGCCTGCCTCTTTCTCCTGGCCTCCCAGTGCCCCTTACCTCCCCCCGTTCCGCATCTGTGCATGCCTATGATTCTGCACCCCCCATTCTTCCCTCCTGAGCCTCATGCTCATGAAGACCTCTCTGCAGTGCCTTCCCTGGAGCCCTGCTGGTACACTCGCCTGTCCCCACCACCAGGATGGTTCTCTGTGAGCCAGGTCTTGAGGACAGGCCCCACCCACCCCCACCCAGAATCTGGCACATAGCAGGCACTGAACGGGGATCAGATGAATGCCTTCCCCCCCCCCCCCAGGAGGCCCCAACCAAAGTCCTAGGGAAACAGGGAGGAGTGAGAAGATCCCCTGGTCAGGAGTTTGGCAGAAGCAGAAATGCTTCAGTGTCTGACTGGTTTTTTTCTGGTTCTCCTCACCTTAATGTGGGATTTAGGGTCAGAAAAAGTATTTAATATAAGCATGGTCTTGCTCTTCCCTCCTGTTGCTGCTGCCCAGAAGAAGTCCTACTCTTCTGCTTCCTCTAGGGCCTGGAGATACTTTGTGTCATATTTACGATCTTTTCTGTGAGATGTGTGGCATCTGTTTTGGAGGGGCAGAGACTCAGGCTCCTCTGTGAGTTGATGAGGCCGCCAATAAATAAAGGCTGTGGGCTGGGGGATCAGTATTGCCCGCCATGGAGAAGGGCTTTATGGGTTTGTTGGAGGTGAACATGTTTTATTTTTTTAAAGACTTTATTTATTTGACAGAGAAAGACAAAGCGAGAGAGGGAACACAAGCAGAAGGAGTGGGAGAGGGAGAAGCAGGCTTCCCGCGGAGCAGGGAGCCCGATGCGGGGCTCGATCCCAGGATTCTGGGATCATGACCTGAGCCGAAGGCAGATGCTTAACGACTGAGCCACCCAGGCACCCAAACATGTTTTAGTTTGATAGCTGTGCATTTATTGTAATGGTACTAGAAAAAATGTAACCTGCTTCCCAAAGCCCAGGTACTATTGTTCAGGACAGGAGTGAAGTGGGAAAAGTGTAAAGCGTAAGCCTTCAGGTGGCACTTGGAACCCTGGCCTGACTAGAGCGATCTCTCTCCAAGGCTTCTTCCTGCTTCAGGGTCCAGGGTGGCACGGACCCCCCTCCAGGAGCTTTCTGGGGATGTGTGTGGGGCTCAGGAAATTTGAGTGGGATCCAGGATTTGGTATCAGTTGTTTCTTGCAGTCGGTATAGTGTATTTTTTATTACTTCTGTTTTGTTTATTGCAGTCGTTAGATTTCTGTTCATTAAGTATCTGAGTTTTCAGCTACTGCTGAACTCGTACTGATATGTTTGTTAGCACGTTTTCTCCCTTGCAGTTAGTTCTAATGCTTATTACAGATGATCAACATAGCTTGGCAGGCCTGATGTGCTGGTGTCGGAAGTGATGTCATTTTCATCATTTGTGTTGCAGGTGGCCTGGGGTCTGTGGACCCATGGGGCTGTGGGGCAGCAAGCCAGGGGCCTAGCTCTGGAACAGCCCAGGAGACTGGGACTGTTGTCCAGTGCCATGCAGCTTGCATAGTTCAGCAGCTGTCAGAAGGTGTGCAGAGGATGCTAATTGTTGATGTGACTTCTCAGTGGTAACAGGTTTCGTGAATTTTATTTGCTGTGTTGGGAGAGAGAAAAACAAGGGTTCTCATGTGGGGCATGCTATCAGCAGGTGCTGCTGAGTTAATGAAGACTATGAGGCAGGCAGGGCCCCCTCATCATTGTGTCCCCAGAACCCACATGGGACCTGGATCAAAAGGGATAGTTTGTGTTTGGATTGGCCTGGGCCTAGGTCTGGGACGGGCCTGGGCTCTGGTCGCTCCAAGGAGGAAGTTTTAAAACAGCCTCAGAAAGTGGCCATGTGGTGACACCACAGGACTATGGGACAGATGATGGCTGCAGGGCCCTAAGAAGCTCACGGAGTCAGGGGCACCTCTCTGCGCCAGTGGGAACTGGAGAGGGCAGACTCAGGGGAGGCAGTTTCAGTGTGCTTTCTCCAGTGTTTTCAGTGTCACTTTTTTGAAGAGGAGCTTGTCCTAATGCTTGTATATGCGTGATTATCTTAGTTGGTTGCTTCCAATTTCTAATCTTAAATATATGGACATTAAGCAGCAGTGGGAAGTTAACGTCTTGCTTCCAAAGAAATAGATTGCCAAGATAGACTTTAAAAAGTAGAAACGTTAGAAAATTTGTTATACCAGGATGCAGTTTATAGGGTAGCAGCACCAGAGAGAGCCCTTGGATTTGGAGTCAGACGGGTGTGGGTTCAGATCTTGCTTCACCTCATCTGGCCTTGCGCAAGTTCTTCTACTTCTCTGAGCCTCTGTCTCCTCATCTGTGAAATGAGAATTAAACCTGCCTTTGAGGCTGCTCTGAATAGAGATTGTGGCCGCCAGCTGGTAATGCTGGGCACAAAGATGGGAACAGCGGCCAGGGTTGTCATCCCAGGCTCTGGCTCACCTGCTGTTCGCAGGTCCTAAAAGTACTCAGAGCTCCTGGAGAAGGGGAGCCAGGCGCTGCCACCGTCTGGGTGATGTCTGGTAGACATGCTCAAGGGCTCATGCTAGCTGTCTTCATGGGCCTGGCGGTACTTGTTACCTCTGACGTCCTCCATCACGTGGGCACGAAAGGGCTAGCTAGCCTCTTGGTGCACAGTGTACGGGATTCAGACCACGTGGTGGAGTTTCCGCCCTCTTGTGGGGTTTGAATCTGCATTGCTTTAGGCTGGCTCAGTTCATGGCTAGTTGTTTTCAGGTTTGGGGTTGTAGCATGGTGTGCCACACAGGGGTCACTGGCTGAGCGGTGGGGTAGACAGGAAGGGACAGCAAGCCATCATACCCTGTTCAGGGCCTCACTTTGCCCAACACACCCAGAAGAGTCTCTAGAAATCCCACCCCAGATCCTATTGCCCCCGTTCCTTTTTGGAGGAGTACAAGAAAGTGATGTCAGGGTGGGGTGAGATCTGCTTCTGTTACTTCGGCTTCAAGCCTCCTGGCTTGCCCAGATTCCCAAGAATGTCCCTAGCCCTGTGACATCGCGTCCGTGCAGGCATGTCATTGCCCTACTGGGAAGAGGAACAGTCTCACTGATAATGTGCCTGTCTCGCTAGCAGCTGGATGGTGGGAGCCCAGTTCTCTCTGTATGTCTGTGCAGGGAGGTGGCTTCAGTGCCGGACCTGGAGGATCGCCTGCACTGGGTCCTCTTTCCTTCCCCCTCTGGCCACCAGCATCTGGAGACACACTGCTATACTCACGCAGAGCTGATGGATGGTTGACGAGAGCAGGATAACAGCCCGGACAACCTGCGTGCGGCTTTGTCAGGCAGGTGGGCCCACCTCTCTGGGACCCTTTGCTTTCTTCCTCCCCTTGGCAATGGGGTCATTGCATTGTGTAAGCTGAGAGTCAAAATCAGTTGGGCAATACCAGTTGCCATTGAAGTATTTGGACCCTTGGAGCAAATTTTAATACCTGGGAGAAAAATGAGAGAAGGCAGTTGCATGTGTGAAGATGTTCATTTCAACATTGATTGCAGTAGGAGAACCCAGAAGGAGATGGTATGTCCAGCAGTTGGAGAAGGTCAAGGAAATTATGATGCATTGATGAAACATTGAGCTGTTAAACCTCATCATTATATGGGCTCCTGGGTGGCTCAGTCGTTAAGCGTCTGCCTTTGGCTGGGGTCGTGATCACAGAGTCCTGGCTGGGGTCAAGTCCCGCATCGGGCTCCCTGCTCAGTGGGAAGCCTGCTTCTCCCTCTTCCCCCCCTGCTTGTGTTCCCTCTCTCGCTGTCTCTCTCTCTGTCAAAAAATAAATAAAATCTTTAAAAAAAAATCATCATTATAAAGATTACGTAGCAACAGGAGGAAGTAAGGGTTAAATGAAAAGAGAAAATAGCATCTGTAACGCAGTTTCAACTGCCTAATTGTCGCTTGCTTGGGACGAGTTTGGGAAAGTCACCCACAGAAACGTTGCCATGGCTCAGGTCAGTGGGGATGCTAGGGCCTCAGGGAAGACAGTGCTGCAGAGTTTGGCCTTTGGGGTCAGACCTGAGCCATGTTGGTATCTACCTCTTGGGCTGTTGGGCGTTCAAGGACACACATGTTACAAAGATGGGGGCTTGGAAGATGCTCTCAGAGGAGAGGAAAACCAAAGGGGTTGAGGAGACTTGGCGTGAAGAGTTATGGAGCCATATGCAGGCATGCTCAGAGCACCGGCCACAGTTGGCTAGAGGTGGGCTCAGGCCCGCTGTATCAGGGGGTTGAAATGAGAGTGTAAAGAAGACACACTTAGGGGTTAGTGTGGGTGGGTTTGTTGAGAGGTGCAGTGCCTGCCACAGGGGAGGAAAAAGGGGCCTGTCTAATGGGCTTCAGGCTCGTCTGCTCTGCCCATGCAGCTGCTCCCAGCACACAGTCTTGCAGGAGCAGGGTCTGTTGTGGGCGGGGGAGTTGGCCATGGCCCGTGGACACCCTGAGTGCCTCGGAGATGCAGGAGAATACCCACCAGGTGGGCGGGTGGGGTCCAGATGTGGCACCTGGGCTTGCAGTGCACATTTGGAGCTGCCTGAGGTGGAACTGTCCAGGACTCCCTGAAGTGGAGACAGAAGGGAAGGATGTGGGGCTGGGGCTCGAGGATCGCTGGGTGGAGGGAGATGAGGCTTCGGAGGGGCTGCCCGGAAGAACTGCTGTTGAGAGATGAGAGGTGGCCAGGCTGACAGCTCCTCGGCTTTAGGCTTTGGTGACAGGTTTCCCAGGCAGAGCCGTTTTGGTGTAGTGACAGGTAGAGATCCTTTTTAATGTTATCGTGGGTTGTAGTAAAGTTTCTGCCTTCTGTTTCCTCCCTCAGTTGCACTACTGCATTTTTTCTTGCTGTGGCCGACTGTGTTTGGTTACCCAGCTGTACGGTGAGGATGAAAAGGGGAAAAAACAGACTTAAGACAACACGTCAAAAAATAAGTTTAAAATATTGAGGAAGTGATGTTAGCAAATGATAACGTAGAAGGAAATATAGTGAAAAGCGAAATCCTCTCTGTTCCCAGTACTGCTCAGCGTTCTTTGCCTGCAAGCATTTAAGACAAGGAAAAGCTGCTGCAGGGCTTCTCCTGGAGCCCAGCCGGGGCCCCTGCTTTCCTTGGACCTTGGTAAAGGGGACCTTGAGGCTCACTGCAGGGCCTTGTCCTCTGACACTCAGCCATGGGGCAGGCTCCTGGCCCCAGGGTCAGTTTTGCTGCCCCTTGCCCTCCTGTGAGAGGCAGGTAGTCTGGAGCGAGGCAGGAAGTGCTGCAGGAGTCCGCTCCAGCCCCCTGGGCTGCTGTTGAGCCATCGGGTGGCGTTCCCCTTTGAGGCCTCCAGCAGGGAAGGTGGGGAGGAAACAGTTGATTTGGTTCCTGGTGGCAAGTGGCCTCGGGAGCTGTGGGGACCCTCCACTGTGTCCTCATCCTCTACCAGCAACCTTCCACTCGTCTGCCATGCCACGCGGGGCCACCACCTTGGGGATAATGCTGTCACTCGAGTTACCACGGTGGATTGTGATGTTTGGTTTCCATGTTCCTTTTATGTCTGGCTTTGCAAAAACCTCACATGGCTTCTTTTCTCCCTCCTTATGTAACCCTTTGGAATAATTTCAGGGTTGCCAAGAAGGTAAGTTGGAGAAAATATTTGTGGTTGTAGTAACTTCCAGGCCACTGTATTGAAGATGAAAGACTCTCCCCAAAGCCATTGAGTCCTGCTGAGCAAATATTTTTGCCTAGAGGAGTAACAAAGTCTGTGCCACCCCAACCACAGCCTCAGGGGACAAGAACAGCCACACACACCCCCCCCTTGCCTTGGCTTTCCCTCTGCCCCCACCCCCCCCGCCCCCAATCCCCAGACAATGGTGCCTTTTGCCTTGTTCTTCGTAGGGATGTGTGAAGACCACTGAGAGTCACCTCCCTCTTCCTATGACCTTCGGGAGGTGGGTGACCAGTGCAGGTGACAGCTAGAAATGGGACACGGCATGTTTGTTTTCTGGACACCAACTTGGTGACAGCAGATTCCGACTTGCCACAGAGGGAGACCTTTGAGATACTTGTAATATTGGAAGAAACATGGTGCCTCTCAACTGAGGATAGTAAAATGGGACCTCATTCATCTATCCCTTTGTTTGTTCGTTTGTTCACTCATTCATTCAGTCACTCACTTTTCCAGTCCCTACTCTGTTCCAGGCACTGTTCTAAGCACTGAGGAGGTGACAGTGAATAAGACCAATGCCCCTGCTCTTGTGGAGCCTTCCTGCAGGTGGGGGGCACCTGCGGACAACAAGTAGGAGGGTGAACGACACGCTGGAATGTTGTGGGGGTGAAGGCTCAGGGAAGACAGAGGAAGCATGTGGGCTGCTCGCAGCACTGCTCGCTCTCCCCTGCCTAGCTACTCTCCTAGGAAAGGGTGAGCTTGTCAAAGCTCCTGGCCAGGGTTAAGGTGGTGGGTTGGCCTTACTTTCTGCACAGCTGGGGGAGGAGTGCCCTTCTAGGTAGGGTCCTTGGCACCAGGTTCTTGGGTCTGTGAGGTGTGGCCGAGGGTTGTTGAAGTCCTTTCCTCTTTGAGAACTTGTGCTTTTTCCCCTTGTGGGTCATGAGACCTGGCAATAGGTAGAGTTTGGATGGGTAGGAATCTGTGGCAGAGGCAGCACCAGCTTGGCGTGGGCTGACTGGTCGAGTCCTGTGAGGGGTTCAGCTGTGAGTATGAGGTGTGTGCGAGTTTTTATTTTAGTTGACTTGTGTTTTCAAAATTGAGGGTTTGGTGATACTCTCACAGCTGCTAACTTTTGAAACAGGTATGTTGTTCCTCCAAGGCAGTGGTATGGAAGGCAGTTCACTGGAACCTTGGAAAGTGTCAACTCCCCTTAGAAAATGTCACCGATGTTGTAATTGGTCATCAGCCCAGGCCACAGAAGCTACGAGCTGAAGCAGAATTATTTCAGAAACCCTGGCTTTGTGGTTTGGAAGAGGGGAGGTGCCTTTTGGGGCAGGAGCTCTGGGAGTGGATGAGGCTGGATCCTGGCAGCCCTTGGGGGATGGCGGGGGCTGCCACAGGTTGTGGGGCTGGTGGTGACAGGTTCCCCGTGTCCTGTGGGGCGAGTCAGTAAGGTTTGCTGCTCTTGGGCTCCTGTTTGGAAGGGCCATGTGTGGTATGATTTGCTAATGTTCGCTGAGGAGGACTACCTATGCACAGGGCTCTGTGGCCCTGCAGCCTACGTTTGCCACATGCCATCGTCTCTGACAACGGCCACCACTGCTGGCTGGTGGCCGCACATCCCCCTCCTCCCTTCAGCCTGGCCATTCACTGTCCTTCCGTCCTGTGGTGATTCAATTGAACCCCGTCACACCACATCTGGGCAGGGCCGTCTCTGGGGTTGGCATGGGATGGACAGGGTCCCGCAGCTGGGCCCAGTGGGCTCTGTGGATTCTGCAGCCCACCACTGGTGGGACAGTACAGTGACCTGTCTGGCCTGCAGATGTGTGAACTTGGGCACATCACATCCTTGTCCAGATTTAGGGTTATCATCAGGATTGGAGGAGCCCTGTGCTCTGGAAAGCACGATGCAGGTGGTGTTGGTGGCATTACTGCTGGGGAGTATCTGAATGGGCTGGGCACGAGGTGCCAAGCAGAACCTTCTGCCTTGGGAAGGGTGGTTCTGTCCACTCTCTCTCTGTGTGTGAATCTTCTCAAGGGCTTGTTCACTTGCATCTCTGATCTGGGAGGTCTGGGCTGGACCCAAGATAGTGTCCGTCCAAGCAGCTCTGGGTGACACTGGTGCTACTGAGTCCCAGGTCACCCTTGAGAGTAGTAAGGGTCTAGCTCAGCTGTCTGGAGGGAAAGTCAGGATTTCAGACAAATTCAGTCACAGGAGCTTAAGTCCGGTTGGGAAACATGCAGAACTAGGAGGGAAAAGAAGCTGTCAGACAAATGGAGGCTATTTTCGTGTCAGGAGGGTGGATACAGGTTATTGCTCACACCACCGTTTGGGGGAAGAAAAGACTGTCATTTGCCTAAGATTTTCTGTAGATGTTTGTGGCCACTGGTCTTTCTCTCGTGTGAGCATGGGAAATCGGCTCCCTCTCTTAGGTCTCCAGTAGAAGTATGACAAAACTGTGAGGGCACGCTGAGGGCACATGTCCTTAAGTTCAGCCTTCGGTGGCTGGTGAGCATTTTATTTCATAACCTATGAAACAGTGTTACCCAGCTTCAGCCATAGCATGTCTTCCTGAGGGCTGGGGCCCAGCTCTGAGCTACAGATCACCTATTCCAAGCCACAGTTTGGATGTGCAGTCTGTTGGATGCACAGGTGTTTGCGGGGATATGTAGAATGTCCCAGAAAGAAAAGCTGATGTTTATTGGTGCCTGCTGGAGCTGTTACATGCAACATTGCATTTGTTTTTCAGTCTTTATGATACCTCTGGGATGCCCAGGCATGACAGTCTTCTTCATTTTACTGAGGGGAGAAGGAATTTTTGGTCTCATCCTCCACTCCCAAGGAGGGCTGAGCCCAGGTGGGGGTCTGATGCCTCCCCTGCAACAAAGAAGTATTCCTACTCTTTGACTGCCACCCCTTCTTTTTCTGGGCTCATGTTGCATGTATCATCGGCCTCCACAGTTATTTACAGCTTTATTGAAATATAATTGACATACAGTAGACTGTGCCTATTAAAAGTGTACAATGTGATATATTTTGACCTATATCCGTCTGAGAAACATTTCATCACCACAATCAGGGTAATAAACATATACATCATTTCCAGAAGTTTCTTTTTGCCGCTCTCTAATCTTCCCTCCAGGACTACCCCAGTCCCCAGGCAACTGCTGATGTGCTTTATGTCACTGTAGAGTTTGCCTGCCTTTTCTAGAATTTTGTGAAATCACTCACTGTGTACTCTTTTTTGTTTTATTTTGGTCTGGGCTCTTTCATTCAGCGTAGTTATTTTCAGATTCATGCATGTTGTGTATATCAATAGTTCATTCTTCTTTGTTGCTGAGTATTAGTTCATTTCATGGATATACTACGATTCATTTATCGACTCATGTGTTGATGGACTTTCAGGTTAAGAATCTGCCAAAATGGTTTTCCAAGGTGATTATACTGTTATACTGCCACCAGCAGTGTATGAGAATTCCAGTTGCTCCACATCTTGGCCAGCACTTGGTATGGTCAGTCTTTTTAATTTTAGCCATTCTAATAGGTATGTAGTGATATCTCATGGTGGTTTTAAGCATTTTCCTAATGACTAATAATGCTGTGTATCTCTTCATGTATTTATTTGCTGTGCATCCTTCTCTTTTGGTGAAAGATTTGAATATCCTTTTAAACCATTTTTTCCATTTTTTTCTCTTGGGTTCTTCGCCTAACGATTGAGTTGAAAGTTTTTTTTTTAAATTTTTTATTGTTATGTTAATCACCATACATTACATCATTAGTTTTTGATGTAGTGTTCCATGATTCATTGTTTGTGCATAACACCCAGTGCTCCACGCAGAATGTGCCCTCTTTAATACCCATCACCAGGCTAACCCATCCCCCTACCCTCCTCCCTTCTAGAATCCTCAGTTTGTTTGTCAGAGTCCATCGTCTCTCATGGTTCGTCTCCCCCTCTGACTTACTCCCCTTCATTCTTCCCCTCCTGCTATCGTCTTCTTTTTCTTTTTTCTTAACATATGTTGTTTTATTTGTTTCAAAAGTACAGATCTGTGCTGAGTTGAAAGAGTTTTTTAATGTATTCTAGATGCAAGTCCATTCATACATATTTTCTCCCTGTCTGTGGCTTGCCTTTTTTTTTTATGTGTCACATTTTAATGAGCAGAGATTTTCAATTTTGATGAAATACAGTGTATATTTTCTCTAAATTCTGTGCTTTTTCTGTCATATTTTTAGTCTTTCCCCAACCCAAGGTCACTAAGATTTTCCTCCTGTGTTTTTCTAGAGGGTCTATAGTTTTAGTTAACCCTTATATTTAGGTTTATGATCCATTTGGTGTTAATTATTTGTGTATCTTGTGAGGCAGAGGTCAAGGATTTTGTTTGTTGTTGTTTGCATATGGCTATCCAATTATTCGCACTATTTGTTGAAAGATTATTCATCACCCATTGAATTGCCTTAACACCTTTGTTAAGAATCAGTTGACCATGAATGTGTGGGTCTGTTAATGGACTCTGTTCTATTCCATTGCTCTTTTTGTCTGTCTTTAGTACCAGATTGTCTTGATTATAATCTTCTGGTTTCCTTTTTTTCCAAGTTTGTTGGCTATTCTAGGACCTTTGTGTGATTTCATATACGTTTTAGAATCAACTTGTCATTTTCTCCGAAAGACCCTGCTATAATTTTCATTGGGATTGCATTGAAGCTGTATAGATCAGTTTGGGGGAGAAACTTAACACTATTGACTCTTCCAGTCCATTTATTCTGTATTTCTCTCCATTGATGCTTTTTAAAAAAAATTTTCTCAGCCGTGTTTTGCACTTTTCATTGTTGCACATTTCAGTGTTGAACTCTTTCATGTCTTTTGTCAAATGTATCCCTAAGTACTTAATATTTTTAATTGCTATTATAAGTGGAATTGGTTTTTTAAAATTTCATTTTCTGAATGTTTGTTGCCTGCATATAGAAATACAGTCAGATTTCTTATTGAACTTGTATCCTGCCACCTTGCTAAACTCATTTATTCTGGTAGCTTTTTTATAGGTGTTACAAGATTTTCTACATAGACTATTCTGTTATTTGTGAGTATAGTTTCATTTTATTCTTTCCAATCTGGATATCTCCCCCCCTCCACCTTTTTCTTGCCTTATAACATTGGCTGGAACCTCCTGACAAAGACTGAATAGATGTGGTGAGCACCTGTCCTTGTCTTGCACCCGTGAGGGGGAAACATGGAGCCGTTCACCATCAAGTATGATGTCAGCTGTGGGCATTGTTGAAGCACTTGTCAGGCCAAGGAGTTTCTCTTCTATTCCTAGTTTGCTGAAAGTTTTTATCAGGAAGAAATGCCCAGTTCTGTCAAACGTTTTTTCCCTATCTTTTGGAACAGTCATAAGCCTTTTTCATTTTCGGCCCTCATAATAGCACAAATCACATTGATTTTCAAATGTTGTCTGCCTCCCGCACTTTAATTTCTAGGGTCCTTTTCTTTGAGAGCTGCTTCCCTGGGTTAGGCATGAAGACTTTCCTTATCCTAATCGTTCTGTTGACCTCCTTCAAGCCAGCTGTCTGTTTCTGCCCAGGGAACCAGTATGACTTGTTAATGGCCTCTTGCGTGGAGTCAAGCTTAGGCTGACTGCGTAAGATTAGCAGCTTAAGTCAGTAATGAACCTGTGGCCAAATGTTTAGTGGGTGCCCTGGCTTCCTTGCTGGGGAAACAGCAGAATACCTACTTTGGGGGTCTCTGGCCTTAGAATGACTATGGTATGGTAAGAGACAGGTGCCCAGCACAGTGCTGGCCAGCAATGCCCAGGCAGTGGGTGCTGCCTGCTGCCTAACTCAGTAAGTTAGCTTACTTCTTGAGATCACTGAGCTGTTGAGTGCGTCTTCCTTGGAACCTACAGAGCACTCTTGTCCTCCCCAGACCTGACCCCTGCCCAGGGCAGAAGTGTGTGGACATGTTTCCCTGTGAGCTTTGAAGCACAGTGCATGCTGCGTGTCTCGGAGGCAGCTTGGGCTTGTGCAGCCCTCTCTGTGGGACCCTCAGGGTCTGTGTCACTGTGTGGGAGCCACAGTGACTCGCTAGTGTCTCCCTCCTCTTAACCCCAGCTGCTCTGGCATCTGTTTCTAGGACGGGATGGCCTCATCCAGAAAAGTGCACAAGTTGTGAGCTTTACATTTTATGGAATGCTTATGAAGTGAACATGCCTGAGTAACCCTCCACCCAGGGCAAGGAGTAGAGTGTTTCCACAGAAGCCACTCTTGCTCCCTGTCCTAGCAACTCGCCACCCCCAGTTGCCCTGACTTCGGTCACCACTGAGAAGTCTTGCCTGCTTGTGAGCTTTCAGTCCAGTACAGAATGTATTCTTTAGTGCCTGGCTTTTTCATCAGACGCTGTTTTGAGATTTATCTCTGATGTTGTGTTCATTCCGTGCTGAATGGACAGACCTCACCCATGAGGCTGGTGATGGCCATTCAGGTGGGTTTTAGTTGGGGCTGTTCTGCATATGGTCTCCATGCACGAGTGTTCATAAGTCTGTTGGTTATGTGCCTCAGAGTGGAATTGTTGGGTCGTGGGGTATGAGTGTCCATCCTTATATGATGTTTGACACAGAATGTACAGACTCTCCTTCCCGTTTCGTGAGTGTGTCCTTGGTTCTCTCCACGGCAGCCCCTGTTACAGGAATGCCCATTGAGAGAGTTCCTATGCCCACTGGGGTTCTTCCAGCTCCACACACAGCCCTTGAGTTGCTGGGCAGCAGGTCGGGGGAGGGGCGGCCTTGGGCCTGATCCCTCCTGTGTAGCAGGCGACTCCTTTCTGGGTGCTAACTGCGTACCAGGCAGCATCCTGGGTGTCCATGTGTGTCTCTTGTACCCCTTGTAGGAGCCCGTAGGAAGCCTCTGTTATCCTCCCACTTAGTGGCTGAGGGAAGTTGAGTGGGGTGGGTGGGTGGGCCCAGAGCCATCCACTGACCTCTGGTGCACTGTCTTCTCTGGTGCTTTATGCCCTGGAGCACTTGATAGGGAGTCCTAGCAGCTGGCCACCACCCTGTATAGGACAGGCACACCCACCCTTAATTGTGTTTAGGGCCTGGTGAGTTTGCAGATCCATCAGGTTCCTACTTAAAAGGAGACAAGAGCTTCCTTGATACTTAACCCTGAGACTTGGCAAATTACTTAACCAGCGTGGCCCCTACCCAGGTTCTGGCAGTTCCTGTTGCTCTTTTCGTGTCCACCCAGCTCAGAAGGGACGTGATGACCCCGTGGGAGTGCTCAGGAAAGTGAGGGCTACCAGACCCTGCATGTCCTTTACATGTCCGTACACACTCTTGCTGCTTACCAGGGGCATCCTGGACTTTCGTTTGTGCTGTGGTCACTTTTACCCCGTGTCGTATGGCAGCCTCTGGTTGTGGGGCCAGTTCTGGGTTTGAGTTCCTCTGAGAAGGGGTGTGTCTTTGGTTCCCTACCCTGTAATCCTTCGCTTCTAAAAGAGCTTGCTGGATGTTGCCATGGTTCTGGGCTCCCTGCACCACGGCTCGTGGCAGCTCAACTGAGCCTCAGTTGTGGTGTTCCCCTGTTGTGTCTGTCCTTGCCTCTGGCCATCTCCACCCATCCCTCAGGACTGGGCCATACATGCCTTCCTGCATACTCCAGGCTTGCACTCGGTGCTCAGAAAGCATTTGGTGACTTTTCGAGGGGAATTCTGGAATATCCTTGGCTCCCAGGATCTTACAGCAGCCCAGGTTGGTGGACTGGTAGCCTGGCTCCATGCTGGGCACTGTGCTGCCTCAAGGGGTCTTAGAGACCACAGAGCAGGCTGTTGGTGAACTTGCAGGGCCCACCTGACCTGGGCCCTGTGGGCACAGAGTTTCTCAAGATGGTGGTCAGCACGCCATTCAGAATCTACAGAGATGATGTGTGGTTTTCCCAACGTTCCACCCAGGCTTCCCTGCTCATGGAGGAGGAACTGGGCAGATCAGTGGCTGGTCTTGCTTAAGTCCGAGTTGGACAGCATTAGAGGCCAGGTTCGGCCCCACTTTATCTTCGTACAGTTCTGCTGCCTGGCCCTTCTCTGCCCAGCCCCACCACTGGTGTTTCACTTGGCGGCACAGGAGTGCACCGTTGTCACCTCTGTGTTATACTTCACAGTCTCTCAGAGGTTGGCCCCTGTCAATTCCTAAAAAGCTGGTCGGTTCTCACTTTGGATTGCCTATATCCCACATGCATGTTGGTCGAGCATTGTGCGTGCCCCTCCCATAGGCTTGGTGGGGCCCTTCTGTCTCGCACAGCCGGGATTCTTACTGGCTCTTCCTCCAGGAGTGCGCAGATGGGAGGGGGAAACCCTGACCTGACCACGAGTGCTGTCATCAGATGCCCTGCTAGCCAGCCCCTTCTGTGAGCATGTATGGCAGAAAGAAAATGCTCTGCTTGGCTTTCTGACTTTGCAGCTGGATCAGTGCAGGAATGAACCAGCTCGCAGATGACATATTGAGAGCTCTTGTGTCCTCAGAAGGGGCCGGATTATAATGAGAATTGTGTGTGTCCTGTTGACCTGATTCAGAGGTTAGCAAAGTTTAAGTACATAGTTTTGTTGGGAAGAGCTGCTGCGATAAAAAGCAGGAGGGAGAGAGGGACAGTTTGGGGGCTGGAGCTGCAGGGAGAGTGCTACCTCTCCTCTCCTCCCCTCCCCCGCGTCCCCCTCCTCATCTGCTAGCCTCTTGGAGACGAAGGATGGCAGAAGGATGGCAGCCGCCGCTCGCTCGCTCTGCTCCTGTTTGCGCGCTGCCCTGGGCTTCCTCTTCTTTTTTTTTTTTTTTTTTAATTTTTTTTTATTTATTTATTTGAGAGAGCGAGAATGAGAGAGAGAGAGCACATGAGAGGGGGGAGGGTCAGAGGGAGAAGCAGACTCCCCGCTGAGCGGGGAGCCCGACATGGGACTCGATCCCGGGACTCCAGGATCATGACCTGAGCCGAAGGCAGTCGCTTAACCAACTGAGCCACCCAGGCTCCCTGGGCTTCCTCTTCTTGCCGTGTGCCGCCTGTGGGATGTAGGCACTGCGGCTCTGCCTGCTCCCTGGGCTCAGGCTGGGGTTTCCGTCCCCTGGGCCGAGCTGCAGCTGCAGTTACATGCTCCGGCCAGCCACGGGTGCTCTGTGGGCTGTGAGTGTGGCAGTCAGGGCCATGCAGGCAGTGGCCATGCACCAGCTGTGGATGTTCCTGGGGAGCATATGGGCCCCTCTGATGAGGAAGTGCTTTTGTGCTTTTGCAAGTGGTGAGCTTGGTGGCTGCAGCTGGGACATGGCACCAGTGCCAGCCTCCTCCCCGTCAGCTGTGTCATTCTTCCTCTAAGAAGCCATGAATGAGAGAGGTTTCACCCCGTGGGTGGGAGACTCCCACTGGGGTCCTGGCAGTGGAAGGCACCTTGGCCAGGCTGAGGGCATAACCTGAGAGAGGTTCCTCTTGCTCCTGCCTGGCTGTGGAGCCGGGCAGGGCAGAGCAGGGCTAGGAGGGTGCACCTTCCAGAGCCAAGAGGGAGGATCAAGCCACACTGATTCCTTTTCCTTGCTCAGGGAGACGGGGTGGGACCCGGGCTGGGCTCAGCCAGGATCTCGGGGGGGATGCGGGTGCTGCCATCTCTTGCGCCATCTTGCAGCTGAGGCAGTTTGAGATACAGAAAGAATGGCACCCACCTGAGAACATGTGTGCCGTTCATCAGAAGCAGGAAGACTTGTGGTGTGCGCCATCGCTGGGGCCTAGCGAGAAGCAGGCTCCAGTGCTGTTGTTTACCAAGTGGCCTGCTGCTTAGGGCGAGCACTGGGTGGGCTGAAGCCCCTGTTGTGGTGGGTATGTATGTGGGTCTCCCTGGCTCTAGGCTGCCCTGGAGGGAAGGGAGAGGCAGCCCAGAGATGTGCTAGGCACAAAGCCACTGGCCCTGTGGCTTCAAGAAACTCTGTAACCTGTGCATTTACCTGCTGTGGCAGGTCAGGGGGAGTATGTCGGCAGGATGCCAATACCACCAGCCTGGTGGCATCTGGGTGCCCTCCCTCACCCCACCTAGTAAAGCACCAGTTGGGCTTTATGTGATAGAGCCTATGCCAGGCTAGTATAAGACCATACTCTGCCACCTTCTAGCAGTGTGGTGAGCCCTGGATCTCTGTTACCTTCCCAGACCCTCAGTTTCCTTATCTGTAAAGTGGGCTTGCAAGGATGAAAAGCTAGAGAGCTTAGCTCCTAGAGGAACCCAACAATGTGGTCCTATGAGAGGTAGGCTGAGGTGGGCCTGACCCAGCTCACTGACTGTGGGCCCCACCAGTGCTCAGACCTCAAGGAGCACAGGGTTTCCCCTTTGCCACCATGGCTGCGCACATCCAGCCTAATTCCTGAGAGAATGGGGATTTGGGGCAGGGTGGGAACCCTTGAAGTATGGAGGAAAGAACAGTGAGCAACAGGCCTCACAGACTCTGCAGCTCAGTGTCTCGGTTCCTTGTTTCACGTGGAGTTGGAAATCCCCCACAGGGCGGTAATTACTCAGGGCCTGGGGTTTACCTACATTGCCCCTGAAATAGGGGAGGGGGAGGCTGGTCAGTGGCAGGTGTACCCCACTGTGCTGGCCCCAGCTCTGAACACGGATCCAAGATCAGACTAGCGATCCGATTCACAGAGCAACTTTCAGACATGTGATGAGGGCCAGTTAAAATATTTTTTCTGATGGGTTTGGTTTTAAAGATGATTCCACGTATCCTGTTGTAGGCAGGTTTTCTGAAGCTGGTCTGGTGTCCTGGACTCTGGAGGAGCCAGTGATGTCACTGGGTTTCAGAGGGCTGCCACAGGGCAGTGTTGGCCGGCTGTCCCGTCCCTGGGTTCCTGTTGCTCTTTACCGTGTTTCCACCCTCCCTGGACAGGGTGACCTGAGCTGGGACCCACTGTGAAATGCCCCCAGACTCTGACCAACCTTCCCCTGGCTTCTGACCTCATGCATGTGTGAACACAAACATGCTGGCCTCCACAGATGGTTGAGGGCTTTGGTGTGGCTTGGGGCTTGCTGTCATGTCAGAAGCCTGGGGTGCTGCCTCCTTCCTCCCTGGGCTCAGCACTCTGGGAACCCAGCCACAGAATCTGCCCTCTCTGTGGGTGCAGCCATCCCCAGCTCTCTGGAGAGCCCCTCAGAAAGCTATTTGGCCCCTGTCTAGGTGGGTGCCCTCCTAGACCTGTGGCATCCTCCCTATTTGAGGGCAAAGAGCAGGTCTAGAAGCATGAGGAATCAGGCATGGCCCGGGTTCCGGCTCTCTGTGGGCTCTTTGCCAAGGAGGCATGGACTCGCCTTGGAGAGCAGAGCCCATATCCCTTTCCACCCCAGGGGTGTGGGCAGTCTTTACCCTGAGTCTGTTGAGCAGCATCTTAGCAGCCTGCAGGGGGCTTGGTGAGAAGCTCCAAAGGTTGCACCAAATAGCACATGCCCTGTAGTTTGAATCAGCGGTTGAGGGGGCCAGAGACAGGCTCACTATGGAGGGAGAGAGCGTCCCATCGGCCCTCGGCCTCCCTCCCCACACAGGTACCAGATGGTATGGGGAGAAGCCACCGTGTAGAATTGGAAAACAGGGATTTGCTCACTTCACCTCCGTGCAGCTACCAGCTGCCATCTCATTCCACCTCCAGTAACAGAGATGGCCCATCCACATGTGAGGAAATGAGTGTGTTTTGTAACCTTTTAGATTTGTGGCCAATTTCAAACATAAAAGTAGAGAGAATAACGTAACCGTGCCCCGGCTTCAGCAGAAACCAATTTAGAGCCAATCAGCATTGCTTCATCTAGCCCCCTTCTGCCACCCACACCCGAGTGCAGCGTTTCTCCAGTAAACACTCTGAAACGTGTCATTAAAAGCTGGGAGCGGTGCACCGTTAGCAGCTCACACAGAGCGCAGCGTGCCGTGGAGTGCCGCACGGGCTGTCCTCCCTCCCCTTGGCCTGGCGGATGAGGAGACGGGGATGTCACCAGCCTCGCGCGCCCGCAGTGTGGTAGCATTCTGTGCTGCGTGGTGCGGAATCGTGCTCGGGCTGCTTCTGTGGGGTGCCGTCCCCTCCTTGGTGCTGTCACCTGTGTGCGTCCAGCCCCTCTTCTTCCTGTGCAGCAAATACCACTGGTTAGCCTGGCTGGAGCAGTGACTTAGCATGCGCTGAGGGTCTCCCCAGGAACAAAGGCCTTTCTGCTTCCTTTGTGCCTGCTCTCGGTTCTCTTGTCACAGGAAGACCCCATGAAAGCCCCAGGCACTGGGTTGGTGGTGAGGAGCATGTGTCCCTGGGGTGTCCCGTAGGTGTGAGCGAGGATGTGCTCTCTCCCCATGCCGGAGCTGGGAGGTGCCTTGTTTCGGGGGGTGCCTGTGTATTCGATGCTGGAGACACTGGCTGGTTGAGCTGCCTGTGTGGCGCTGACGTTGCTGTCTTCGGAGCGTACGTGCTGCTGTCTTCCGGAGCATACGTGCTTACGCCCCGTGAGCCTCCAGTCTAGGATCTGAAAGCCCTCAGTGAGGTAGGTAGTTAAGGAGCCACTTCCACCAGCAGTCACCTGCTGGCTTCTTGCCCTGCCTGCTCCCTGCACTTCCAGAGTGGTCCTCCCCCTCTCCTGACACCTTCCTTGCCCAGCTGCCATGGGCACACCACCACCCTGTGGGCTCCTTGGCTAGGTGATTAATGACTTCCAATGGAGATGGCAGTCCAATAGAGAATAAGTGGGCTGACATGGTGAGCTGTTCACATGGGAAGGCCTCACTGGTAGAAAGGGGAGGGGACACTTGGCCTGGTGAAGTGTTAAGGATATACAAATTAAGTTGCATCTATTGGAGGAGCCCTAAGGAGAAAATGAGAGACTTTGGGCACTCAGGCATCCTTCATTTTTGCATTCTGTCCCTTTGGGGAAAGCCCTTTGGTTTTGAGAGGTGTTCTTGTTTTTGTTCTTGTTGAGTACAAATCCCAAGGGAGATAGCCAGTGCGCTGGGCTCTTCTGACAGCAGGAGGTTTGTATGTGGCCCTGTGACTCTGGCCTGCCGAAGTGCCCACAGCCCCCCTTGAGGGCGGTGTCGGGGGTGCTGCCCAGAGGCTTCTTCCCTGTACAGGAGCAGAACAGTGTGCAGTGATGGTGAGCGACTATATTTTCCTACAGATGGGTGCCAAGAGGGACCCAGAACGGGCCAAAGACAAGCGGTCTGTTGGTGTCGGGGCGGCAGTTCGCTCCCACAGTGGCTAAAGTTGAAAGCAGGTTGTGTAGGAGGCAGCTCACCCCTCCGCCGTCTGTTCTTCCTCCTGGCATCCTCGCTCGTGCCACTGTCTTCACTCTGGGCCTCTCTCCCCTCTCCAGAGCACTGGTGCCATATCACCATCTCCCTAGGTGCTAGGACCTCTGCTGTCTACTCTCAGAGGCTCCATTCAGGTGCTGCCCTCTCCGTCCGCATGCCTGGTCTGCCTTCCACTTGACACTGACCTCCCTGGCCTGAGGGCCCTGTGCTGGGCTTTGCAGGCCTGGAACCTGGTTGGGAGCCTCCTGATGAACATCTCATCTTGGGAGGCCTGCCGCTTCTGTGTGGGTGGATGTGTTGGGAAGGCTGGTTCAGGAGCCTTCCATCTTGGCGTGCCCAACCCTTGCAGAGCCAGGGGCTGGCTGGGGTGACACTGCTTTTACTGGGTCTGAGGCCAGAGGCTGGGCTGGGCCTGGTGCTGTCCAGACTCCTGCCTGTCGGGTGTGGTGAGCGTCAGGGCCAGACTCCTTGGAGCATTTCTCGGGGTCCGCTTCCTGGTCCTCAGGGGACTGACTGCACTTGGAATGCCCAGGTGGTGCTTCTCACACAGTGCTCAGTGCCCTCACCATCATGACTTCGGGGTGGGGCAGAGCCAGAGGAGTGAGCCCCTGGGATGGTCCTGAACTTCTAGGCAGCCAGGGCAGAAAGAGGTTAGGCAGAGGTAGCATTTTCCACAGGGCTGAGAGCCGAAGAGCCTGCTCCAAGCCAAAGTCTGCACAGGCACCCAGGTGTGGGAGCTGCTCAGCAAGGACGGTAGGGCCTGCAGACCTCCCCCAAACTCCCCTCCCGCACAGCTTCCAGGAGCGGCTCCAGCTGTGCGAGGTCTCCGGTGCTAGCTTGCCACCAGCCTCGGGTTGCCCAGGTGTTCTGCCTCCCCCCTCCCATCTGGAAGCGGGACAGTGTCTGCCCAAGGACAAGGACAGTTTGTGCTGCCGAGCTTGCTCTGCAGGGACTCTGGTTCAGGAGTGTATGGGGACCCAGGGCTCTAAATATAACAGGGTGAGGTCACTGGGGTGGAGACAGGCCATGTGGCAAGCTCAGGACCCCACTGGGGCTGGAATCCCAGGGCTGGGGACAAGGAGTGGGTGGCCTCGCTGTCCCTGTGGTACTGGCCTCCTTGCTGCGTGGTCTCCTCTCGCGCTGAATCCCTGTCCGTGGCATGTCAAAGGTATGTGAAGGATGGAGTGTGTCTCCTCTCAGACCCCTTCTTTAAGTGCAGCTTGGAGTAGGTTTTTGGGGCCGTCTGGGTGTGTGTGTTCTCAGGTACAGCCCTGAATGAGAACATCGCGAGGGGAGACCTTGTTGCCAAGGTGTGGATCAGGCCCCCTGACAGAGGGGCAGCTTTGTGAGGGCTCTGTCGGGCAGAGTGAGGGCCACCTTGGTGCTCTGTGGTCACTGCAGTTTACACTCAGAAGAGATACAGAGAACCTGGGGTGGCGGGTGGAGGTGACAGCTGCCTTCAGCTGGAAATAAGGCAGAGAGCTGGGAATGCACGTGGCCAGCAGAGTCCCAGCCCCCAAGAATGTCTACATCTAGTCCCCGGAACCTGCATGTGTGGTACCTTACCTGGCAAAAGGACGATGCACGTGTGACTAAGGGTGCAGACCTGGATTATGCAGGTGGGCCCAGCCTCATCAAATCATTAGAAGCGGACACCCTTTCCTGGCCAGGTCAGAGAGGTGCAGTGTGAGGACTCGGCCCTGTTGCTGGCTTGGGAGGTGAACTGAGGTGCCATGAGCTGGGGAATGCAGCATCCGCCAAAAGCTGGAAATGGCCTTCAGATGACAGCCAAGCCAGCAAGAAAAGGGGACCCTCAGTACAGCAAGGAGGAGTAATTCTGTCAACACCTGAAAGAATAGGAAAGGGCCCTCGAGAGCTTCCCGAAAGGAGGGCAGTGTGCCTACACCTGGATCTCAGCCCAGGGGGACCTGAACCACACTTCTGCCCTCCGGAACGTGACATGATATATACATGCATGGTGTTTAAGCCACTCAGTTTGTGATCATTTTGGCAGCAGAGGAAATCAGTACATCACAGTGCTGGCAAGGATGTGGGAAACAGGCTTCCCCACCTTCCTCTCCTACAGTGGGCATGGAATGGGAGCAGCCTCCCCGGCGGCTGATTACAGTCATTCATGGCCTTGGTGCCAACAGCCCCTCTAGCAGCTTGTGTGTTAGCCTAGAATCACCTCTAGTAAAGGTGGAGGTTGCAGCCTTGTTTGTAACAGTAAGTGGAAAAGGAGGGACACAGCACTGCTCAAGTGGGGCCTCCCTCCCCCCACCCCAGCTGGAAGGAAGAGCAGAGGGAGGTCTGTGCTGATGTTAGTGAGAAAAAGGAAGGCATAGAATCATGTTTTGCTTTTTTTTTTTTTTTTTTAATTCATGATAAGTATATACACAAGCTTTTATATGCAAGGAATATTTTTGGAAAAGATACAGGGAAACACTTGCAGTGGCTGGGTGGGAGATGGATGTACCTTTCCTTGTGCCCTTTCGCGTGCCTGCAGAACTCAGTTCTAGTGTGTGTGGGTGCGTGATGTGCTCACTATGTGATTTTGGGCGGTGAGGGGGCCTTCCTCAGGACGCGGGCTCCGCTGTCTTGCCAGCCCACTGAAACCTGCATCTGCTGGGGGTTGTTGAGCTGCAAGAGCTCTTTATCTCTTCTGGAGCCGAGCCCTTCACTGGGCATGCTTTGTCAGCACGTGCTCCGGGCTGAGGTTTGCTTCTTGTAGTAAGCAGAAGTTCTTAATCTTCATGAAGCCTAGTTTGTCAGTTATTTTTTCTTAGGTGGTTACTGCTTTGGGGGTCCTGAGAAATCTTTGTCTACCCTAGGGTTGCAGAGATATTCTCCTGTGTCTTCTAAAAGACTTTGAATTTTTGCTTTCATATTTAGGCCTGTGATTGATGTTAGGAATGAATATATATATATATATGTATGTATGTGTATATATATATATATATATATATTTTTTTTTTTTTTAAGTAAGCTCTGTGCCCAACGTGGGGCTCAAGCTCATGACCCCGAGACTGAGAGTCACATGCTCTACTGACTGAGCCAGCCACAGGCCAAGTCTGACTGATTTTAAATTAATTTTTGAGTATGCTCTGATGTTTGGTGTAAATGGAATCATGCAGTCTGTGTTTTCTGTGACTCCACTCCCTGTGGTCTGAGCTGCTTCACTTCCTGTGGTCTGAGCTGCTACTTGTTGGGTGCACTGAGGCTACAGTTGGCTCGTTTCTGTTACTCCTGAGTTTTTCGTTCCGCTCCTTTGACTCTTGGAAGACACTGGTGTCCCTGTAACATTGGATTACATGACCTGCACCTTTGTGTGGCGTCTCCTTTCTGTAAAATGTGATAATAGCGCCTTCCCCATGAGGTCGTTGTGATTGCACAGAGTAGTGCCGCATGGAAACACATGGATGAGAGCAGGGCCTGGCTCACAGTGAGCAGCAGACAAGGGATGGAGTGGCTTGGTCAGCAGGTGTGCACACGTGAGACTGCCAAACAAAGGCCGTCGCTTCTGAGACTGGGCTGGGCCCAGAACTCCCTGGTACTGTCAGATGCCAGTTCCGCTGGTTGGTGGGCATGTCCGCGGGGTAGCCTCTCCTAGCTTCCGTCTGCATTCTCTGATGCCTGCGAGAGCTGAGCACAGGTGCTGCATCTCCTCTTTCACCTGCTGCCTCCTCTTGTCTGCTGGCCCAGGGTTTCTGTGTTCCAGACACACGGATCCTTGGGGCCTTGTGGCATCTCTCTTCTCCCACTTTGTCACTTTTTGGTGTCTTGGGATGAACTCTAAAGGTCTTGTTAATGTAGCTAAATCGATTGGATTACTGTGTGCAGGCATTCCTCGGAGATACTGCGGGTTGGGTTCCAGACCCCCAAGACACTATCACAATACACAGAAGCAAATGAAGTTGTTGGTTTCCCAGTGCATGTAAGAGTGGTGTTTACACTATACTGTAGTCTGTTAAGTGTACAATAGTATTATGTCTAAAAAAACAATGTATATACCTTAATTAAAAATACTTTATTATTGGGGCACCTGGGTGATGATGTAGTTAACGTCCGACTCTTGATTTTGGCCCAAGTCATGCTGTCAGGATCGTGAGATCGAGTCCCGCGTTGGGCTCCACACTGGGCGTGGAGCCTGCTCAAGATCCTCTCTCTCTCTACCCCTCCCCTGCTCTCTAAAACAAACAAACAACAACAACAACAAAACCCCAAAGATTTCATTACTAAAAAAATGCTAACCATTATCTCATTTTTCAGCAAATCATAATCTTTTGCTGATGGAATGTCCTGCCTCCATGGTGCTGGCTGCTGACCGATCAGGGTGGTGGCCGCTGACGGCTGGGGTGGCTGTGGCAGTTTCTTAAGACAACAGTGAAGTTTGCTGTATCGATTGGCTGTTCCTTTCATGAACAGTTTCTCTGTATGTAGCACACAATGCTGTTTGATAGCATTTGACACACAGTAGGACTTCTTTCAGAATTGGAATCAGTCCTCTCAAATGCTGCCACTGCTTTGTCAGCTCATTTTCTGTAATATTCTAAACATTTGTGGTCATTTCAGCAATCTTCAGAGCATCTTCACCAGGAGTAGATTCCAGCTCAAGAAACCATGCTCTTTCCTCATCCATTAGAAGCAACTCATCCGTTCAAGTTTTAGCATGAGATTGGAGCAAGTCAGTCCCATTCTCAGGCTCCACTTCTGATTTCAGCTCTCTTGCAGTTTCCATCACACCTGTGGTTACTTCCTCCACAGAAGTCTTGAACCCTCAAAGTCATCCATGAGGGTTGGACTCCACTTCTTCCAAACTCCTGTTCATTTTGGTATTTTGACCTCTTCCCCTGAGTCATAGATGTTCTTAATGGCGTCTAGAATGGTAAACCCTTTCCAGAAGGTTTTCAATTTACTTTGCCGCGATGTATCAGGAATCACTGTCTATGGCAGCTGTAGCCTTACAAAATGTACTTCTTAAAGAATAGGACTTGGAAGTTGGTCCATGGGCTGCAGAATGGATGTGGTGTCAGCAGGCATGCAAACAACATTCATCTCACTGCTCGTCGCCATCAGAGCTCTTGGGTGACCATGTGCATTGTCAACGAGCAGTAAGACTTTGAAAGGAATCTTTTTTCCTGAGCAGTAAGTCTCAACAGTAGGCTTAAAATAGTCTGTAAACCATGTTGCAAACTGATGTGCTGTCATCAGGCTTTGTTGTTCCATTTCTAGAGCACAGGCAGAGTCGATTTAGCATAATTCTTAAGGGCCCTAGGATTTTCCATATGGTAAATGAGCATCAGCTTCAACTTAGTCACCAGCTGCATTTAGCCCCCAACAAGAGTCAGCCAGTCCTTTGAAGCTTTGAAGCCAGGCATTGACTTCTCTCTATGAAAGTCCTGGATGGCATCTTTTTCCAGTAGAAGGCTCTTTGGTCTACATTGAAAATCTGTTGTGTTGCCATCTTCATGAATTATCTCAGCTGCATCTTCTGGATCCCTTGTTGTGGCTTCTACATCAGCACCTGCTGCTTCACCTTGCACTTTTATGTTATGAAGTTGGCTTCTTTCCTTAAACCTCATGAGCCAACCTCTTCCGGCTTCAGACTTTCCTTCTGCAGCTTCCCCACTTCTCTGAGCCTTCACAGAAGTGAAAAGAGTTAGGGCCTTGCTCTGGACTAGGCTTTGGCTTAAAGGAATATGGTGGTTTAATCTATCCAGACCACTCAGACTTAGTCCACATCAGCAACAAGGCGGGTTCGCTTTCTTATCACCCGTGTTTGTTCACTGGACTAGCGCTCTAATTTCCTTCAAGAACTTTCTTTGCCTTCACAGCTTGGCTAAGTGTTTGGCCCAAGAGGCGTAGCTTTCAGTCTGTCTTGGTTTTGGGCATGACTTCCTAAGTGTAAATCATTTCTAGCTTTTGATATAAAGTGAGAGTACTCGCTTCGGCAGCACATATACTAAAATTGATATAAAGTGAGAGGTGTGTGACTCTTCCTTTTACTTGAACACGTAGAGGCCATTGTAAGGTTCTCATTTGGCCTGATTTCAACACTGCTGTGTCTCAGGGAACAGGGAGGCCCAAGGAGAGGAGAGAGACAGGGGAATGGCTGGGCAGTGGACACACACAGTATCAGTGAAGTTTGCCGTCTTATATGGTTGCGGTTTGTGGCACCCCAAAGCAGTCACGTAGTAACATCGAGAATCACTAATCACAGATCACCATAACAAATAATTTAAAAATCTGAAATATTATGAGAATTACCAAAATGTGACATAGAGACAGACACAAGGTGAGCAAATGCTGTTGGAAAATGGCACCAGTAGACTTGCTTAGTACAGGGCTGCCACAGTTCAATTCGTAAAAAACAGTATCTGTGACGTGTGGTAAAGCTAAGAACACAAAAGGGAGGTATGCCTTTATTGATCTTAAGCTCGGTGTGTTTTATTTGATAAATCCTTCAGCACTCTGCCCCCCATGAGATGGTAGAGTAGAATACCTCCCCTGGATCAGGAGCAAATCTTATTTCATGAATGTCATGGGTTTCAGCCATGTGACAGCCACTTGGGTAGGTGGGCATGGCCATGGATGGGCTCGTGGTCTCGTGGTCAACTGCACCCCATGCACCAGAGGAGGCAGAGGGAGGGTGAGCACTGGGTACCTTGCTGGCCTCAGGAGCAGGTAGGAGATGGCATGGGGTGAGAACTTTGATGTCACCGACTCCACTGGCTTTTGGGAGGGAGAGGCCCAGAGTGGGCTGGAACAGGGAGAAGGGCAGAGGTCTGACAAGTGGCTCTTGTTTTGTAGATCCGGAACATGGTGGCGGTGCTGGAAGTCATCTCCAGCCTGGAGAAATACCCCATTACCAAAGAGGCATTGGAGGTGAGTGTCCCCAGGACCCAACATTGGGAAGAGCAGGGTAGGCAGGGCCTTGGCTTCCCCAACCTGAGTCCTTCCTGGCTTCTTGGAGCCTTTGCTCTCACAGGCCAGGTGAGGACTTAGTAGTGCTGAGTGAGGGGTGTACATACCCTCCTGGCCTAGGCTGTGCCGAAAGCAACATCTTCCTATGGTCACTGCAGGAATTGGGTAGCTCTAGTCCCAGGGCTGGGATGCCTGTCTGGGGGGAGGAGGGGGAGAGGCTCCAGTGAGAGGGATGCGGGCTCAGGTCTTCCATTTGCTGTGCCTTTGCTATGTGTGCTTTCACCCAAAGAGCTTCCCTGGCACAGTGTCTCTGCCCTGGCCTTGACGGTCCACAGCCTCTAGGTGCCAGGAGCCTGCGGGATAGTGCTTCTGAAGATGCCGCCCCTGGCCCCTGGCCCCCGGGACCCTGAAGTTTGAGGACTAGATTTCAGAAGTTAGATGTCACAAAGGACCCCAAAT